>NC_090271.1:31943557-32253846 GCF_040414725.1 Anabrus simplex
ATTTACAATTGCAGAAAATTTAGAAAACACACGAACAAGAAAATACATAATAACAGAATGTACCTGAAAACAAAAAGGAACAGTTATACACTGACTGACAGAGCAAATGCAACACCAAGAAAGAGTGGTCAGAACTTTATGCCAATTACAGGGTAGACTGACATCACTGAGGTATGCTCATGATGTGAAATGCGCCGCTGTGCTGCACACGTAGCGAACGATAAATGGGACACGGCGTTGGCGAATGGCCCACTTCGTACCGTGATTTTTTAGCCGACAGTCATTGTAGAACGTGTTGCCGTATGCCACAGGACACGTGTATAGCTAAGAATGCCAGGCCCCCGTCAACGGAGGCATTTCCAGCAGACAGACGACTTTACGAGGGGTATGGTGATCGGGCGGAGAAGGCCAGGTTGGTCGCTTCGTCAAATCGCAGCCGATATCCATAGGGATGTGTCCACGGTGCAGCGCCTGTGGCGAAGATGGTTGGCGCAGGGACATGTGGCACGTGCGAGGGGTCCAGGCGCAGCCCGAGTGACGTCAGCACGCGAGGATCGGCGCATCCGCCGCCAAGCGGTGGCAGCCCCGCACGCCACGTCAACCGCCATTCTTCAGCATGTGCAAGACACCCTGGCTGTTCCAATATCGACCAGAACAATTTCCCGTCGATTGGTTGAAGGAGGCCTGCACTCCCGGCGTCCGCTCAGAAGACTACCATTGACTCCACAGCATAGACTTCGTGCACGCCTGGCATGGTGCCGGGCTAGAGCGACTTGGATGAGGGAATGGCGGAACGTCGTGTTCTCCGATGAGTCACGCTTCTGTTCTGTCAGTGATAGTCACCGCAGACGAGTGTATCGTCGGCGTGGAGAAAGGTCAAATCCGGCAGTAACTGTGGAGCGCCCTACCGCTAGACAACGCGGCATCATGTTTTGGGGCGCTATTGCGTATGATTCCACGTCACCTCTAGTGCGTATTCAAGGCACGTTAAATGCCCACCGCTACGTGCAGCATGTGCTGCGGCCGGTGGCACTCCCGTACTTTCAGGGGCTGCCCAATGCTCTGTTTCAGCAGGATAATGCCCGCCCACACACTGCTCGCATCTCCCAACAGGCTCTACGAGGTGTACAGATGCTTCCGTGGCCAGCGTACTCTCCGGATCTCTCACCAATCGAACATGTGTGGGATCTCATTGGACGCCGTTTGCAAACTCTGCCCCAGCCTCGTACGGACAACCAACTGTGGCAAATGGTTGACAGAGAATGGAGAACCATCCCTCAGGACACCATCCGCACTCTTATTGACTCTGTACCTCGACGTGTTTCTGCGTGCATCGCCGCTCGCGGTGGTCCTACATCCTACTGAGTCGATGCCGTGCGCATTGTGTAACCTGCATATCGGTTTGAAATAAACATCAATTATTCGTCCGTGCCGTCTCTGTTTTTTTCCCAACTTTCATCCCTTTCGAACCACTTCTTCTTGGTGTTGCATTTGCTCTGTCAGTCAGTGTATATTAACTAACTCAGAACATTAAAATAAATGTTTGGTGCTTTATCCAAGGTTATCACAAGCATGTCTGATTTTGGTTCTTGTTGAGCTAATAACATTTTAATGTAATTTATAATATAATAACAAATAATTACTTCTGATTAGGTACATTGTCTCTCAGGATGGTAATACACGAATGTCCTGAAGCCAGCCGGACACCCGTGGAATCACAACCTGCAAACTTCTAATTTCACGTCGCATGCTCTACGAATTGTTTTACGGTAGTCTAGGTCATAAGCTCACCGGAAAAAGAAATCATCCCTGGAGATATCTTTAGAAGCATTATGTAATATCGTGTAACTTCGCCTTTTGACTTGATAACCGCCTCGATTCGGATAGGAAGTGAGTCCACAAGGTTGTGTGAGCTGAGGATTTGATTGCACAGTTCCACAAAATTGCGGAGATACTGATGTCGGCGTTTTATCCGCTCTTTCAACATGTCCCACAGATTTTCAATGGGGTTCAATGCAGGTGATTTTACAGGCCAATCTAGATGTAATAAGGCGGGGAATTATTAAAAAAACTAGTTACATATGCGTCCAACCCGATGAACTTTGCTGTCGTCATCTTAAAAAATATGGGTATCAGTACCTTACTCATCATGCAGATGTTGACTGAAAGGCAACACCTTATCATCCAGAATGTTTCAATAAACATGTTGGTTCATTTTAGTGGCTACGATAAGAAAAGCACCCCCTAAACATGACAGATCCACCTCCGGCTTGAACCTGACCTTGCACACGTCCAGGATGAAATGCTTCGTGTGGCCTTCGGTTCTTTCGACGACGTGCGTCATTGGAATATAGGCAAAACTGTGATTCGTCACTCCACATCACGTTCCGCCAGTCAACTGCTGTCCATGTTGGATTGAAGACGAGCAGCTTTATGTGCCTGTGTGAGCCAAATGTTCTCTCACTAAAAGCTTGGGATGGACCTTCGTTTACTGACTGCAGCAATTTCTCTCGGGCTTGGAAGCGATTTTGTTTTACAAGCCATGAAATGCGTCTCCTGTCCCTCTCAGTGAGGATCTTCTTCCGGCCACAATTCTGACATCGTGTTTCATGTCCACGTGTAGCACATCACTGCTTATAGACACGTTCAACAGTCCGCTGCGAAACACCAACAAATCCAGCAACGTCTCGCACCGCATGACCTTAGGCCCGGCCAAACACGATTGCCCCTTTCTGCACTCTGTCACATCTTGTCCCCCATGGTGACGCACACTGTTCGCTTGAAACATTAAAGTATCACTGATCGCTACTGCGTTATGCTCACGTAGAGGCAGCACGCGTGCGTTTGAGAACGGGACTCGTTCGCTGCGCCATCTGTACAGGCTTAACGATCCATCTGTGCGTGCGCACTGGGATGATTAATTTTTTGTCCCGTGAGCATATTTGTTCCATAGGAGCTACTCTACTGCCAGAAAGAACTATGGAGTGCGCACTTGCACCAGCTATGGTCCAATTCAAGTGAAGAATCATTTTTCGCGGCGGCATTGTGCTTGATTTTAGTGTAGTAAGTTATTGTAAGTTCTGAACACGACATAATAAATTTAAAACCTGTTTTAAGAAAAAAATGCAGAATTGCATCCGGTTGAGAACGAAAGAATGTCGATAGGTTAATTGAAAGTATGTTATACAAGTTGTAAATCTTACCCTGGCATTCTCAATGCAGGGGCATAAGGACATTAAAGCAGCGCATTGAAGATCCTTGTTGTCATATTTGAGTAGAGTCCAGATGAGGCGCACGGCGTCGAGTTCGTCAATGATGTCCATGGATCTAACGTCTCTGGCACATTCTCCTAGAGCCTTGGCAGCGTTCGCGTGCAGTTCAGATGGACGAACTCTTCTAAGGAGCTCCACTAAACCAGGCAGGCCGTTGAGGTCTCGTATTGCTGTCCGCACCTCGGGAAGGCGAGCCATCTCCGCTAGAGCTCCGGCAGCGTGAGTGAGCACCTGCGAATATGGGCAACAAACTTATACATATTATAACAGTTCTGTCTATGAGTTTTAAGAGCCCGATTATTTCTCTAAACGATAGTAAACATGTTTCACTTTTAAAAAAGTAGAGCGATGTTGTGATGGTAAAAAGAATCAGTCAACGACACCCATGAAACAATTAAATAAAAGCCTCTACAAATTTAACTATTAACCATAAATATATATATATATATATAAGAACTTATCCTAACTGACTGACTGACGTACTGATTCATCATCGCCGAGCCAAAACTACTGGACATAATGAAATGAAATTTTGGGGATACATTTATATTAAGATGTAGGTGCTCGCTAAGACAGGAATTTTGGATATTCCGTAGCTAAGGGGGTGAAATTTTTAAATGAGTATATCGATATCTCGAAACTTTAAAAGTTTACAGATGTAAAAATTCTATTTAGAATCTTCATTAAAAATAAAGAAACACGTATTTTTTTGTTTTCGAAAAATCCCAATAAGAGGGGTGAAAACGCGTTAAAAAGGTGTTGAATGCCTTTAATATGTCTCAGAAACTGAAGATAGTACAGACCTGAAAATTGGAGTTTGGGATCTACTTTAAAAATAAAGAAACGCGTATTTTTTGTTTTTTGAAAATCCAATTAATGGGGGTGAAGGGGGGTGAATTTTTAAAATGAGTGTATCTATATCTCAAAACTCTTAAAGTCTACAGATGTAAAAATTGGTATATAGAATCTCCTTTAAAAATAAAGGAATACGTACTTTTTGTTTTCGGAAAATCCCAATAGGAAGGATGGAAAAGGGTGAAAATGGGTTCAATGTCTTTAATGAGGCTACTTTTATTTCAGAACCTGAAGATATTACAGACCTGAAAATTGATATTTGGGATCTACCTTAAAAATAATGAAACAGGAATTTTTTTCGTTTTTGGAAAATCCAAATATGGGGGATCAAAAGGGGGTGAATTTTTAATATGAGTGTATCTACATCTTAAAACTTGAAAAGTTCACTGATGTAAAAATTGGTATTAGAATCTCCTTTAAAAATAAAGAGACATGTATTTTTTTGTTTTCGGAAAATCCTAATAGGAGGGGTGAAAAAGTGGTTGAATGCCTTTAATGAGGATACTTACATCTCAGAAATTGAAGATATTCCAGACCTGAAAATTGGTATTTGGGATTCTTTTAAAAATAAAGAAACATTATTTTTACTTTTGGAAAATCCAAATAGTGGGGGGTGAAAAGGGGGTGGATTTGAAAAATGACTGTATCTATATCTCGAAACTTTAAATGTTTGCACATGTAAAAATTGATAATTAGAATCTCCTTTAAAAATAAAGGAACACGTATTTTTTGTTTTCTGTAAATCCCAATAGGAGGGGTGTAAAAGGGTGAATAATGGGTTGAATGCCATTAATGAGGATATATATATCCCAGTAACTGAAGATAATACAGAACTGAACATTTGTACATGGGATCTCCTTTAAAAATAAAGAAACATGTATGTTTTTGTTTTTGGAAAATCCAATTAAGGCAGTTAAACAGGAGTGACAATTTGGGGTGAATTTTTTGAAAGACTATATCTACAGAATACCTGAGAAACGTAAAATGTTACAGACGTAAAACGTGGTATTTGGAATCTCCTGTAAATGTAAAGAAACATAGGTGATTTGTTTTTGGAAACTCGACTTAAGGGGAACTAGAAAGGGGGTGAAATTTTAAAATGAGAATTTCTACAGTATATGTCAAAAACTTAACATGTTACAGAAGTGAAAAATGGCATTTTTATCTCTATTAAAAGTCAAAAAACGTGTATTTTTAGTTTTCCGAAATACCACTTGGGTGGAGCGCCGGGGGTAAAACTGACTGAAAATGGTGTTGAATTCTTTTAATTAAGCTACTGATATCTCAAAAATGAAGATGTTACAGACGTAAAATTTGATATTTGGAATCTGCTTTAAAAGTAAAGAAACACGTATTCTCGAAAAATCCAATGAAGTGGAAAGGGGAGGTTAAAGAATTGAAAAATTAATTGACTTAATTCTATGAGAATACTTACGTCTAATAAAAACTAAAGTTTTTACAGACGTGAAAATTGGTATTTGTATTTTGGATCTTCTTTACAAACAAAGAAAAACGAATTTGGGGGGGGGGATCATCTTGGGGGGCAGGAGAGAAAAGAAGTTAAATTCCTTTCATGAGGACACACAAATCAAAAACTGAAGAAGTTAGAGTCGTGATAATTGGTATTTAGAAGATTATATTTTACTATTAAAGAAACAAGGTTTTTTTTGCCGGAAAATTCACTTGGGGGGGGGGAAGGGGTGTGAAAGGAAGTGAAAAGAGTGAATTATTTTTATGGGGATACTTATATCTCAAAACTGAAGGTAATAGACGTGAACATTGGTGTTTGGAATCTCCTTTAAACATAAAGAAATATGCCTTCATTTATTTATTTTTTTGGTGGGGGGGGGATAAATAAACTTAACGGCGGTGGGGTGTAAAAGGAGGTGAGACCAGTTGATTTTACTGTTCATTATGTACTTATAAGGAGCCTCCATTGCTCACGTGGCAGCGCACCGGCCTCTTACAGCTGAGTTCCGTGGGGTCACTCCGTGTGACATTCGTGCTGGACAAAACGGAGGCGGGACAGGGTTTTCTCCGGATACTCCGGTTTCCCTGTCATCATTCATGCCAGCAACACTGTCCAATATCATTTCATTTCATTTGTCATTCATTATTCATTGCTCCAGAGGAGTGCGACAGGCTTCGGCAGCCGGCACAATTCCTATTGTCGCCGCCAGATGGGGGCTTTATTCATTCCATTCCTGACCCTGTCGAATGACTGGAAACATGCTGTAGATTTTCGATGAACTTAGTCTGATCATAAACCGATCATTTCTTATCTTTCCTGGGTTCGTTTTCAAGAGCCATCTTTTTCTTCGGAGAACATTCTTAGATTACAGTAGATTCTCCTGGCATATAAATAAAAATGTAAACACCTTTGAAATAAACGATAGGAATGAGATTGACCTCCAATTGTTCACCTCTATAATAAGGTCAATAATGCACGGAAGTATGTCATTCGTATCGCCAGAAATCCCACACACTTGCCTACGCGCTACAATGGAGCTGGTCACATTGTTGACAATGACAATGGCAGCAGATGTAATTTACCGCCAAGTAGCGGTCTTGCATCTTGCTATGGGCTCCAGAACATCTATAATAATAATAATAATAATAATAATAATAATAATAATAATAATAATAATAATAATAATAATAATAATGTTCTGCACCGTCGTCAAATGTGCGGACCGCGCTGGAAACGGGTCCTGGACGGGTAATGACTAAGAATGCAGTCCGGCCGCGGGGTCAGTACCGCCAAGGCACCCAAGACGACACCACGCCGGATCTCCTGAAGGATTTGATCCATATTAAAAATGCTTATATGGAAAGATGGCAAGGATTTAGGGGTCCAACTGACCGGGTGGAATACCTGGACCTAGCCCGGGAAGTACGAAATCGATTGCTGGAAAGAAAGATTGTAAAATGGGAGGAAACTTGCCGTAATCTCTTAGAAAACGAGTCAAGATCGCGAATTTTGGCGTCTTATATATAAAACAATAAGCATTCAATTATAAATTTCAGTATAATACCGTAGCGAAGCACGGGTATCTTGCTAGTAAAATATAAATCGGCCGAAATGTGATGTAATGTACTGCAAATTAATGCTTCACTACACGTGCAAGTTGAAATGAAATTTAAGAACAAACCTTCCATGATAGATGTATATTACAGATAGAAATGAAAAGTTTTTGAAATTAGACTTGAATTAGAGTAAATTTTGTACATATTGCATAAAAAAGAAAGAAAGAGAAAAGAAAATAATAAAGGTAAAACAATTCTCCTCAAAATCGCAACTCCATTGAAACAGTATTTTTTTGCGAAATTTTCCCTGCAGACTATAACCGAATTTATTACCTCTAATCCAAGTCGAAAATATGTTTAAATTTATCTCAAATTACTGGATACAATGAGGCTGCAACGGATTCAATTTAGCAGCCACTTGAAAGAATGAGTAACAACAGAGTTACTTATCGAATACACAACAATTTTGCAAATCAAACGTACGAGATCAAAATGGTATAAGCAAGTAGAGAAAGACCTCACTGAATTAGGATCACCAAATCTGCAGGATAGAAATGTAATCAGAAAAACTGTTCCACAAGGGAATTTGAGGAAAATGAGAAGAAACCAACACGACGTACTTGGTCGGAGGAACAGAAATCACAACAATCGATGAAAATGAAGAACTATTGGGCAAAGAGGAAAGCTCAACAAATGTTGTTTCCACGTGGTCCTAAGCGCAGCAAAAGAGGAAGAAGAAGAACCGAATTGATAAATTCCAAATATGAAGTCTATTTGAAATATGTCCGCTAGGTCGCACGATGTAAGGACCGAAATGAGCTGATATCAAACCTAAAATCTATTTTAAAAATCATCATAACATCTGGAACAGATAATAACTTATGCTGTAGGTTTTATTTATTTAGCGTAGGACTTTTAATGCCAGGTGTGTTCGATGACATGTTGGACTCACCCGGGGCAGGTGTGCGGTGAAGGTGATAATAATGAGAATGGGAGAAGGTGAAGCCCAAGTGGTGTGCTCATCAGCGGACAAATCACCATCAACCATCAACAATGTCTTAAGCCTTTCGAGATAATGCTGAGGTATGTGTGTTTATGAACAAAACGTGAGTCTAGCACGAGAAGTACGCGCCTGACATCAAGGCGAGGGTGAGGGATGCATCTCTTTCTGTCGAATGCCTACACATATGAAACCCTTTAATATTTCCGAAATTTTTGTCGGATTTGCAAAATAAGCACATAACTGAGTCTGTCACTCGATTCTTAATTGTTCTATTGGGTGAAATTAGTATAGTCCCATTTAAAAGGCCAAGTTGCTACCTGTTTCTCGGTAATTACGTGTGTGATCGAGAGGGAAAAGGACAGTATTTTATGAGCCCCTTGACACAATTTTTGAGGATTTGACAACAGAATGTCTATATCTTTAACAGATAAGAATAAATATATCTACCCATTCAAGGTTTCATTCCACCCCTGAGGAGGAGGCGGGCACCTAGTAGGGAAGACCTACTCTCTGGCTAAGAGAGTTGTGTGGGGGTTAAAGATGATGTGCCAGATGTGAGAGGGGATAAATAGAGGCGATAGGAGTGGGAGATATGATTATAGCCGCCTTGACTAGTGAGTCTTGGTATGCACAGTGTTCTATAACAGTCGTTTTTTTTCTTTCCTTCTTTTTTCCTCCTATTTCCTTTTTTCTTCTTTTTTATTTTTAATTTCTGAATTAGTTTTGTTGTCTTCTACCTTTTACAATTTATAAAATTTTGTTTGACTATTGTGGTGTAGGAACACTCAAAAAAAAAAAAAAAATATATATATATATATATGTCCGTCCGTGCACAAGTTCACAGGTAGTTTTCAATTCTCAAGGTAAAAGGTTTTCAGCAGAGCGCATAAATGGAAGCTTTTTCACTGAGTCCATATATTCAGAAAAACCGAGGTAGGTACAAATTTCGTGAGGGCAAGGAAAGGCGTACGACAACAAAAAAAGGGGAAAGAAGAAATAGTTTTTTTATAATAACAATATATTAGCAAAAAACACCCAGAAGAAACATTTACAAGCCAAAGAAAACAACAATCATCCAAAGGTCAGTTAGTTCTGACTTCCAAAAGAGAAAAAGCAGATGGGACAACCATGTTAATTTTCAGATCTGTTTTTCAAAGAGAACAGCTAGACTCGAAACCTTCAATAATAATGCAACCTCTTTTTTGAGGAGTGTCCTACACAAGGAAAACAGAAATTTACGTATGAACACGAAAAAACATTAAAATTTGAAAGACATATGGGCCACTGTACAATAATATATGTAGAAGAAAAAAAAAGGGGCGGAAGGGATGCGGAATAGGAAGGTGGGGAAAGGGGAGGGACGTGAAAGAAAACGGTACCAATGGCTGCCAACAGGGATTTGGAAAATAGGACCAGCCAGTATCGATGAAATTCCAAAATAACAAACAGAAGCTAGGTGATAGTTCAATTGATTCTATTCATGCGTTTGCTCGGGAAAACAGTTGAATTTCAATGGTTCATATCGCAGCAATCACTTGACGTATCACAAAGTCCAACTTCGGAGTGAGATGGTAATGTAATTCCCAAGTAAGGTACCGCTATCAATAGCTGCAGTTAGCTTATTATCAACATGAACTGTCATTGGTAGCCAGTAACGGCAATTTGAAAATTAAGGAAGTGCAGCATTAAAAGAAAGTTCAAAGAACAACATGGAAATGAAATAAATTAAAGTTTTCGCTCACCCGTCCAGCAGTCGTAGCTTTTCAATGGTACACAAAAGCACATTTTAAAAGAAACATTGCACACAGTCCAGCTGGTAGCAAAATAAGACCAAGTCCTCCCTCCACACAAATCGTCGTGTTCATCCCAACTCGCTGCTCAAGCCCAGAGCAGGCCAATTTATATTGAGGTAGAAGCGTCCAGAAAGGACGAGAGCATACAGTACCCAATGCGCAGCGAAGCGGTAGGGGAAGGAAAGAGGGAGGGTAAGCCGCACGAGCAGTTGAAGCTGGACGGGCGAAGAGAGCACAGGCAGGTTAGTAGCGGCATATGCAGCGTAGTAAACGTAGAATCCATAAAACAGTAGACAAATTCGGAGCACGTTATATACTCCCAGCAGCCGGAGAAATCCGAAGGATTGGGTGTAGAAGCGACGAAAGTCCATTGATGCTCCAGAGGGGCGCCGAACTCAGGAACACGAAGAGAGTGTCGTCGTCGAGGAGGCAAAACAAAAAGCAAGAACAGGCATGAGTTACAAGTAAGAAGAGAAGAGAAAAAAGGGAGGGGCAGAAGGGAGGGGATAAAGGAGAAAGAACGATCCGGATCGAAAAAAGGGAGGGAGGAGACAAGAAAAGAAAAAGGGTTACAAAAAAAAGTTTTACAATAAAAGTTACAATATGTATATATAAGTGGCCGTACAAAAATTTTACAAAAAGTTAAGTAAATGAAAGTACAATGACAGAGGAGTATTTAATAAGATGGTGTCCCATAAAAAAAGGAAACCCATCATGGGAAATGATCGATGGGGGAGCCGGAGGAAGCGACGAAGTGTGTGGAGGGAGCATGACCGGGTGAGCGAAAGAAAAAAGCAAAGATATGAACCACAGAAAAGAAAGGGAAAGAAAAAGGGGGGGGGGGACATGGGTGAACAAACGCAAGTAAAGAAAAAACAATAGTACACTAGGAAAAAAAAGATGAAATGAAATATAAATTGTCCATCCCTGCGGCAAGCCAAGGGGTTAAGCGGAGAACTTTTTTAAGAGGGAAAAATGAGCCTTACGAATATCATTAGGATTGTCCAAGGATTGCAACAAAGCAGTAACAGGGGACGGAAAGGAAAGAATGCGAAAGGGCCCAAGCCAACGGGGAGAAAGCTTAGCAGATAAGTGTTGAGAGGAGGAACTGATGGGATGGTTTTTGAAGAGAACTAAATCCAAAGGTTTGAAGGTGGGAGAGCGAACGCGAGAATTGTAAGTTTTTTTATGGAGGTCTCTGGCTTGAAACAACTTTTTGAGAGCATCTTGCAAATGGTCAGGGGTGAGAAGATGAGATGGAGTGTTCAACAAAGAGGACAAATCCCATGTCAAAGAGAGAGGGGTGTGTAATTCACGGCCTAAAAATAATTTAGCCGGAGTATAAGAGGTTGAATTATGAACAGTAGCGTTTGATGCCAAGGCAAAATAAGGCAATTCGGCATCCCAAGTCCGGTGATCATGTGAATGAAAAATAGATAGAAGGGATTTTAGATTACGATGATAACGCTCAACGATGTTAGCTTGAGGGTGGTAGGGGGAAATATTGATTTTCTTAATCCCATGAGAAAAACAAAAATTATAGAAGAGTTTAGAAGTGAAAACAGTAGCATTATCAGACACCAACATTTTAGGAATTCCAGTGATGGGGAAAATTTGGGTAGATAGTAAGTTAATAATTATCTGGGAAGAAATAGTTCGTAAAGGACGAAGAACAATAAATTTAGAAAAACCATCGAGTAAGGTGAAAATATAAGAGTTAGATTTCGACGATTTTACAAGAGGTCCCACAATATCAACATAGAATTTATCAGCAGGGTAAGTAGGGGGGGAGGCAGCATAATTACCATAGGGCTGATGATTGGGGGGCTTATGTTTCTGACACAAGTCACATAAGCGGACCCACGAATATACCTCTTTCCGCATCTGAGGCCAAAAGAACTGAGAAGCAAGACGAGCATAAGTTTTAGACATGCCAAAATGACCCCCAACAGGGGATCCATGGAAATACTGAAAAACCATTTGTCGGAGACTGGAAGGGAGAACGAGACGAGGAGTGGCGCGCGGAGTAGGTTTGAAAATTAAAAGCTGATTGTGGAGACGAAAGGGGCCAGAATAATCGGGAGAAGAAAGATCTTGACAAAGTTGTTGACAATAAGGATCAAGTTTTTGATGATCAAGACATGATTGAAAGGAAAGGGGAAAATTGATAAGGGAAGAAATAGAAGTAACAGAGTTGATAGGAAGTTGATTAAGCTCAGAAAGATGAGATGAAGTATCATCAAAAAGCCGAGATAGCGCGTCAGCAACAGAATTATGATACCCGGAAGCGAACTTAAGAGAAAATTTGAAACGGGATAAGCGAAGCAACCATCTACCGGTACGTCCAATTTTGGGGGCATTATGTAATAACCAAGAAAGGGCCTGGTTATCAGTACTAACTAAGAATTCGCGATGGTCTAAGTACTCCGCAAAATGCTCAATGGAAAGAATGAGAGCTAAAGCCTCCCTTTCATACACAGAATATTTACGTTCAACGGGGGTAAGAAGACGACTGAAATAAGCAACAGGTAAAGTTTGATCGTTCTTCGTCTGTTGGAGAACAGCACCTATGGCAACATCGGAGGCGTCAGTGGAAAGCTCAAATTTAAAATCAAAATCAGGGATTTGCAAAAGAGGGGCCTGAGAGAGCTTAGATTTTAACGTATCAAAGGCGGTTTGTTGAAGAGAAGACCAATGAAATTTGATACCTTTACGTTTAAGCAGATTGAGGGGTTCGGAAAGTAAAGAAAAATTGGGAATATATTTGGCATAAAAACCAATCATCCCAAGAAAAGAACGTAATTGCTTAAGATTAGAGGGAGGAGGTATTTTGTGAATGGCAGAAACTCTTTCAGGGTCGACAGCCACCCCCTGTGAACTTAAGATGTGACCCAAAAATTTAATAGATGTCTGGGCGATAAGGACCTTAGAAGGGTTGACAGTTAAGCCGACTGAGCGGAGGCGAGTCAATACTTCACGAACATGGAGTAAATGGGTTTCAAAATCTGCAGAATAAATAAGAATATCATCAATAAAAGGAAATAAGTATTTATATTTTATATCAGCAAACAAGGAATCCACAAACCGCTGCATAATTTGTGAGCCAAGATTCAAACCGAAAGGGACTTTTTTGAATTGATATAGTCCATTCGGGGTAATAAAAGCCGTATAGCGAGAACTAACGTCATCTAAAGGAATTTGATTATAAGCCGAATTTAAATCAAAGATGGTAAAAAACTGAGCATTTGAAAAATGTTGAAAAGCAGATTGCAATTTTGGCATGGGATAGGCATCATAGAGGATGCGAGAATTTAATTTTCTATAGTCCACTATAAAACGAGAGGATCCATCGGGTTTATCGACGATGAAAGCGGGAGAGGCATAATTAGAAGATGATGGAATAATAGTCTCAGTTTGAAGCATTTGGTCAACTAAGGCATTCAAAATTTTCATGCGAGGGGGACTCAAAAAATAAGGAGAAGAACGAACCGGGGTAGGATCAGTAAGATCAATGTGAGCAGAAAAATTTTTAACGGTGCCCAAAGTGGGGGTAATGACATCGGAAAATTCTTCAAGTAAGGACTGAACGCGGTCAGAATGAACAGAATTTACAGGTAAACATGTAGAGGGATGAGAAAGAGGGAAGTCAAAACTATGAACGAATGGAATAGACTTAGAGGAAAAATGAAAGGAGACCGTAGAGTTGACCGAATCCAATATAAGTCCAGTATGGGAAAAAAAATCAAAACCTAAAATAATAGGTGATGATAAGGTCTGAACAACCAAAAAGGTAAAAGGCCAAGAAAAATCTTGCATCTTAATATTCAAAGAAATAGCACCAACGATTTCTAAAGGTTGATTGCAGGCAGAAAGACAACGTACAGTAGAGGGAGAATAGGAGAGCTGGGGACATAAAGATTGCAAAGATTGAAAAAATGGCAAACTAACAAGAGAAACAGCAGCCCCAGAATCTAACAAAGCAAGAGAGGGTAGGTTATTAACGGTGACGAGAACATGAGAGGTCGGAGGTAGGAAAGAGGTAGAACAAGGCGAAAAGGAAGAAGAGGTGAAGGGAATGGGTGAAATGATAGAGGTAGGACGAGGTGTCTGAAGAGTGTGGGAAGGCAGATTTTCCCCATGAATACGCCGACTGCCTAGCGGCGAGGGGGAAAGGCGTTTCCCACAGGCAGAGTGGTGCAAAACTTAGAAATATGACCCGGTCCTTTACAGCGAAAACAGACAATGGGGGAACGAACATTAGAAGGACGCAGAGCAGAAGATGATGTGGAGGAAAAGGAAGACGGAATAGGCGGTGGTGGAACGGAAGAATAGTAAGAAGTATCGCTTAACGCAGACAAAGCATGAGATTGAGCCAGATTATATAATTGAAGCATAGAAGTTGGAGGGTTCAGTGCATTAAAATGTTGTCGAAAGGAGGGAGTAGCATAAAACTGAACAATCGAAATTAATTCAGCAACATTATGGGCAATATTTAGTACATCACTATAAGTAGTGATAGAATCTAAATAATCATGTGCGGATTCAGTCGGAAGTTGGTGACGACGAATGAACTCGGTACTGAGTTTAAAACGTGTCTCATAAGGCAAAAAATAATTATGAATAGCATTACGTAACTCATACCAGGTGGAAAAATGAGACATGTTATCCAACCAAAATTTAGAAAAAAAACCCGTGGTCTTAGCGGATAACAAACCAAGCATTTGAGGAAAAGAGGCTAAATTGAGATTGAGAAATTTACGAACAGAGAAAAGCCACATAGTAAGGTTACGAGGATCAGTCGCTATTAACTGCGGAACCTGAAGTAAAGATTGTTTGATAATATGAACATTCAAGGAACTGTCAACAGCACTAAGTTGGGGAGTGGATGGAGAAGAATGGGGGCCTAGATCCGGAGCCATGTTGTGATGGTGAGAAAACGGGAAAGATTTGTGATCAGGAAACGGGTTAGTGGATGAAGGAGTCGAAGGATAAGAGAAGGAACTCGGAGGAGTAGAAATAGAAAAAGAAATCAAGTCATTGACGGGAGGGTTAGGCAAAGAAAGATTATGATAAGTAGGAGGGGGAGAAGAATTGTCGTCACCCAAAGGGAAATTATCAGAGAAGCATGCCATAATGGAAAATTTACTAAAAGAAATGGAGTAATGAGAGAAAAAGGTCTGCTACCATTTGTGGTGTAGGAACACTCAAAAAAAAATATATATATATATATATATGTCCGTCCGTGCACAAGTTCACAGGTAGTTTTCAATTCTCAAGGTAAAAGGTTTTCAGCAGAGCGCATAAATGGAAGCTTTTTCACTGAGTCTATATATTCAGAGGAACCGAGGTAGGTACAAATTTCGTGAGGGCAAGGAAAGGCGTACGACAACAAAAAAAGGGGAAAGAAGAAATAGTTTTTTATAATAACAATATATTAGCAAAAAACACCCAGAAGAAACATTTACAAGCCAAAGAAAACAACAATCATCCAAAGGTCAGTTAGTTCTGACTTCCAAAAGAGAAAAAGCAGATGGGACAACCATGTTAATTTTCAGATCTGTTTTTCAAAGAGAACAGCTAGACTCGAAACCTTCAATAATAATGCAACCTCTTTTTTTTGAGGAGTGTCCTACACAAGGAAAACAGAAATTTACGTATGAACACGAAAAAACATTAAAATTTGAAAGACATATGGGCCACTGTACAATAATACATGTAGAAGAAAAAAAAAGGGGCGGAAGGGATGCGGAATAGGAAGGTGGGGAAAGGGGAGGGACGTGAAAGAAAACGGTACCAATGGCTGCCAACAGGGATTTGGAAAATAGGACCAGCCAGTATCGATGAAATTCCAAAATAGCAAACAGAAGCTAGGTGATAGTTCAATTGATTCTATTCATGCGTTTGCTCGGGAAAACAGTTGAATTTCAATGGTTCATATCGCAGCAATCACTTGACGTATCACAAAGTCCAACTTCGGAGTGAGATGGTAATGTAATTCCAAAGTAAGGTACCGCTATCAATAGCTGCAGTTAGCTTATTATCAACATGAACTGTCATTGGTAGCCAGTAACGGCAATTTGAAAATTAAGGAAGTGCAGCATTAAAAGAAAGTTCAAAGAACAACATGGAAATGAAATAAATTAAAGTTTTCGCTCACCCGTCCAGCAGTCGTAGCTTTTCAATGGTACACAAAAGCACATTTTAAAAGAAACATTGCACACAGTCCAGCTGGTAGCAAAATAAGACCAAGTCCTCCCTCCACACAAATCGTCGTGTTCATCCCAACTCGCTGCTCAAGCCCAGAGCAGGCCAATTTATATTGAGGTAGAAGCGTCCAGAAAGGACGAGAGCATACAGTACCCAATGCGCAGCGAAGCGGTAGGGGAAGGAAAGAGGGAGGGTAAGCCGCACGAGCAGTTGAAGCTGGACGGGCGAAGAGAGCACAGGCAGGTTAGTAGCGGCATATGCAGCGTAGTAAACGTAGAATCCATAAAACAGTAGAAAAATTCGGAGCACGTTATACTATACATATCATACACAAACATATATTTAATACAAAAATTCAGGCTTATTTCTTCAACAGCATAAGCAGAGGAGCTTCGCAATTTTCTGCAGTGTTATTAATGAGAGGATTTAAATTGACTTAATAAACTTACTGCCACATAATTATATACAAATATGAAATTACTTTTATTAGTTTTGAAAGGTATGAACGAAGTACATTAGTTCTACATCTGGAATAGATTGTGGGTTCTAATTTTGAGTTCTTTACAACATAACCAATAGTAGTTTGCTATTTTTGCCGGATTGTTGAAGAGAGGAACTAAATGAATGGACTTAGCCAAGTTTCTACAACGCAATGTTCAATATTTGTAAAGATTGTTGAAATGTAAAATAATTGAAAACAATCAACAAACTGTTGAGAACGTAATGTCTGAGTAAAGAAATTGGTGAGAATACATCGATCTATATTAATGCAATTTTAGGACTATATGCATATGCACAGAATGCCACGATTTAGCAAGAAGCTGGATTTGTCTCTTTTGGCTGGAACACATTGTGGATTCTAATGCTAGCTAAGTGTGGCTGGAGGGGAGGGTTCGGTGGATGCAGAGTGGATCTCAGCCCACCAGTGGTCACGGCTGCTCTGTGGTCCAACAGCTCTGCACTCCGACCGGCCAACCGAGCAGAGGAGGGATGGCCACGGCTCTACCGTGGCTCTACGCCTCTGCATTCGGGAGACGGGACAAGACTGGACCTCACGGCTGGCCCCAACCGTCGGCTGTCCTGAGAATGGTTTTCCCTTGTTCTCCATTCTCCTGCACTAAGGGGAATGCCGGGACATTTCCTAGTATAGGCCATGGCCGCCAAACCCCTCATCTTCTCCGTGCATCTCCTTCACCGTAAGAAATCTGCCGGTCTGAGAGACGGCGTCACCGTCTAAGAGGCCCGCCTCCCCTTTCAGGGGGGAAATGAAAGCGTTTTATTATTAGTAGTAAAGGAGAGTGCTATTTCATGGTCGACGTGGTGTCTTAGGAAGCGCAATATCGAAAGGCAAGAGGGACCTATGAGATGGACTAGGCAGGTAATGGTGTGTGGAGAGGGTGCGTAGAGTAGCCAAACACAGTTGTCTCCACGGGAGAGGACGATCTGTGGGTTGGATAAGGATGTGGTAGAAGTGGAGCGGGGATAAGGTGTGTCCAGGGGTCGTAAAGGATAGTGACCAGAGTGGGGATAGAGGTGGGGTTGTTGGGGTCAGGGTTTTATTTAGGGATCTCTGGAAAGGGAGGGAGGCATGGAGTCCAGTTTGGGTAAGGGGAAAATGTTATAGAGGTGTTTGATTTGACAGAGAGGTTGGAGACAGAGAGCAATACGAACCGGGCGGCATTCCATGGATAGAAGAGGTTGGTAGAGGGTGGAATGGGAATGGGCGACGGCTGCCCAGGCAGGGTGACCATAGGTGACGGCGGGTCTGATAAAGGTTTTTTGGTAAGGAGGAAGAGTTCGGAGCTGGTGCCGGCCAGTCGGCGAAGTAGCCAGGATCTGCGGGCGGCTTTGGATTTGACAATAAGGAAGTGAGGAAGAAAAGTCAGGTTTTGGTCGATGGTGATGCTTAGGTGTTTCAAAGTAGGTTGGAGACGAAGGGAGATTTTATGGATTTTGAGGAGGAGATGTGTGGGATTTCGGGTGGTGGAGAGGCGTCAGAAGATATTTCAGGTGGACAACTTTGCTGGATCACTCTGTATAATGTCTGAAGTCAGAAAAGTCCATACTATATTACGGTATTAATATCGGAGTGCAAATAAACCCTAGGGGACATATTACTAGTTAATTTATCGAACTTATCTCGATATTTTAATCCATATATTTAGAGTTTTTGTTCCTCCTCCCCGTTAAATTTGGAAATTTCAGATATTACTGATGATCTTTATCAATTTCCCCAGACTATAGTACAAGTAGTGATGGAGATATTATAGTTCCTGAGATAAAAGTGCCACCTTTCACGATATCCCACAGTGAAAGATCACACGATGTTACATCGCAGGAACTGGATGGCTAGTCTGTCATGGTGGTAGTGGTGGTGATTATTGTTTTAAGAGGAAGTACAACTGGGCAGCCATCCTCTACCTAACACTAATCAGAGAGGAAAAAATGGAAGGGATCCGACACTTCAAAAATGAAATTCTCGGCCAAGAACCACAGAGGGGTTTTACTGTTTTACAAAAGTCAAGATAAGCTTCATTTCGAATGCGAAACTGTTCGCACAACTCCGAACTACGGTCTTCGTGTAGCGGTCTCACATACAGTTCGTGGAACAGACTTCTTTATGATGGTGGTGGTGGTGATTATCTTTTTAAGAAGAAGTACAACTGGGCAACCACCCTCTATATAACACTAATCAGAGGGAAAAAAGGGAAGGGATCCTATACTTCGTAAAATGAAGATATCGCCCAAAGAAAGACAAGGGCCACGAAGGGCGTGAAAAAGAAATACTCCCTAGGCCTTGAGTGCTCTAATACCGTCGGGGTCGGAAAGAACAAGACTTCACCAATGAGGATCGGATAAGATAGAAGTAAGTGGAAGCAATACCAAGACGTAGCTAAGGGCACCGTGATAGCCAACCTACGCTCCGAAATTAATAGCCTCGGTGCCCCTTCTAGTCGCCTCTGCGTAGGATCGAGCTTTCTACGAGGGCAGTAAATGAAGTAGTGACATTATTGATAGAACACACTATTTAATGAACTAACAAGTACAATTGCATTACAGTTCTTCATGTAGTCACCTTTTGCTTAATGTCGAGAAGCCGTTGGGGACCGTTGGCAAATCGCGGCGCGCTCCAATGTGCGGTGCAAGTCCGCAGTCTCATTCCAACCCGCACAAAACGCCTTGAAGCATCCCGCAACCGTCCCGTACGGTAATGCATTCTCGCCACAGGCTTCACGTAATCCTCGATAACATTCTGATGCATTTTTGCCACGGGCAACCTCGATTTTACTCCACGAACGCTGATAACCTTTTGAAAGCATGCTTTAGAGCCGTGGGATTGACACTCTTCACTTCAACTCCACACAGCAACAACACTCCTAACTGGATGCCCGACAAATGTACACTACATATCAATAACAGCGCCACCTGACCCCTCCCATATTCTATCTGCGCAAGCTCGAACTCCTGCAAGTGTCTGGACTACGTTGTCTCTACTCTATTTACAGCGCCAGGATCTTGGACTGTAAACGAAAAGTAGTCACCAGTAAGGATTTAAGCCTTGGATAAAAGAAATGAATGCTTGGAAAATAATTTTTGAACCTTTATTTCCCAACCTCTTTGGAAACTAATTTTACATAAATCAAACCTCTTGTGTTTGCTAGCTAGGGGCTTTACGTCCCACCGACTCAGATAGGTCTTATGGCGACGATGGGATGGGAAAGGCCTAGGAGTTGGAAGGAAGCGGCCGTGGCCTTAATTAAGGTACAGCCCCAGCATTTGCCTGGTGTGAAAATGGGAAACCACGGAAAACCATCTTCAGGGCTGCCGATAGTGGGATTCGAACCTACTATCTCCCGGATGCAAGCTCACAGCCGCGCGCCTCTACGCGCACGGCCAACTCGCCCGGTCCTCTTGTGTTTGGTCGCATAGGGTAGCATTGAAATAAGTGCCCGTAGGAAGGTTAACTTACCTCTTCGTCGTCACTATCTAGACAGTTGATTAGTATGGGAACCAGGTCTAACTCGTTGAAGCGAATAGCGTTCTCAAGCGATATGGAGCACTTCCAGACTGCGCCAATTACAGCACCCATAAGACGAGGTTGGAGAGAAATGTATTCCGTGTGTTTAGCCAAGGCCGCGATCTCGTCTAGTCCACCATGTTCCCGGATACTCTGTCGGCCTATCTCGGTCTCAGCGCACTGCAAACAAAAAATAAGATATAGTTACTCGAAAAAAACTTTCACCGTACAGCAAACTCTCGATTATCCGAATGCTGATTATCCGGTGTGTGGGATAATCAATCAATCAATCAATCAATCAATCAATCAATCAATCAATCAATCAATCAATCAATCAATCAATCAATCAATCAATCAATCACTACTGATCTGCATTTGAGGCAATTGTCCAGGTGGCAGATTCCCGATCTGTTATTATTCTAGCCTTTTCCTAGGTCTAAATGATTGCAAAGCAATTGGAAATTTATTCATCATCCCCCTTGGTAAGTTATTCCAATCCCTAACTCCCCTTCTTATAAATGAATATTTTCCCCAATTTGTCCTCTTGAATTCCAACTTTATCTTCATATTGTGATCTTTCCTACTTTTAAAGACACCACTCAGATTTATTCGTCTACTAATGTCATTCCACGCCATCTCTCCGCTGACAGCTCGGAACATATCACTTAGTCGAGCAGCTCGTCTCCTTTCTCCCAAGTGTTCCCAGTCAAAACTTTGCAAAATTTTTGTAACGCTACTCTTTTGTTGGAAATCACCTAGAAGAAATCGAGCTGCATTTCTTTGCATTTTTTCCAGTTCTTGAATCAAGTAATCCTGTTGAGGGTCCCATTCACTGGAACCATACTCAAATTGGAGTTTTATCAGAGACTTATATGCCCTCTCCTTTACATCCTTACTACAACCCCTAAACAATCTCATAACCATGTGCAGAGATCTGTATCCTTTATATACAATCCAATTTATGTGATTACACCAATGAAGGTCTTTTCTTATATTAACACCTAGGTACTTACAATGATCCCCAAATGGAACTTTCACCCCATCAACGCAGTAATTAAACTCAGAGGACTTTTCCTATTTGTGAAACTCACAACCTGACTTTTAACCCTGTTTATCATCATACCATCAGCTGGATAGAGCCATCGCCCTCTAGTATATCTCTTGAGGCCGATGATAGAGCAATCGACGGGAGGTTGTTGGTTCGGATCGCACTGGTGTCCGGTTGGCAATTTTTGTTCTGTAGTTAACATCTCTAAAGTACGTACTGTATGTACTGAACACGACCTAATTAGGAAACTCTCGATTATTCGGGCAAATTCGCACGGATAACTGAAAACGATTTTGTGCATTATAATGCACATCAAAACTTTTAATAATACAGAACATACTGTTTGAAAATGTAATAATGTCGAACAATTAACACGTTCAATGACAACATTTATCAATAAAGTAGTATAATATAAAAATCACATAACTTACAATGTATATTCTTAGGTACAATCAAGGGCGCCCATACCCGGGGGCAAGGTGGGGCCGCGGCCCCCCTCTAGCTCTCAGGAAAAGGCAAAAATCTAGTGTAGTCAGGTGTTTTACTTTCAAGAAAATGATTTAAGTGTCAGTATTACGTAGAAGCGGTAGTACCGATGTTATTCATAAACATTCAAAAGGCAGAAGTATTCAGTCAGCAGTATGTAAAGATTGTTGGTTACAAGGATAATGTCGAGATAGAGGAGGAGACTAAGGCCAAAGAAGTAATAAAATTTGCATATGATAACAATGCATTTACAATAAGATACAAAAGTTGAAAACTAGAAAAGCGGCTGGAATTGATCAGATTTCTGGGGATATACTAAAGACAATGGGTTGGGATATAGTACCATATCTGAAGTACTTAGTTGATTATTGTTTGGTCGGAGGAGCTATACCAGATGAACGGAGAGTTGCTATAGTAGCCCCTGTGTACAAAGGAAAGGGTGATAGACATAAAGCTGAAAATTACAGGCCAGTAAGTTTGACATGCATTGTATGTAAGCTTTGGGAAGGCATTCTTTCGGATTATATTAGACATGTTTGTGAAATTAATAACTGGTTCGATAGAAGGCAATTCGGTTTTAGGAAAGATTATTCCACTGAAGCTCAACTTGTAGGATTCCAGCAAGATATAGCAGATATCTTGGATTCTGGAGGTCAAATGGACTGTATCGCGATTGACCTGTCTAAAGCATTTGATAGGGTGGATCATGGGAGATTACTGGCAAAAATGAGTGCAATTGGACTAGACAAAAGAGTGACTGAATGGGTTGCTATATTTCTAGAAAATAGATCTCAGAGAGTTAGAGTAGGTGAAGTTTTGTCTGACTCTGTAATAGTTGAGAGGGGAGTTCCTCAGGGCAGTGTTATCGGACCTTTATATTTTCTTATATATATAAATGATATGAGTAAAGGAGTGGAATCGGAGGTAAGGCTTTTTGCGGATGATGTTATTCTCTATAGAGTGATAAATAAGTTACAAGATTGTGAGCAACTGCAACGTGATCTCGAAAATGTTGTGAGATGGACAGCAGGCAATGGTATGTTGATAAACGGGCTTAAAAGTTAGGTTGTGAGTTTCACAAATAGGAAAAGTCCTCTCAGTTTTAATTACTGCGTTGATGGGGTGAAAGTTCCTTTTGGGGATCATTGTAAGTATCTAGGTGTTAATATAAGGAAAGATCTTCATTGGGGTAATCACATAAATGGGATTGTAAATAAAGGGTACCGATCTCTGCACATGGTTATGAGGGTGTTTAGGGGTTGTAGTAAGGATGTAAAGGAGAGAGCATATAAGTCTCTGGTAAGACCCCAACTAGAGTATGGTTCCAGTGTATGGGACCCTCACCAGGATTACCTGATTCAAGAACTGGAAAAAATCCAAAGAAAAGCAGCTCGATTTGTTCTGAGTGATTTCCGACAAAAGAGTAGCGTTACAAAAATGTTGCAATGTTTGGGTTGGGAAGAATTGAGAGAAAGAAGAAGAGCTGCTCGATTAAGTGGTATGTTCCGAGCTGTCAGCGGAGAGATGGGGTGGAATGACTTTAGTAGACGAATAAGTTTGAAAGGCGTTTATAAATGTAGGAAAGATCACAATATGAAGATAAAGTTGGAATTCAAGAGGACAAACTGGGGCAAATATTCATTTATAAGAAGGGGAGTTAGGGATTGGAATAACTTACCAAGGGAGATGTTCAATAAATTTCCAATTTCTTTGAAATCATTTCGGAAAAGGCTAGGAAAGCAACAGATAGGGAATCTGCCACCTGGGCGACTGCCCTAAATGCAGATCAGTATTGATTGATTGATTGATATTGATTGATTGAAACCCAAGAAAATTTAGTAACTTTCATATTTTGTGTTTGCTTTTTTGTAGGTAAAAGTAACTGTGTCGCTAACTGACGTTAATGAACGACTATTATATCTTTTAACAAGATGTTCTTAGTTCCCTCGTGCTAAAATAGACACCTAAAAACTTGAATTAACGACAGAAATGGCTATATCTTTCTCAATTATTAATATAAAAATCTGAAATTTTTGCAATGAATTTTGCTCTGTTTCATTAAATTATTTTGTGTGTAATCGCATAGGGTGCATCGTATATCCCTTTCAAACATATATATGTATGTGTAAAGTATGACGTTGAAGTTTAGCGAGATCGAGAGCTTGTACGCAGGCGTATGTTGGCAGTAGCTATGGTTATTTATTCCTATGTGAGGCAAGCACATGTTACTTACTAGTTCATTTGAAGGTGTTCTAGGTTTTGGACCGAGCACTTTTTGTCCTTAAGCCGTACATATATTTTATTTTTATTCTTTTCCCTTGAGAGGTTGTTAATTTGTTCAATAATTTCTTAAGACTGGAATGTTAGGAAAATGCATGTGGATTAAAGTAAATATTTATAGTAGTTTCTCAATTAATAAATTCGTTTCAGTTGACAATTAAAAAAACGGTCTTGTAAAATAGCACAGTTAAATAAAGCGATTTCATGTAACGTGTAGCATAGTGTACCAGGAAAAGTTGTAGGAATAAGGAGCATGAGAATGGACTTAGGTATTGTTCAGTTCTGAGGAGCCGGTACACAGAAAGGAGTTCGCAGAGCGAAATAATAGATGTTATTTCGCAAAACTTAAATTTATTCAACTGGCTTGACGCATAAATAACTTCATTATTATCTTATATTGAAATTATAAAGTAAGATTTATTCTTGAATGTTTCAAAAAATATTGTGAATCCTGATCGATTCTTGCGGTGAATGGAAGTTGAAAATAAACTAATTTCTTTCATAAATTTTGCAAGGTAAATATTGCATAGTAATTCTCTAGAGTTTTCTAGAATAATCACTTGTAATGCCCACAGTCTTTCTAAATCAATCACTTATAATGCCTACAGTCTTTCTAAAAACATATCACTTGAAATTTCCTAAAATCTTTTTAACTTAGCACTTCAAATTAAATTAGCACTTGAGTTAAATTAGCACTTGAAGTTAAATTAGCACTTGAAAATAATAAAGTGAATTTTCATGAAGTTCATAAGTGACTAGTGCTATCCACGATATGTGAATGATTTCAAAGTAATCACTGTCTTTAAAAGTTTGATGTTAAATGCACTCATATCAGCTGAATGTTCATGACGCTTGAACTGGGGATTGCGGTTCTACGAACAGCATCTGGAACTCCTTCGATGTCGTGAGCGCTGTACCACGTACCATCTCCCACGCCGTACTACGTTCCATCTCCCACGTTGTACCACGTTCAATCCCACGTCGAGTCACGTGTTAGGTTGATATGAAGATTAAACACTCGGTCAAGATTTCTAGGTGACATTTATTTATTGCGAAGACACGAGAAAGTTCAATTGACGATCTGATCAAATGAATATTAGGAAACCACTAGTAAACAGTACTTAGAATCGCACTTTGAATCACAGTCTGTCAAGTAAAATTCAAAATAATAATCACACTTTGATATCATTATGGCTTTGAGTGAAAGTAAAGCACAGTTTGAAACAATTATGGTTTAGAAGCACATAACAATGTTCGAAAGATTCTACCTTTAGAAACACAGTTTTAGTTAATAATGTTATTTGTTTTACGTCCCACTAACTACTATTAAGGTCTTCGGAGACGCCG
This sequence comes from Anabrus simplex, assembly GCF_040414725.1. Taxonomy (NCBI): domain Eukaryota; kingdom Metazoa; phylum Arthropoda; class Insecta; order Orthoptera; family Tettigoniidae; genus Anabrus; species Anabrus simplex. The sequence goes on from NC_090271.1 coordinate 31,968,894, forward strand.
AGGTGCCGGAATTTAGTCCCACAGGAGTTCTTTTACGTGCCAGCAACTCTACCGACACGAGGCTGACGTATTTGAGCACCTTCAAATACCACCGGACTGAGCCAGGATCGAACCTGCCAAGTTGGGGTCAGAAAGCCAGCGCCTCAACCGTCTGAGCCACTCAGCCCGGCCACAGTTTTAGGTAATTGCAACTTTGAATCACAATTCAAGTAATAATAGTTTTGAAACACTGTTCAAATAATTCATACTATTTACACATGAGAATAATGTTACTGTCAGTCAAAACACATTGTAGTTGGTTTAAAATAAAACCTGAAGTTAAAGCTTATCGAGTTATCAAGTGCCAGTTCAGTCCATTTACTACACATGTAAGACGTATTCAAATGTTCCTAATTATTTGTGACACAAATACTACGGGCATATTGTGTGTTATTTCCCTTCACTAGAGTTACTATTTCATGGAATTGCCACAAAATGTTCTTAAGACTCACTAGGTTAGTTGATACCAGTGTTCAAAAACAACCAGTGTTCGGAAAAAGTTGTCCATTCTCGGATACGAAAAAATACTAAGTTCCGAGTTCTAGCAATATCCTAAGTTCCGATCTATCACTGTCAAATGTTAAACACCAATTCTACACACGCTGAAGTATTATAAGTTCGGGGATATTATCGAGAAGTATTAGCGTTCGTCTTGGCACACGCCCGATTTTTCTAAGTCCATAGCACTGCAGAAATTTTATAAGTACGATGACTAGTTTTGCGTAACGCGACATAGTTTTCAGGTTCGACACCTGCACGCGGCGACCGTACGATGACCCGTCATGGTTGAGTTGTAAATTGCAACTAATTGTACCTCTCCAGTCTCCGCTCTTTTATACCCGGAGTCGAGGCTGACTGCCTGCTCCTCGTGGAAAATGTGTTTTCTTTCCAATTCAAAATTGTGGGAATCCGCAGGCCGATTTACTTGAAATTTTGGCAAGGTTACGTTTAAGTAATGGGTTTTACGGTGGTGTACCTTATTATTTTGTATCTGAAAGGGTTTAGAAGATATATATCCTTCTAGTACTTTCTAGACTAGTGAGCCGGCTGCACGTGGAGATTACGTCATCCTGCATGCTTCCTGCCTGTGACGTAGTGCTCGCTCTCTCACACACATAGCTTGCAGCTCCTTCTCGAACCTTTACCTCGCACGCTGTATTCAAGTGTTTGCGCCTTCATGTCGCAAATACTTTGCGAATTAAAAACACAATGTTCCAGGCCGTAGGCATTCCTGGTACAATAGCTAAATATACACCGTCTGTACTTGCAACTTTGAAAGATTTGTTTGCAAATTTTTTCTATCCTTAGTGGATGGGTGAGAGTGAGGATCTGGTGCCTTGGGACTGGGTCCTCTTGGCCAAGGTATGGTAATCCTGGCAGCAGAGTCTCTGATCCTCCAGGTTTGGAACTGCGACGAAAGTTGGTAAATTACCCCATAAAATCTAACATACGGTACTCATAAACCTCAGGGAAAGAATAATCTTGTAAGGTAAAGGACAAGCGATTTGATACAATGGATAGAAATACAGTCTGGAATGTCAAAGAGATAAACACGAAGGAAACTGATTTGCATCAGTGGTGTAATAACAGACACAGAAAAGAAATATTAAGCAACAATAGTTCTTGGTAATAACTGTACTTATTTTTCGATGATCACAGCAATGAATTTTTTAAGCTCAGATTATACGACAAAGTATACCTTAAGAAATAGAGAGAAGAGGGCTTATAGAACGGTAATGGGTATACAGGGTGATTTAATTAAACTGGGTAGTTTTCAAAACGAACTTATTTCTATCTGGTAGCAGATAGGAAGATGCAACTACTTTCCAAATATGGATAAACTGTGGAATATTCACAAAATATCACCGTAGATGTTAAAAATGACCTCCATCTCCCAGTAGACACAGCCGTACCCGTCGTTCCATGCTTCTGGCAGTTCGCTGCCAAATTTTCTCATCTATTCCATTTATTTCATTCATGATGTTAGGCTTCAAATTTTTAATTGTTCGTGGTCAATTTCGATACACCTTATCCTTGAGATAACGCTACAGGAAATAATCTGGTGTCGTTACGTCCGGTGATCTTGGCGCCGTAAAATCTTAGAGATTACTCTCTCCTCAACGAAACTGCTGATCAGAGCGAGTGGTTCAGTTTACATGTGGTAAGTCATGCCGTTTTGCTGAAAATAACCTTGTGTTAAGTCTATGGCTTCTAGTTGCTCAACAAATTGCAGGAAAATGTCCTTGCACCTGTCTGTGTTCATCGTATCTGAGAAGAAGAATGGACCCACTGAAACAAGAGGCCGCTCTGTGGGTGCAGAGGTCTTTCATGATTACAGTGTGGGATATATGTGGAAATGTGAAATAAATCTGGTCACGTAATCATTCAGATGGAACCACGTGTCACCTTTGAACCACGTGAGGTTCAAAATTCCCGGTAGCTGTACAGTGAAATCCAAGAACAATTATGCAATAACGGACTTGCTTTTCCTTATCCGGCTCCTGCAACTACGAATGGCAGTCATCTGGTATGACCGCAGTTTCTTTACGTCGGTCGCTCTTTGACATAATTTATTTAATAGCGCACAAATGTGCATTAATACATTAATCTTTCGCATATTCTAGTTAAGATTTTGTTCTCTTGTTGCACTTGCTGAAATGATAGCGATCGCAATGTTTTTCACACAACATACACACACAATATAGAGACAGTTCATGAAAGCCTTATCGCCGGCATAGACGATGGTGAAACCCACGTACCGCCAGCCTATTCAAAGCACTTCTCATGTCATTATTTGTACCGGTCCAGCTGCGGTCAATCGTAGCATCAGTTGAGTAAAAGTCCAGGCTAATTTTTCTGCTTGTTTTCTCTTTCTCTCTTTGAGAACTACTTCTTCTTGCTGCGTATGTGGAAGCTGCATTCTCATTTTCAAATCTTCCAATAAAAATGTTTCTTTGGATAATTCAAACGCAAGTAGTGATGGTGACATCTTGGAGATGTCCAGTGTTTGTTTCGTTCTTTGACATATAAAATACGAATACACCGCCTCCTAACACAAACGAAGTACCGGTAACTATTTCTTGGAAGACCGCAGACCACGTGTGCCAAACCAGATGTGCGATGCTTGTCAGACTCGCTCAACAAAGATCCAGTATAAACAGTATCGTATTTCTCTTAACAGGATCGGGCTCACCATGCTCTCTCCTGAACGCCCTTGTGTGGGTACGATGCACTTCGTAATTTAATAACTTTTCACTAAAAATACGACGTGTTAAGGCAATGTGTACAGCATCTTGAACGAATGCACGATGAAACAACAAGCAGCCCAGCAACGAACAAGGAAACGAGTAACTAGTGTATTGTTGGAAAATGCTGGTAAGAGAGTCTCCTAGCAATCGCATCTTCATATCTGGTTGTTGTTCTTGTTATTGTTGTTTTTGCTAGAGTCACCAGTCCATAGACTGGTTTGATGCAGCCCTACATGCTACCCTATCATGTGTCAACGTTTTCATTTCTACGTAACTGCTGTATCCTACATCTGCTCTAAACTGCTTGTCATATTCATACCTTTGTCTACCTCTACCATTCATACCCCCTACACTTCCCTCAAGAACGAACTTAACAGGTCCTGGGTGTCTTAAGATATGTCCTGTCATTCTATCTCTTCTTCTCATCAAATTTAGCCAAATAGATATCCTCGCACCAATTCGATTCTGTACCTTTTCATTCGTGATTCGATCTATACATCTCATCTTCAGCATTCTTCTGTAACACCACATTTCAAAAGCTTGTATTATGTTTCTTTCTGAACTAGTTATCTGTTACCTGGTATCTGGTATCAATGAGAAATGGGGTCGTTTTTAGAAACACCCGGTTTATATAAATCTTGTCCATGTTATCGGATGTTATCTACCTTACAACGATTAACTTGTTACCATTGATGCTTTCACGACTCGTACTTATAGACGTTGGCTTTTGGGCTTATGCCGTGCCAAGGAAATGAGGTGAAATTCTTAACGTTTTAAGTTCTATATCATGTCTATGACTACTAAATTGTCATCGACGACTGCCCGCAACTACATAATGATAATAGTAATGATAATAATATTAATAGACCAATAATAATAATAATAATAATAATAATAATAATAATAATAATAATAATAATAATAATAAAGTCTTTTCCATATCTGAATATCAAAGGTTATGAACCTTAAGTGGAACAAGCTCCGATTTACAACTACGATTGACTAGCTCAATGAAAAAGAAACGAATATCATTCTTACAGCATCTAATACGGTTACCAGAAAATAGAATCAGTAGAAAAATAATAGAAAAATTATGGAAGAGAAAGAGTAAGAATAATATCAGATGGATCACAGAACTTAAAGAAGACATGAGAGACGATGTAAAATACAAAACAAATACACTCAATATATTGAAGATAATCACACTAGACTAACAGACGAAAATAAACAAGCAGAGAATAGGAAGAGTGATTCGAGAAGCAGAAAGAAAATTGCGTTCAGAAAGGTCCGCCTTTGTGGTGTAGTGATCAGTGTGATTAGCTGCCACGCCCGGAGGCCCGGGTTCGATTCACGGCTATGCCACGAAATTTGAAAAGTGGTACAAGGGCTGGAATGGGGTCCACTCAGCTTTGGGAGGTCAACTGAGTAGAGGTGGGTTCGATTCCCACTTCAGCCATCCTGGAAGTGGTTTTCCGTGGTTTCCTACTTCTCCTCGAGGCAAATGCCGGTATGGTACCTAACTTAAGGCCACGGCCGCTTCCTTCCCTCTTTCTTGTCTATGCCTTCCAATCTTCCCATCACCCCGCAAGGTCCCTGTTCAACATAGCAGGTGAGGACGCCTGGGCGAGTTACTGGTCATCCTCCCCAGTTGTATCCCCCGACCCAGAGTCTCAAGCTCCAGGACACTGCCCTTGAGGCGGTAGAGGTGGGATCTCTCGTTGAGTCCGAGGGAAAAACCGACCCTGGAGGGTAAACAGATAAAGACGACGTCGAAGAAGAAGAAGAAGAAGAAGAAAGGTGAAACTCTATTGGGCTGACAAAAAGAAGAATACCCTGCATAAACCTGACTTAAGTAGTCCTATGTTAGCTAAAAAATTTTAAATAAAGAAATAATAATATGCCCTATGTTTAGCTTCTAATTCGAACAGTGAGTCTGAAAGAACTGGAATATTTTGAGGGAGAATTCTTACCTTGAATAGTATAGACACCGTAAATTTCTCGACTTCAACATCTTTGTTTCTCAAGTGTCTTATAAAATGATCAAAGAGATCTTCTAAGAGGATATCTTCACGGAATTCGATCTGAAATTAGTCACGGAATGTTTTTGCTGAAAGAATATTACAATACTACAGCTATCTAGATAGGGAATTAGCTAAGTCAATGTATTACCACATCTAGTCCGTGCTGTATCGTGCCCATAGCGAAAACGATGACATCGCGATGGCGAGTTCGAATCCATTCCGCGAACAGTGGGACACATCCTTCAGCAACCATCACGTGAATATTCTTAGTGGAAGCCGAGAGTGACCAAAGAGCCCTCGCAGCCGCTCGTGCACACTCTACCAAGAGCTTCTCTTCTGTTTTCAGCCTGCTTTTCGGCGAGTTTCTAATGCTCTCTTTAACGCTCAGCAGGGCCACCTGTCGAGAAGAAGAAACACTGTACTGTGTGTCTGGTGGTTATTTTACTTTAAGGGGATACATAAGGAGCATAAAATTCAAAATCAATACAACTCCCTGTGGGCGGGGGATGCAGACGAAGAATACACCCACGATATCCCCTGCCAGTCGTAAGAGGCGTCTAAAAGGTGCGACCAAGGGATGATGGAATTGGAACCATTAGACTACTTGCGATTAGTACCATTACGAGAGGAACACCATGGGTTGACGTTACTTGCGATTAGTAGCATTATGTGAGGAACACCATGAGTCTGGGCATTGGCCGTGCCGCGCGCATCCCACCGAGGTGGGGGAGTGGGCGCGCTCGACTACATAAAATAATTTCAATGTGTGAGAAGGTGCCATGGGCTGCGCTAAATTGTGTTGGTTCCCCTGAATTCAGAATGGGTCTGCGTTACCTATGAGTAGTACCACGTTATGAGGAACACCACGGGTCTGCGTTGCCTGTGAGTAGTACCACTATGTGAGGAACACCATGGGTCTGCGTTGCCTGTGAGTAGGACCACTATGTGAGGAACACCATGGGTCTGCGCTGCCTGTGAGCAGTACCACTATGTGAGGAACACCATGCGTTGCTTGTGAGTAGTACACTTAGGTGCAGAACACCATGGGCCTGTGTTACCTGTGAGTGGTACCTTTATGTGTTACATACCACGGGTCTACATTACCTGTGATTAGTTCCACCATGTGAGGAACACCATGAGTTTACGTTACCTGTTATCAGTACCACTGTGTCCGGCTCCGCGGCTAAATGGTTAGCGTGCTGGCCTTTGGTCACAGGGGTCGCAGGTTCGATTCCCGGCAGGGTTGGGAATTTTAACCATAATTAGTTAATTTCGCTGGCATGGGGGCTAGGTGTATGTGTCGTCTCCGAGATCATTCCATCCTCATGACGACGCGCAGGTCGCCTATGGGCGTTAAATCAAAATACCTGAACCTGACAAGCCGAACTTGCCCCCGGACACTCCCGGCACTAAGAGCCAAACGCCATTTCATCAATCATCAAATCAATACATTCATCATAACATATAAGATAACTGTTTTAAGAGGATGTACAACTGGGCAACCATCTTCTATTAACACTAATCAGGTGGGAATAATTGGGAGGAATCCAACACTTTGAAAAATGAAGGTATCGGGCAAAGAAAAACAAGGGCCAAGAAGGGCGTGAAAATGAAAGACTCCCCATGCCGCGACACCTAATACCGTCGGAGACAGGAAAGAACAGGAGATGACTAATGGAGGTCGGATAGGATAGACGAAAGTGAGAAGCCTGGCACAAGTAAGTGGAAGCAATGCCAGGACTCAACTAAAGGCCCTGTGGTCACCAACCCACACTCCCCAGTTAAGAGCTACTGGAGCCCCTTTTAGTCACCTCTTATGAAAGACAGAGGATACAGTAGATATTATTCTACCACCCGCGCCCACAGGGGGCATACCTTTTTTATAACTGTAATAGGTTTCGTATATGACTCTCTTACATTTTATTGGTATTGTTCCGTTGTCTTTAAAAAATTATGTAGAAGTTGCTAACTGTCTGAATTCTGTGAGTAATGTCTCAAATGAAGCTTTTTCTAAATAAGCGCGTGTATTTTGGCGGCGATCAGTTGACATGGCAACGTTCTCTATAGCGCAGATGGTGAACATGTGCATGAAACTTGCACAATACAAAAAGGTCCACAGAGCTGGAGGCGCTTACTTTGTTAACAGTGCCTTTATGATGATGATGATGATGATGACTCTGCTACTGAAACCCAATAAGGCATTCTGAGCAGAACAAAACAGAGGCTTAAATATTATCAAAATACAAGCAAGCGAACAAGCAAGCGAACGAACGAACGAACAAACAAACAAACAAACGAACGAAGGAACATTGCTATTATGATAAAGTAAATCTTCCCTTAACCTTATATAGCAATCTTTCCATGGTGGTAGCTTCGTTCCGCCATACCAATGGCGAGCCACCTGTGCTATGCAGATAAGTGTGCGGCCTGCCTACCCTGAAAGCACTGCCCGCACTTACCAGAACCCTTTTGTGGTTTGCTTCTTATTTCAGCCAACCGAGCGATTTGGCCGTGCAGTTAGAGTGTTGCTCTCACTGAAACACAAAACAAAATGCTTTGCGAAACAAAGCCAGAACTGGTGGTCCCCGCACTAAGAGCCAAACGCCATTTCATCATCATCAAAGAAGAAGAAGTGTAAGACAGGGCTGCTCTTTATCACCGACACTGTTCAACATCTATCTCGAAGAAATAATCAATTAAAGTTTTAATGGAAATAGTGGAGTTTGTGTTGGAGGTAGGAGAGTAGAATGTATAAGATTTGCAGATGATATGGTTGTGATGGGAGAAAGCGAACGTGAAATGATACAAATGTTAGATAAACGCAACATGAAACTAGAAGAATATGGAATGAGAATTAATAAGAAGAAGACCAAAAGTATGATAATTGGAGGAAAAGGTAGAAGTTGTCATATTAGAATAGGAGGAGAAAAAATAGAGCAAGTCAGGAACTTCAAGTATTTGGGAAGTATGATCAGACATGATATGTATTGCACAACAGAAATTAAGAAAAGAATTGCCATAGCAAAAGAAGGCTTTAGGAAAAAATCAAAATTATTTTGTGGACCACTAAACAAAGATTTGAGGAAAAGACTTGCTAAGTGTTACATTTGGAGCATAGCGCTGTATGGCGCAGAGACTTGGGCATTGAGAAAGAAAGATGAGAGAAGATAGGAGGCACTAGAGATGTGGGTATGGAGGAGAATAGAACGAGTGAAATGGGAAGACCGGGTAAGAAATGAGGAGGTATTACGAAGAGTTGGAGAAGAACGAAGTATGTTACAAACCATTAGAAGGAGAAAAATGAACTGGATCGGACATTGTTTGAGGAGGGACTGTTTACTGAAAGAAGGAATAGAAGGAATGGTGAAAGGCAAACGAGGAAGAGGAAGGAAAAAATATCAAATGTTGGACAATATCCAAGGAAATAAATACTCAGACATGAAAAACTTGGCGCAGGACAGGCAACAGTGGAAGAGGTTCATCCCATGACAAGACCTGCTATATGGCAGAATACCTAGATAGATAAATCAATACCGGGCGAGTTGGCCGTGCGCGTAGAGGCGCGCGGCTGTGAGCTTGCATCCGGGAGATAGTAGGTTCGAATCCCACTATCGGCAGCCCTGAAGATGGTTTTCCGTGGTTTCCCATTTTCACACCAGGCAAATGCTGGGGCTGTACCTTAATTAAGGCCACGGCCGCTTCCTTCCAACTCCTAGGCCTTTCCTATCCCATCGTCGCCATAAGACCTATCTGTGTCGGTGCGACGTAAAGCCGCTAGCAAAAAAAAAAAAGATAAATCAATACATTCATCATTACATATACAGATAACTATTTTAAGAGGATGTGCAACTGGGTAACCATCTTCTATTAACACTAATCAGGCGGGAATAATTGGGAGGGGTCCAACACTTTGAAAAATGAAGGCATCGGGCAAAGAAAAACAAGGGCCAAGAAGGGCGTGAAAATGAATGACTCCCCATGCCGCGACGCCTAATACCAATATCTAGTGCCGTTGTGCGATGTTGCCACGTTCCTGCATTCCTTTCTCATTCTCGCTCTCGTATTCGTTGTAGTATGCGACAAGATCTGACTGAGAAGTGAAAGGTTTGGAAACCCAAGGTGGCAGCAGGAATGCCTCTATGGGGACCACAGGGGGTCCGCCCACGTTGTGATGTTTGGGACATCACTGCATGTTTTCAATTATTGAACTATATAATTAATTTATAAGATGTATATATTTAATCACTGATAGGTCATGTTTAAATTAATATGTCATCATCATCATCATCATCATCTGTTTACCCTCCAGGTTCGGCTTTTCCCTCGGACTCAACGAGGGATCCCACCTCTACCGCCACAAGGGCAGTGTCCTGGAGCTTCAGACTCTTGGTCGGAGGATACAACTGGGGAGTATGACCAGTACCTCGCCCAGGCGGCCTCACCTGCTATGGTGAACAGGGGCCTTGTAGGGGGATGGGAAGATTGGAAGGGATAGGTAAGGATGAGGGAAGGAAGCGGCCGTGGCCTTAAGTTAGGTACCATCCCGGCATTCGCCTGGAGGTGAAGTGGGAAACCACGGAAAACCACTTATTATTATTATTATTATTATTATTATTATTATTATTATTATTATTATTGTCCGCCTCTGTGGTGTAGTGGTTAGCGTGATTAGCTGCCACCCCCGGAGGCCCGGGTTCGATTCCCGGCTCTGCCACGAATATTTGAAAAGTGGTACGAGGGCTAGAACGGGGTCCACTCAGCCTCGGGAGGTCAACTGAGTAGAGGTGGGTTCGATTCGCACCTCAGCCATCCTGGAAGTGGTTTACCGTGGTTTCCCACTTCTCCTCCAGGCGAATGCCGGGATGGTACCTAACTTAAGGCCACGGCCGCTTCCTTCCCTCTTCCTTGTCTATCCCTTCCACTCTTCCCATCCCTCCACAAGGCCCCTGTTCAGCATAGCAGGTGAGGCCGCCTGGGCAAGGTACTGGTCATTCTCCCCAGTTGTATCCTCCGACCAAGAGTATGAATGTCCTGGAGCTTCTGTGGTGGTTGGTAGTGAGTTGTACTGTCTGAATATGAAAAGGAGTGCGTTGGAACAAACACAAACTCCCAGTCCCCGAGCTAGGAGAATTAATCAGATCCAATTAAAATCCCCGACCCGATCGAGAATCGAACCCTGGACCCTTTGAACTGAAGGCCTTAACTCTGACCATTCAGATAAGGAGTCGGACAGGACGCATACTAAAGACTCAATATTCATAGCTTTCTATAGAATATCTGAAGCATTCCACGTTTGACAGCTGAAAATAATTGTTGCTGCCTGAAATTATAGGAATGGAGTGTTCCTCGAACTCCCCCACAAATTTCACGTTCAGTTCCTTTTCATTCATTATTAAATAACACTGGAGGTAGACCACGTGGAATGGAAAAGCACTGCAGCTAAAAAGAGGAAACGCAACTTGACGACATATATGTAGCGTTTGGGCATCTGTATAATACTCATAGAATACGCATTCGCTACCGGTCCCTTGAAGTATTCAATGCGGTTCTTTGTCAAGTTACGTAGGAAGTGGCTTGCAAGCAACTTCACGTCGCTCCAGTAAAGCACCAAGGTCTTTGTAGCTCCGTGGGTGGAAATCCGTCGGAAAATCGCAAGTGCCAATAAAATGAATAGCAAAAAATAATTTATTGACAGTTTTAGAAATGTCGTTGTTTGAGTCAACAGTCTATAGACTAGTTTGATGCAGCTCTCCATACCATCTACCCTGTGCTAAACTTTTTCGTTTCTAGGTAACAAGGGCATCCTATATTTGCCATAATCTGCTTGTCATATTCATACCTTGGTCTACCCCTGCTGTCCATACCATCTCCGCTTTCTTCAGAAACCAACCGAAAACGGCCTGGGTGTCTTGAGATGTGTTCTATCATTCTGTCACTTCTTCTCGTCAAATTTAGCCAAATCCATTTCCTCTCACCAATTCGAATCAGTATCTCTTCATTCGTGATTAAATCTACCCATCTCACCTTCAGCATTCTTCTGTAACACCACATTCCAAAGGCTTCTATTCTCTTCATTTCTGAGCTAGTTATCGTCCATGTTTAACTTCCATACAATGCTACGCTCAAGATTAAAGTCTTCAGAAACATCTTTCTAATTCCTATATCAATGTTCGAAGTGAGCAAATTTCTTGAGAAAGCTCTTCTCTGCTTGTGCTAGTCTGCATTTTATGTCCTCCTTACTTTTGCCATCGTTAGTTATTTTGTTACCCAAGTAACAATATTCATCTACTTCCTTTAAGACTTCATTTCCTAATCTAATATTTCCTGCATCACCTGTCCAAGTTCCATTGCACACCATTACATTTGTTTTAGACTTATTTATTTTCATATTTTACTGCTTACAGAAGACTCCGTCCATATCATTCAGTAGCTTCTAGAGATCTTCAGCAGTCTCAGATAAAATAACAATGTCATCGGCAGATCTCAAGGTTTTGATTTCCTCTTCTCGGATTGTGATTCCATTTCCAAATTCCGCTTTGATTTCCTTAACTTCCTGTTCTATGTAAACATTGAAAAGGAGGGGGGACAAGCTGCAGCCTTGCCTCAATCCTTTCTAGATTATTGTTATTTCATTTTTCAAACCCCTCGATTCTTATCACTGCAGACTGATCTTAATAAAGCTTGTAGATAATTCTTCGTTCTCGGTATCTGATCCCAATTACCTTCAGAATCTTAAATAGCTTGGTCCAATCAACATTACGGAATGCCTTTTCACGATCTACGAACGCTATGTATGTGGGCTTGACCTTCTTAATTCGATCCTCTAAGGTCAGACGTAAAGTCACATGTTCCTACGTTTCTTCTGAAGCCAAATTGATCTTCTCCCAACTTAGCTTCTACTTGTCTTTCCATTCTTCTGTAAATAATACGTGTAAAACTTTTGCAAGCATGAGGTACTAAACTAATGGTGCGGTAGTTTTCACACTTGTGAGCACCGGCTTTCTTGGGAATAGGTATTACCCCATTCTGGCGAAAATCGGATGGCACTTCTTCTGTCTCATGCATTCTACACACTAAATGGAATAACCTTGTCATGCTGGTTTCTCCTAAAGCAGTCAGTAACTCAGAGAGAATGACATCAATTCCAGGGCCCTCGTTCCTATTTAGGTCTCTCACAGATCTATCAAACTCTGACCTCAAAAATCATCATCAACAACAGCTTCTTCTTTCTCCAGATCCAAATTATCTACATCTTTACCTTTATACAACTGTTGGATATGTTCCTGCCATCTTTCTGCTTTGTCTTCTTTCCCTAGAAGTGGCTTTCCATCTGAGCTCATAATATTCATACACCTAGATTTCCTTTCTCCAAAGGTTTCCTGGATTTTCCAGTATGCAGCATCTACCTTTCCTAGGACCATACGACCTTCGAGATCCTTGCACTTCTCCTTCAACCATTCTTCTTATTCTTATTCTTATTCTTATTCTTATTCTTCCGTTTCTCTCACATCTGTGCACTTTCTATCCACTTCATTCTTTAATGACCTGTGTTTTTTCCTGCCCTTTTCATTTCTAGCATTCTTGTATTTTTTTCGTTCATCAATCAGGTCTAGTATCTCCTGAGGTATCTACTGATTCTTAGATGATCTTTCCTTCCTTCCTAACATTTCTTCAGCAGCCCTACCAACTTCATTTTTTATTGCTATCCACTCTTCCTCTATCGTGTTTCCTTCAGCTTTTTCATTTAGTCCACGTGCAACATGTTCCTCTAAACAATCCCTCACACACGTTTCTTTCAACTTGTCTAAATTACATTTACTTGCGTTCCTTCCTTTCTTCAATTTACTCAACTTCAGATGGCATTTCTTGAGCAACAAGTTGTGGTCAGAGTCCACGTCTACTCCTGGAAAAGTTTTGCAATCCAACACCTAGTTTCTGAATCTCTGCCTAATCATAATGAAGTCTATATGATACCTTCCAGTATCTCCAGGTCTCGTCCACGTATACAGCCGCCGTTTGTGGTATTTAAACCAAGTATTGGCAAGGAGTAAATTATGATCCGTGCAGAATTCAACCACCCGACTTTCTCTTTCGTCCCTTTGTCCCAATCCGAATTCTTCTACTGTATTACCTTCTCTTCCTTGGCCTACAACTGCCTTCCAGTCTCCCACCACAATTATATTCTCGTCACCTTGTATGTACCGTATTAAATCTTCTACTTCTCTTAATGTTCTTTCGGTTTCCTCATCATCCGCTGAACTAGTAGGCATATAGACCTGCACTATTGTGGTGGTCATTGGTTTGGTGTCTATCTTAACGACAATAATTCTTTCACTATGCTGGTCGTAGTAGCTTACCCGGTGCCTTATTTTTCTTGTTCATTATTAAACCAACTTCTGCATTTCCTCTGTTTGATTTTGTATTGATAATTCTATAGCCGCCTGACCAAAAATCCTGTTCTTCCTGCCAATGTACTTATACCAACGACATCTTACTTAAGTCTATCCATCTCCCTTTTCAGATTCTCTAACTTATCAAAACGATTCAAACTCCTAACATTCCACGCTCCGACTCGCAGAATGTCAGTATCCATCTTGCCTGCCGATCGCCCCCTCTCGTGTAGTCCCCACTCGGAGATCCGAGTGGGGGACTAGTTTACCTCCGGAATATTTTACCCTGGAGGAGGCCATCATCGGTACATCATTCATACAGAGAGAGCTGGATGTCCTCGGGAGTTAGTTACGGCTGTAGTTTCTGTTGCTTTTAGTCGTGTAGCAGTATCAACACAGCTAAGCCATGTTGAGTATTATTACAAGGCCATATCAGTCAATCATCTAGACTGCCGCCCTTGCAACTTCCGAAAGGCTGCTGCTGCTACCCCCTTTCGATGAACCATTCGTTAGTCTTGTCTCTCAATAGATACCCATCCGATATGATTGCACCTGCAGCTCAGCTGTATGCTTCATTGGGACACGAAAGCCTCCCCACCGCGGCAAGGTCACATTGCAGATAATTCTTCTTTCTCTATATCTGATCCTGACCACCTTCAGAATCGAACGCCCCTTCTAGATCTACGAACGCGATGTACGTGGGCTTGTCCTTATATAAGCGTATTCTGTGCAATATTTATGAACACGGGATCTGGGTGCATAAACAAGCATATTAATAGCGTCATTCATATTTTTCCTATGTTCACATTGTCAACGCCAAAGATAACACTGAGCCAGTTCGATGAAAGTAACACGTGTTCAACCCCACAGCTGATATTGGGACATGGTTGATCTAAGGGGCAGTCATGACCGTGATGGAAAGTAGTGGTGTACCTGCTTTGGTCTAATGGGAAATTCGAATGAAACAGGGAACAGTACTCATATGAGATGTCTTTTAATTCACTTATTGAACTTCCCACGTACTTTTGTTATTTTATATCTGTATCGTGTTCAATGAAAACTGCACTTTCGAATTGTTCTTCAGATCAAACACTCTTACCATTCGGCCAATGCCATGGAACTTGCGAACGATCCTCCCTGCCTTAGGCATCTGCGTGAGGTTGGCCAGGATATCCGCTGCGATGATCTGTGAAGTCACTGCCTCCGTGCACAACATGTTGACCAAGATGGACACACACCCCAAGTTGATGAGTTCGCGATGTGACGCTGGGTTCCTGGAGATGTTCCGCAAAACCTCTAGCGCACCTTCCTGTCGAAATGTACACAGCATTCAAAGAACTGTAGAGTGAAAAGAATCTAACAAAATACATACTAGAGCAAAATTCTTCTCGAGTTATTTATTCTTTTTTACCAGGTCTGCTTATTGAGAGAACTGGGAAGTAATTGAGTAAACGTAACAGAATTGCTTGTAACGATTACATTCTTAGTAATTTTTACTGGAATCGTTCCTTTATACAAAATGCAATTTTTACTCTTAATGTACATCTTGAAACAAAATTGTGATCGTAGGAAGAAGACCACAGGGAAGACCAAGAAAACGTTGGATAGAGACTGCAAGATCAGATGTGGAGGAGAGAGGATACAAATTGGAGATGTGCTGGGACAGAAGATGTATGAAGACAGAATGAGATGGCGAGAGCTTGTACACCACACCCGGGAAACTGGAGTTCGCATTCTAGTAACTGATACATATCGCATGGAATCAGAAACGTGGAAAAATAAATTATGATGACGATAACTTCTTAAAATTAAACACAGTCATTCCTTCAAGTGCCCCTGTAGTAAATGCGCCCCCCCCCCCCTACTTTACACGACGAGGATTATCAATGACAATTTTGAGAACCAAAAACTTGCAAACTGAATGGAAAATCGCCCGGCTGAGTAGCTTGGCCGGTCGAGCGCTGGCCTTCTGAGCTCAACTTCGCAGGTTCGATCCTGGCTCAGTCCGATGGTATTTGAAGGGTCAGCCTCGTATCGGTAGATTTATTGGCAAGTTAAAGAACTCCTGCGGGACAACATTCCGGCACCTAGGCGTCTCCCAAAGCCGTAAAAGTAGTTAGCGGGACGTAAAATCAATAACATTATTAAATTGGAAGTCATTTCAAACGCTAACATAAAAACCATCATTTCGAAAATTTCAAGGTGTGGTGGGGATTATTTTTTTTAACAACTAGGGGACCATCCTCTATTAACACTAATCAGAGAGAGAAATCGAAAGGATGCGACACTTCGAAAAATTAAGGTATCGTGCAAAGGAAGACAAGGGCCACGAAGGGCGTGAAAGTGAAAAGACTCCGTAGGCCTCGACTGCTCTAATACCGTCGGGGTCGGAAAAGAGCAAGAGTTCACCAAAGGAGGTCGGATACGATAAATGAAATTGAGGAGCCTGACACAAGTAAGTGAAATCAATGCCAGGACTCAGCTGAAAGCCCCGTGGTCACCAAACCACGATCCCAAGTTGGGAGCCCATGGCGCCCCTTTTAGTCGCCTCTTATGACAGGCAGGGATACCGTGGGTGTTTTTCTACCACCCCCACCCACAGGAGTAAAATTCCAAGGTATCATGTTTATCTCATCTAGTGATGAGAGCCACCTAATGCCTCTGCTAAAAATAATGAAGTAATATTCGTTTTCCTTGCAAACTTATTATTATTCCATCCCAAAAATTCGAGCGAAATTTTTCTGTAAATATAATACTAATACTGACTACTTAAAAAAAAATTGTAATCGTAATTGAGTCAAATGTTTCTCAATAACTGTAATCGAGCCGAGTTACTTTTTTCATGTGTTCTTCCCATCACCGATTATCAATCTGCATTTACGTACAGTACGTTTACCACTACCCGGTACTGAATAAAAGGGAGATGTTTTTGAAGGCCATTTATTTGTCATTAATTTATTATTAAGAGAAGAACAACCAAAAGTCAATTATGCTATTTTGAATGTAACTGATTTAAGATCAATATAATTTCAGTTGCTAAATATATATTTTTATTCACTAGTTTCCCCTCACTATCTCTCTTTCCACAATAGTAGGAAAATTATATATCTTATTATTTACGTCAGTCCATTACAAATGTTTTTAAATCTAGGAGCCAGCACTCAAATCTAGGATCCAGGTAATATTTCTAGTACTCGCGTCGTCAAGATGCTGGCATGTCAGAAATCAATCAATCAATCAATCAATCAATCAATCAATCAATCAATCAATCAATCAATCAATCAATCAATATTGATCTGCAGTCACCCAGGTGGCAGATTCCCTGTCTGTTGTTTTCCTAGCCTTTTCTTAAATGATTTCAAAGAAATTGGGAATTTATTGAACATCTCCCTTGGTATGTTATTTTGATCCCTAGCTCCCCTTCCTATAAACCAATATTTGCCGCAATTTGTCCTCTTGAATTCCGACTTTATCTTAATGTGATGTTTCCTATTTTTAAAGACACCTCTTAAACTTATTCTCATTCCACGCCACTGTGTATGAAACTAGCCAACTGCTGCATACTTTGATACTGTTCTAAGAAATTTGTAAATTATAACATGTAAATAGCAAAGTGAATATTGTACAATTCCTATTTATGTATTAGTCTGACATGTTAAAGGATTAATAACTCAAACATTATATATCTAATTATATAAAAAAGAATGTATGATACAAGGAAGGAACAACCCATACTTTATGTACCGGGCGGTACACCTCTACACCGTTTATTTAAAAGTTGCGCCAGTTGAAACTCCTCTTCTGGAGGAAGGTTGAACTTTATCTATTCTATTAATTCTCTACTTTCTCAGAAGATGTCACCACGTGGAAAATTTTGAGTTTTTGAACTGTGTCACTTTTGATGTGTTTTTGTTTAGCTTGAAGTAAGAAGTGTGAACTTTCTCTTCTAGAGGACACTACTGAAGATCAACAATAGTGCAACCTAGTGCGGAGTCAAAGAACTAGATGTATCTTCCCCCAACTTGAATCGATTGCGGGGTCCTATCCAATAAAAACATTGTGGGCGGGTGTTTTCATTCCCCTAACGCCTAGAAACTTCCGCGAGAGTATATAAACTGCTGATTTTAGGGTCTCCGGGCCACTTCTGTTCCATCTTTCAGTGTATTAAGTACATAGCTGGAGGCGGGAAGCGCCTCTTTCTTCTTCAGCCGTTCAACACCAGGTAATGGCCTATTAATAACTTCTTTTCTTGCTAGGTTGGCAGTTTAACACTCGCGGCGGGTTCGAAGCATTTCCATCATGTAACCTTTTCCTAAAATGTAATTACTCTTTTCATCTTTTTCTTGTAAAGCTACATATTGGGATAGAGAGTGCTAACCCTCTCGAGCTCCCACTCACATTTGTTTTGAGGTGAACTTATTTTTTTCAAACTATTCTTCGTTTATGTAATGTAAAGTGTTCTTCTCTAAGTCACCTCTGTAGTATGGGATTAGCCCTTGCGTTAGCGGCCCAGAGCCAGATTAGGTTTTAAAAACAAAGTGTATTAGGAGTGCAAGATCGCCTCCTCTCAAATTGTTATTTTAGAGGTCATGTAATCAACCTTCTTTTCATGTAATAGACCTCAGTAGGTTGGGTATTTTACCCCTGTGAATACGTCCTTAGAGGACAGCTTGAAGGTAGAGTTTGGTGTGGCCTTGTGATAGGCTTACAATTTTGAGAGCGGATCGCTCTTTGAAATTTGTTTCTGTATGCCTCGTGCAGGCTTTATGTGTAATGTTTGGAGCCAGTGCTCCTGGGCATGAATGGGGCTTTCTGCCCCTTGGCTAAAAATTTTTTTGGAGTAAGGCGGGGCTGATGGCCCAAGAGTTATGAAGTAAGGGCACTGAGCCCGAATCCAGTAATATTGTACCTACATTTTTGCTACTCTGTACCTGTTATGATTGTTATCTCTTGTTTTTGAAAAGAAAATATAACCTAGTTAAATTTTAAATTAATTTTACATTGCACGTTAAATTCGTAGCTTGAAACCCATTCACACCCGCACCTTCTTTCACCTCTACCTACCACGGATATCTCCGTAACACTTTAAATGACATACTTATTGTGCCCTTTGTATCCATGAACGTGCCTAGGAGCTTCGTAAGCTGTCAATATACTGCAGTAAATTCCGCGAGAGTACGTTCTATTTCACTTCACAATAACAGCTCTAAGAAACAATGTTAGGTTTTGGTCCACCCAATCAATACCTAACATTGTTTCTTAGTTTTAACTGCATCAGTACGGATCTACACGATGAAGTTCGTAAATTGTACCAATAACAGCTCTGTTCAAATAATCAATTTAAGAGCCAAAGGGATCCTATTTTGATAGTAAAGGAACATCGCTGGATATTATTCCTGTCATTTATAGGAGAAGTATAACCTATTTGACTTAATTCTTTGTCGGCAATACTTCCCTTAGGGTAGGCTTTCTCGACACCCAAACGTTCGTACTTTACATTATTTTCTATCCTATTGATTATCAGGGGCGGTGCGTGGTATTGTTGCAGTGTAGCACAACTCCTAATATTTTACGCTTCATTTCTCGTCTTTTCTTCTAATGTTTTAGTTGAATAAAATTAACATATATTCTAAAACATATTAAAATCAACCATCATTGGTTGTTCGCTGTACCAATGCTTCGTAACGGACAAATAAACGCTGTCAGGTTCGAATCAAACTTAGGGCATTTGCTTTCCTACAGCAACTCCCTAGCGGACAGCGCGGCGCAATATACCTCAACAGGGACGAGCCTAAGCCTGTACAGCATCAGGATCGGTCTCTGGGAATTGCACAGAACTAGCAAGGTCTCCATCGAGGAACAGTTCCAAATGTCCCCGTTAGCTTGCCACTCTGCGGAGATTACTTAAGTCCTACTTTCTCTCCTCTCGCAAAGGTAATTTCATTACCATTTTTGCTTTTAAATTTACAATTTTTGCTTTACGTTGCACCGACGCAGATAGGTCTTACGGCGACGATGGGATAGGAAAGAGCTAGGAGTGGGAAGGAAGCGGCCGTGGCTTTAATTAAGGCACACCCAGCAGCATTTGCCTGCGCGAAAATGGGAAACCGCGGAAAACCGTTTTCAGGACATCCGACAGTGGTGTTCGAACCCACTATCTCCCGAACGCAAGCTCACAGCTACGCAACCCTAACCGCACGACCAACTCGCTCCGTAATTTCTTATCCACGCCATACCAGACCACCCACAATATTATCAACATCTTGCTTCAATGAAGAACAGGAGAGCGAATTTTCAATTCAAGTGAGGCAAGAGTAACTGTGCCAAGCTGAGTGGCTCAGACCGTTGAAGAGCTGGCCTTCCGGTGATATTTGAAGGTGCTGAAATACGTCAGCCTCGTGTCAGTAGATTTACTGGCATGTAAAAGAACTCTTCATGACTAAATTCTGGCATCTCGGTGACTCCTAAAACCGTAAAAAATAGTTAGCGGGACGTAAAGCCAATAACATTATTATTAAAAGTAACTGTATGCGGTTATAGTGTATAATTCGCCTCTTATTTTCTGTGTTGTAACTGCCAGATATATTTCAGTTTTGGTAGGAATATAGATCATTACTTAACGATAATAGAGTTTCTTGTTATTTCTGTACATTTTGGTGCAACACCCACCTTCAAATACCACCAGCCGCCACTCGGCCTTGATTATTATTTAAAATGGTAATAGCATTAATATCAAAGCAGAAATCGCGCATACTTACCAAGATACCCGCGTTACCCATCCTCATTCTCTTGCTCAACGAGTTCGATAAATTGTATGGAGTATCGAGGGGTTGTGTGTTATTACATGCGCTTTGCAACAGTTCAGCGACACCAAACCAGGAATTAAACATGTAATGGGGGAGAATATGCTCAGCTCGATAAAAAGAATGCGACAAAGGAAGAATTTTAGGCGTCATGGCGACCTGGCGCACGGCATTTGTCGTGCTCTGATTTACGATAATAGAGTTTCTTGTTATTTCTGTACATTTTGGTGCAACACCCACCTTCAAATACCCGGCCGGGATTCGAACCCGGGACCCTCTGAACCGAAGGCCAGTACGCTGACCGTTCAGCCAACGAGTCGGACAATTGAAATGAAGAGTTCGTTGTCTTGATTAAAATTAAATTCCAAAGCAACTGACGATATTCGATAAGCACGGCTCAATATGGGATAAAGCCCCCCAATGCGTGTGAATCGGATTTTTTTTGTTTGTTTTGCTTCTTGCTTTACGTCGCACCGACACAGATAGGCCTTTTGGCGACGATGGGACAGGAAAGGGCTAGGAATGGGAAAGAAGCGGCCGTGGCCTTAATTAAGGTACAGCCCCAGCATTTGCCTGGTGTGAAAATGGGAAACCACGGAGAACCATTTTCAGTATTTCAAAGCCATACAATAGCGTCTACAGATTAATATTGAAGATGAAAGGTAGCTACTTCATTTTCCTGCATAATTCTTCAATTATTTGGAATTAATGGTTTGCCTCTATATATTCCTATTCTAAAAATTGGATCCATAGTTATGGTCCTTAAAATTCGGAACTTTTCCCAACGGCTCCAAAACGGAACCAGATTAGGGCCTAATTCTAAGAAGTATGTACGAAAACTGTTTAGATTTATAAGTGGAGATAAACCTGGACAGCGAGCTCTGATCCCCCCGATAAAACACTTCCATTTTCTTTCAAGAGGCATCAATTTCAATTCGCTTGTCATTTTGTATCGCGTACAATAAACCTCAAGGGACGCGAAGGTCTCTGCTTACCTCAGTCAGTTTTCAGCCATGGCCAGTTCAATGTTGCAATAGTGCCAAAAGATAATTGTACAAGGAATACACCGAGCAAGTGGCTGCGTGATTTGGGTCACGTAGCTGTCACCTTACATTCGGGAGATGGTGGGTTTGAACCCCACTGTCGGTAGCTCTGCTTTCTTATTTTCACACACCAGGCAAATGCTGGGGCTGTTCCTTATTTAAGGCCACGGTCGCTTCTTTCCCACTTCTAGTAATGTCCTACCCCAACATTGCCGTAAGACCTAGACCTATCTTGTTGATTTATTTATTTATTTATTTATTTATTTATTTATTTATTTATTTATTTATTTATTTATTTATTTATTTATTTATTTAATACATGTGCCACCAACAGAGACACGCTCCAATTATAGGTGGCTTTTACAAATTATTTGAACAAATAACATAGAAATACCAAAAAGAAGAAAATGTGAAAACGCTATGTAAATGAGATGATAATGCTCTGTATGAAATGGATGAAACAATATATCGTATACAGAAGCCTGTTAATAAATCAAACAAAAATTGTAACAAAATCATGTAAATATTATACATATAAACAAATCACTTCGACGAGAAAAATTCCTTTAATACATTTACATATGTGTCATATTCATAAGCAAAGTCAAGATCTATATGATACGTATTAACTAAGTTATTGTATGTTTCAAACATATTGATAAACGGAGAGTTCTTAAAAAATACCGTTTTGGAGACTGGAGTAATAAACAATTGCCGAAATCTTAAATTTCCTTTTCTAACATTAAAACATAACTCGTGAAGCGAACTATTATCGTCAATTAATGCATTAACCATCTTATAGAGATAAATTTGTTGGGCTATTACACGCCTACTGACTAGCAATACATATTTAAATTCATTCAACAAAAATTCATATGAAACATAATTTCTAAAGGGGAATATCTTATATTTTTTATAATAAATATATCTTAAGAAGCGTTTCTGCACCCTTTCAATTTGATTTTGGTAAGATTTATAACATGGAGACCAAATTATACATGAATACTCAAGTTTTGATCGGACAATACTATTGAATAATAAAGTGAGTGCATACGTGTTAGAAAAATCTCTTGAATTTCTAATTATAAAACCCAATTTCTTATAGGAATCATTAACCATTGTATTAATATGCTCCTTGAAAGATACATTTCTTGTAACAATTACCCCTAAGTCAATAACAGAGTGGACAACTTTGAGTTCTTCATTATTAATTTTATATTTTTCTTATTTGAAATCTGAAGGAAACCGCATTTATTTATATTAAGTTGCAAACAGTTTTCAATACTCCATGCGTATAAGTAATCCAAATCATATTGTAATTTCAACATATCATCAACATTTTTTATCTCTTTATAAAGTTTGACATCATCACTATCACTATCACTATCAGCCATATTCAATCGCTTTTTACGATGTTGAACCGTTCCCATCCATCGATATCACAATGCCAGACTCAGTCGGTTAGAGCTTCGTGGTTACGTTCGGTTTGTGGGCGAGAATTAAATCTAACTTCTATAAAAATAATCACCAATGGTGTATATGAATGGGAAACAGTTGCATTTGTTGTGAATAAGAGACAGATAAAGGGGTAAAAATGGATTTATTCACTAGAGCACATGATTAATATTCATTCTATCGAAATTCCACAAAATACAATAAAACATGACGCAAACTGTCATAATAAAAGTATAATGTGCCGTGCACATTAAGAACAACTACATATTACATTACTAAAAAAATATCGGTCCAAATACCGAACAAATAATTTATAAAAGAACAAAATCTTAAATCTTGGCCTGAATTACATCTTTAATTCTCGACAACGCCGCCAAGTGAATATGCCGATTTCCCCGAGGGGAATTTCGATTACGACCGTCCACAAGCTATGCTTCGACAAGAGAAAATCACGTCAGTTTCATTCCATAATACAACTATTTACATATACAAAATCATTAATCCTGATAAGGGAAAATCCAGGGATCCTAACTTATATACTACACAGATTCTACTGATAGATCCGATCTGTCGCAAACAACCAGCCTGAAGCTGCATACCACCAGAGAAAATTAGCTCCGGGCTAAATTTAAGAGACAAAGATTAATTCGTCAAGACACAACACACTGACAACAGATACGACAAGGCACTTCGATACAAGGTATATAAGTATACAAACACAACTCCTGAAAAATAACAGCATAATTACAATATAAAGAAAATATGTACATGCAGTCAGAGCACTTCCTCATCACCAGGTCATTAGTGGCACGCCCCTGTCCGTCAGGGCGATCGGGACACTCCCCTTCGACTAGCGGAAAGTTTCACTTTTCATGGGAGCGGAACCCAGCTGGAAAGTAATTCATACTGCCCCGCAAAGGACTCCAGGCAAACGGGGTGCAGCTTACACTTGGCGGGGTGCAGGTAATTGCTTCCTTCACGGCTATCCCAGCCAGACTTGCTCACACAACAAAAGAAGGTTTCTCTCTTAAATACTGCTGCCTTATTATGTAAACTAATTATTTCTCCCGTTTATAAAATCTTCTATGACAACAGAAACATCTCTTCTTCACCTTTCAATACATATGCCGCAAAAATCGCTCTCAAGGAAGACGTCACACATGGCCTTCCGTCTCAGCGGCTCGGGAGTTCGATTCTCGACTCTGACTCTTTACTCTGCGGGCATATCCAAGCCCATCCTTGTTTAAAGCAGCTTGCCCTGCCAACATTCCTTCCTTGCCATGTTTACAGGCATTCAAACCCATATCTGACTTCCGCGTCATATATCAGGCGATCTCAGCCTCTCAACCCTCGCAATAATCTCCACCCCGATCTACTGTCGTCTCTGCTCATTAGAAGAACCTAACTACCCAACGAAGACGTCGTGGCGTTCCTGTGGCAGCGAACATATATCTG
The DNA here is from genome assembly GCF_040414725.1 of Anabrus simplex. Lineage (NCBI taxonomy): Eukaryota > Metazoa > Arthropoda > Insecta > Orthoptera > Tettigoniidae > Anabrus > Anabrus simplex. Next base: position 31,993,348 of record NC_090271.1, read on the forward strand.
AAATCGCGCACAGATCAAATATAAGAGGCCTACACTGGTCTTTACCGCTAATTATTCCACAAAGAGAAGGCGGCCTGGCCTCGTTAATGATGAAACTATCCACCTTCCTAACACTTAACACACACACCTAGGAATGCTCTGAAAGGATTAAAAACAATGCATGCACACACACTCCTAACTTTACCTATTTACAACCGTTTTTCCCATAACTAAACTAACCATGAATCACTGCAACAAATAAGGGCACTAGCATGCTGCCCTGGATCTCCCACTGATTTATTGACAGTAAAATTACTCATCGTTAGCAAATTGACATTGACCGTTAATATTACCCTAAAAACTGGATGAAACTGAATTGACCTCAAATGTTACCCACATGCTTAAAAATCTGACATATCCACTTAGCTTTGTTGTCTTCGGCAATCACACCATCTGCACAACTGCAGCGTCAGGATATTACTCGGCCATCATATCCTCTTTGATGGCGTTACAAAAGATATGAATCACACATGTAGCTTCCATGATTGTCCTTGCAGATAACACTCCTACAATGAATGGAAAACAGGTTAGCACTACACTTGCTCAATTGCATACGCGCACACTATTTAAGGAGATATTGCTTAGCACACATAATTGGACAAAGATTAATTCCTTGATCAGAGTCGTAGTCTCATGGAATGCGCCCCGGATCCGTCCGTATGCAAGAGCAATTGCGATACGATCGAACACGTTTTCTCCGCGATCGCGAAACCGACCCGAAACGTTGGCGTGTAATACAGCTAATTAGTTCACGACAATCTTCCCGGTATGCACAGCTATCGTCCCTTTTATTTACCGCGTTCACACATACGTGGTACCTACCGCACTTGATGTAAGAGCGAAGCGTCACACGCGTAGCGGTAAATACACATATACGGACTTATGACTCCCGTAGTTATTAAATGTAACTCACACCAGGGTGATACGTTTTACTGTAGTCTGGGCACGCTTCTATGTGTATAATATTCATATATCAACCATGAAGAAATAACGTCACTGTAGCACTGTGATATCGGACAAAGAAAATGGCGATCTCGACTGGCGTGGAGACTACCTTCTGTACCACGGACATCTCACGAAAAACAGACCCGCTTCCCCAAGCCACTGTTGGTTTTATGGACCCACCCGCGTCGTTCCGAAAAGAGGGGTGGCCCTGTTGGCTATAGCGCGAGGTTTCAACCGCTTTCTCAGGACAAAGCCCACAACCGTTATAACCTAGCCACACAAATGTATATATAGAAGTTAGCCGATGAATGAACAGATAAAGAAGTCTAAATTCATTTACTACTCATCAGGCGTATCGAAACCGTGGAGAGGGGTTATTTATCAGATTTCACCCTAATTTCTAATAGGTCGGCACTGTGATGATCGAAGTTAGCAACCCCGCGCAATTCCTTATGACTCGCTTTCACAGCTCGCGATTGGCTCTTTTCAAACTCGCCGCACGCTAGGTGACGCCGCGACACTCCCACAGCCTCGTTCAAACTTTCAAACCACAGGCCGATTCAAACCTGCTTCCGGCCGCTCTTCCAGGGCGCGGCCCAGCACAAACCGTTTGCTTGCCACCTCGCAAACAAAGTCTTTCAAATTTAACGCCTCCACAGTGTTGCGCACTATGCAAATAAAAGTCCCTGGGGCAATATGATATGTTTCAATGTGGCCTCTTTAAGTCCGAAGCAAGGTAGGTTTTCATGAGGTCTCTCCATCTGGGACGGTCTTGAGCGATGTTCTGCCAATTGATCCCAGTAATCTTCCGGATGTCTTTATCCCATCTGTCCGGTGGTCTTCCCCTTGGTCTGAGATGATCTTTCGGACACCACTCAAGCACAAGCTTTGTCCACCTACCATCAGTTCTCCGAGCAACATGGCCTGCCCACTGCCATTTTAGGGTAAATACCCTTTCTAAAATGTCACTGACCTAATTCTAGTGGGCAAATCATTAATATATAAAATAAAGAATAAAGGGCCAATGGTTAGACCCTTGTGGTACACCAGATGTAACATTGTATGTGAAAGACTCATGTTGATGATAGTAAACATATTGTTTCCGTGCACTAAGATAAGATGCAAGCAGTTTTAACCAAGGAGGGGTCAGACCAAAGCATGACCATTTTTTCATTAAAATGCCGTGATCTAATTTGTCGAAGGCTTTGGAAAAATCTGTGTATATTACGTCGAACTGTCCTTGATTATTCAAAACGGCATAAGCATATTGTATAAATTTTAATAGATTTGTCGTAGTTGATCTACCTGGCATAAAACCATGCTGATTGATATGTATACCGACCCTCACATGATTAAATATACGCGTGTACATTATTTGCTCAAATACTTTAGCCGGTGCACACAAAATACAAACAGGGCGATAGTTTTCAATATTTTTACTGTCCCCACAGTTAAAAACTGGACACACTTTCGCTATCTTCCATACTTTCGGAAAGGTTTGCGTTTTTACCACAATGTTATATAAGGCTCGTAAGGGAAAATCTAACACATTCGAACATGCTTTCAGTACGTACGGCGGTATTCCATCAATACCACATGACCTTTTAGGTTTTAATTTTTAATAGCTAACTTATATTCCTTTTCGTCCACTAATTCTAAAGATAACGGATAATTAACATATACATCAGGTGAATCAGGAATATCATAGGTTGGTGGAGGTTTCGAATATACCGATCCAAAAAAGGTTGCAAAGCCATCAGCTATACTTTTATTATTATTAAGTAAGATATTGTTAAATTTCATGCCCTGTTGCAGACCCTCCTTGGTATTTCTTTTGCATTTCATATAGCTCCAGAACTGATTAACATCACTTTTGATATTCTCTTCAAGTTTAGAAATATAATTCTTATACGCTTTACTGATCATATGTTTCGTTTCTCTCCTTAACTGGTTAAATATTACCCTACTATACTCTGAATGTTTCCTTCGCTTTCTGTGGATTTCCTTCAGTTTCAAGTTATTTATTATGTCTTTAGTAAACCATGGAGGATACTTTTTCTTTGTGTGAAAATTCTTCATAGGTACCGTTTCACAAAATACAGAGTGTACCTGAGCATAAAAATACTCAGCAGCCTGGTGAGCGTCTGTAAATTCTACAATCCTAGACCAATCCATTCGCTCGAACCTTTTATACATTTGAAAGAAATTAGCCCTTCTAAAGTCAAATAACTGCTTAGGTTGTTCAGGTTGTTGTGAAACATGGCTACGCTCTCTGTTTAATAGTAGCGTGACTGCAATTGCAGGATGATAACTATCCTCCTTAATTAAGGGGCACTCATCTCTATATACTGTTAATGTGTTAACATTCGTAATAATAAGATGAAGTGTATTTCCATTTGCACTAAGAATATTATTGACCAAGTGCAATTGATAGAGTGACATAAACTCAGCTAAGGTTCTATATGCAGGTCCAAAATTTACAAGATTACTTTGCTCACCAGTAATTAATGGCAAATTAAAGTCACCAGCTATAATAAGATCTAAATTGGAAAGGTCCTTATTAACTTCAAACAATCTATAGAAGTCCAAATATGCTTCCAATTTGGTTGCAGGAGGAAAATACACTGACATTATTACATAACTGTGACCGTTAACTATAATTTTTACACAAACTGCTTCAGTATCACCAAAATCTAACGTTATTTGTCTTGATACTATAGAATCTTTAACAGCTATCAATGCGCCTCCTCCTTTCCTTGTACCTCCACGATCTTTTCTATACACATTAAAATCTCTACTAAACAGTTCGCTGTTAGCAACATGAGATTGTAACCATGTTTCCGTAATCAACAGAATATCGTATTCTGATTCACTATTGTTAACATAAAACTCCGAAATTTTAGTGTTTAACCCTCTTACATTCTGGTAGTAAATATTAATTGCATTAAAAATCATTTTTCTCAAAACAAAAAAGTTACACAGTCTCATTTAATCCATACACATCGTCCAGGGTTTTTAGATTAAACACCTGCCGATCACCCTCTCTTTTTCGGAGTTTAATACTACCTCCATGATCTACCCACAGAAAAGCTTAATTTCTCTCCTTCTTAATTTTTCGAGCTTGGCCAAGAACCTTTCTTCGTAGGGACGTCAAACCGTGGTTTATATACACCGTCTCATACTCAGAAAATCCGAGATGAGACGCATTTAAATCCCTTTTATCCTTGCTTTTTTGAATGAGTTCATTCTTGACACTACGGTGTACAAACTTCACTACAATGGCACCTGAAGCTTGATGCAATTGCCTCTTCAACCTATGACATGCATCAATCGATTTATTCTTGATCTCCACATTTAATACTCGACCAACATGCTTAACAATTTCATAAACATCCTCATTAACTCGTTCAGGTATGCCTAAAATTTCAACCGTGTTACGACGACCATACTGATCAAGTTCATCTAACTGTATTTGTGTGTCTTTTAGTTGCTTCTTAAGATTTAAATTTTCTTCTCTCAATTTTTCCATTTTCTCCATGCACTGATTTATTACTTCCGACTGCTTTTTAATGAATGTTGCATTCTCATCCAATTTTACGTGAGCTAACTCCAAACTTTTGCCTAACTCTCGCTCCGCCTCTATACTTGATTCCTTAACCTCTGCAATTTCTTTCTTCAACTCAAGTAAGAGCTGATAGATGTCGCCAATAGATGGTGCTGTTGCTAGTTCCAAGCCATGTACACTATTTCGTCTTTCCTTTTCACAACGAGCACACCTCCAAACTTGATTTTCAGATTTTAAGAAATTTAATTCAACGTCTCCTATATTAACATATTTGCAATGGAACCAACCTTGACAGTTACTGCACTGAATCTTAGAATTTATATCCTGCCTAGAAACAGCCTTCTGACATGCTACACAAGAGCTCATGGTAGCGAAGAATGGTATCACGATCGATATAAGAATCGATTGTGTAAGTTGACGGTAACTGCTCTTCACTACTCTTTGGAAATATGTTCAAGTTGGTAGCACTTCACCTCAATGTTTACATTAACAGATTCTTCCTCAAATAACTTAAACTTGGCTCGTAATACATCACTAATTAAGATCTAATAAAAATGTAATACGTACATCAATTCTTCAAACCTTAATAATCCAGAGGCACACGGTTTCACTTCGTTACTCAAACTACGTACAACCAAAATCACAAGATATTGAGGAGCACTACCGTCACACACCCACTACTCAGCCATGCTACGTAAAGAAAACTGTAAAAAAAATAAAGTACAAGGAACGTCTTATATAAGAAAATCCTTCAATCCTGCCCCATTGACAGTCATATCTTGACAGTTTTCAGCTTATTATTATTATTGTTATTATTATTATTATTATTATCATTATTATTATTATTATTATTATTATTATTATTATTATTATTATTATTATTATTATTATTAGCGAATTCTCCCAATATTGGAAAACGTTAAGCAAATAACTCAATCAATTCTTTTGTGAGTTCTTATTACTTTTCCAGTAGGCTTTTATTCTTTCCAAGAAAGCATGTTTTCGTTCTTGTCTAGAATGTCTGTCCAACGTATGTTTGCGTTTTTGAGGTCCTTTCGAAGTTCATTAAACCAGGGTGTCGAGTTCTTAAGTGAAGTTATATATTTTACTAGCAAGATACCCGTGCTTCGCTACGGTATTATACTGAAATTTATAACTGAAAGCTTATTGTTTTAGATATAATATCCGCCAAAATTCGCGATCTGACTCGTTTTCTGCGAGAATCCGCCAAAATTCGCGATCTGACTCGTTTTCTAATAGTTTACGGCAAGTTTCCTCCCATTATTCAATCTTTCTTTCCAGCAATCGATTTCGTTCTTCCCGGGCTAGGTCCAGGTGTTCCACCCGGTCAGTTGGGTCCCTAAATTTTTGCCATCTTTTCCTATAAGTATTTTTAATATGGATCAAATCCTTCAGGAGATCCGGCGTGGTGTCGTCTGGGTGCCTTGGCGGTACTGAACCCGCGGCCTGACTGCATTCTTAGTCATTACCCGTCCAGGACCCGTTTCCAGCGCGGTCTGCACATTTGACGACGGTCCAGAACATTATTATTATTATTATTATTATTATTATTATTATTATTATTATTATTATTATTATTATTATTATTATTATTATTATTATTATTATTATTAGATGTTCTGGACCCCACAGCAAGATGCAAGACCGCTACTTGTGGGTAAATTACATCTTCTGCCATTGTCATTGTTGACAATGTGACCAGCACCATTCTCGCGCGTAGGCAAGTGTGCGGGATTTTTGGCGATACGAATGACATACTTCCGTGCATTATTGACCTTATTATAGAGGTGAACAATTTGACGGTCAATCTCATTCCTATCGTTTATTTCAAATGTGTTTAAATTTTTATTTACATGCCAGGAGAATCTACTGTAATATAAGAATGATCTGCTAAGGAAAAGGTGGCTGTTGAAAACGAACCAAGGAAAGATTACAAATGATCGTTTTATGATCAGAATAAGTACATCGAAAATCTACAGCCTGTTTCCAGTCATTCGACAGGGTCAGGAATGGAATGAATAAACTCCCACCTAGCGGCGACAATAGGAATTGTGTCGGCTGCCGAAACACTCATCTGGGGCAATGGTAGATGAATGACAAATGAAATGATATAATGGAAAGTGTTGCTGGAATGAATGATAACAGGGAAAACCGGAGTATCCGGAGTGACCGGGATTTGAACCACTTGACCCAGCTGTGAGATGCCGCCACGCTGCCGCCTGAGCGACGGAGGCTCCTTATAAGTACATTATGAACAGTAAAATCAATTGGTCTCACCTCCTTTTACACCCCACCGCGGTTAAGTTTATTTACCCCCCCTGACCCAAAAAAAGGTGTGTTCCTTTATGTTTAAAGGAGATTCAACACACCAATGTTCAAGTCTATTACCTTCAATTTTGAGATATAAGTATCCCCGTAAAAAGAAATCACTTTTTTTACATTATTTCACTCTCCCACCCCCCCGTGATTTTTCCGGCAAAAAATACTTCTTTCTTTAATAGTAAAGGATCTTCTAAGTACAAATTATCACGACTGTAACTAATTCAGTTTTTGATTTATGTGTCCTCATGAAAGGAATTCAACTCCTTTTCACTCCCGCGCCCCAAGATGGTTTCCCCCCCAAAACGCGTTTTTCTTTGTTTCTAAAGGAGATCCAAATACCAATTTTCACGTCTGTAACAACTTTAGTTGTTATTAGATGTATGTATTCTCATACAATTAATTCAATTAATTTTTCAATTCTTTAACCTCCGCTCCCCGCCTTAATTGGATTTTCCGAGAATACGTGTTTCTTTACTTTTAAAGCAGATTCCAAATATCAAATTTCACGTCTGCAACATCTTCATTTTTGAGATATCAGTAGCCTAATTAAAATAATTCAATACCAATTTCAGTCAATTTTACCCCCCCACCACCCCCAAGTGGTATTTCCGAAAAAAAAAAATAAACTTTTCTTTTTTTGATAGAGATAAAAATACCATTTTCTCTTCTGTAACATGTTAAGCTTTTTGAGATATACTGTAGAAATTCTCATTTTAAAATTTCACCCCTTTTTAGTTCCCTTAAGTGGAGTTTCCAAAAACAAATCACTTATGTTTCTTTATATTTACAGGAGATTCCAAATACCCACTTTTTACGTCTGTAACATTTTACGTTTCTAAGATATTCTGTAGATATAGGCTTTCAAGAAATTCACCCCAATTTGTCACTCAGTTTTAGTTTTAAAGGAGATCCCGTATACAAATGTTCAGTTCTGTAATATCTTCAGTTTCTGAGATACATGTATCCTCATTAAAGACATTCAACCCATTATTCACCCTTTTACACCCCTCCTATTGGGATTTACAAAAGACAAATAAATACGTGCTCCTTTATTTTTAAAGGAGATTCTGAATACCAATTTTTACATCTGTAAACTTTTAAAGTTTTAAGATGTAGACGCACTTTTTTAAAAAATTCACCCCCTTTTCACCCCCCCATTAGCTGGATTTTCCAAAAACGAAAAAATACCTGTTTCTTTATTTTTAAAGTAGATCCATAATACCAATTTTCAGGTCTGTAATATCTTCAGGTTCTGAAATATAAATAGCCTCATTAAAGGCACTCAACCACTTTTTCACCCTTTTTTCATCCTTCCTATTGGGATTTTCCGAAAACAAAAAATACGTGTTTCTTTATTTTTAAAGGAGATTCTAAATACCAATTTTTACATCTATAAACTTTAAAAGTTTTGAGATATAGATACACTCATTTTAAAAATCACCACTTTTCGCCCCCCATTAATTGGATTTTCCAAAAAAAAACTTATTTCTTTATTCTTAAAGGAGATCCCAAACACCAGTTTTCAGGTCTGTAATATCTTCAGGTTCTGAAATATAACTAGCCTCATTAAAGGAGATTCTAAATACCAATTTTTACATCTATCAACTTTAAAAGTTTTGAGATATAGTTACACTCATTTAAAAAATCATCCCCCTTTCACCCCCCCTCATGAATTGTTTTTCAAAAGACAAAAAAATACTTGTTTCTTAATTTTTAGGGGAGATCCCAAGCACCAATTTTCATGTCTGTAATATCTTCAGGTTCTGAAATATAAGTAGCCTTATTAAATGCATTCAACCCATTTTTCATCCTTTTCCACCCTTCCCATTGGGATTTTCCGAAAACAAAAGTTACGTGTTTCTTTATTTTTAAAGGAGATTCTAAATACTAATTTTTACATCTATAAACTTTAACAGTTTTGAGATATAGATACACTCATTTAAAAAACACCCCCTTTTCACTCCCCCCCATTAATTGGTATTCCAAAGACAAAAAATACGTGTTTCTTTATTTTTAAAGGAGAACCCAAACACCAATTTTCAAGTCTGTAATATCTTCAGATTCTGAAATATAAGTAGCCTCATTAAAGGTATTCAACCCTTTTTTTCACCCTTTTCCACCCTTCCTATTGGTATTTTCCGAAAACAAAAAAATACGTGTTTCTTTATTTTTAAAGGAGATTCTAAATATCAAAGTTTTACATCTATAAACTTTAAAAGTTTTGAGATATAGGTACACTCATTTTAAAAATTAACCCCCTTTTCAACCCCCCATTAATTGGATTTTCCAAAAACAAAAAAATACGTGTTTCTTGATTTTTAAAGGAGATCACAAACACCAATTTTCAGGTCTGTAACAGTTCCTGAGATATAAGTATCCTCATTAAAGGTTTTCAAACCCTTTTTCACCCCTTTTCACCCCTCCTATTGGGATTTACCGAAAACAAAGAAATACGTGTTTCTTTATTTTTAATGAAGATTCTAAATACCAATTTTTACATCTGTAAACTTTAAAAGTTTTGAGATATAGATGCTCTCATTTTAAAAATTCACCCCCCTTTACACCCTCCCATTAATTGGATTTTTCAAAAACAAGAAATTACGTGTTTCTTTGTTTTTAAAAGAGATCAAAAATATCATTTTTCAGGTCTGTAATATCATCAGTGTCTGAGATATAAGTACCGGTATCCTGATTAAAGGCATTCAACCCCTTTTTCACCCTTTTTCACCCCTCCTGTTGGGATTTTCTGAAAACAAAAAATACGTGTTTCCTTATTTATAAAGAAGATTCTAAATACCAATTTTTACATCTGTAAACTTTCAAAGTTTTGAGATATAGGTACACTCATTTTAAAATTTCACCCCCCCCCCCTTACACCCCCTTAGCGACGGAATATCCAAAAATCCTCTCTTAGCAAGCTCCTACATCGTAATATAAATCTATGCCCAAAATTTTATTTCTTAAGCCCAGCGGTTTTGGCTCGGCGATGATGAATCAGTCAGTCAGTCAGTCAGTCAGGACAAGTTATTTTATATATATAGATTATCGTTTTTGTCAATCGATTTTCAGGTAAACTACTGAGATGACCGAAGAATTGTATTCGTCTTTTCTAATGTCAGTTTCGATGTTTAAGAACTTTTCCGTTGTTTTGATTGATTGTAACCTGTAATTGTTTTCGGTGCGTCTTGCTCCTAAGGTTTTCCTAACGATCCTCCTCTCTTCTCTTTTGATTTCTTCAAGTCCTTGTTTTTAAAGGACTGTTGGTTTTATGACTATGTTGTAATGCCAAATTTTTGTATGTCTTGACATGGATTTTTTGTTGTAGATGTTTTGGACTTACCCTAATGCTTTTTTAATTTTTTGGAGACGGGTTTGTTATGAGATCTCTTCACGGCCTGTTGGCTCAATAAATTCTCCGAGGTATTTAAAGTAAGGAGCTCTGTCAATTGTACCATATTTTGTTCTCAGGCTCTTGATATCTGTCTCTGAAGATAAGAATTTAGTTTTCTCGAACGATATCTGTAGTCCCACCTTTTCTGCACTTTCTTTAAATATCTCGAGCTGTTTAACGGCAGTCTCTTTACTCCTGTCCTCTATTAGTATCGCCAGATCATCTGCAAAACCGAGATATGGTATGTGGAGGTTATTCTCGTGAAAGTCCGGTCGGATTGACCTCCAAAACCCACATTTCTTGAGTTCTTTCACCCATTCTTCCATAACCTGAAGCCTGTGGTAATGTGATGGGGAGGGCCCACGTAAAATAAACAATGGTTGGTACGCGTGGATGCTGACGGGGTGGAAGGAGTACCTTTGGTTGTAGGGCTGTTTTGTCTTATGTTATGTAAAAAAAAAAATGCATCACTGGTATATGTCTTTAAATGACTGTACAGTTAAAGGTGTGCCGGAAAACTACCTCTGTCCACAATATGTATCCATTTATACAGATGAAAAGTTGTATGTTGCCTGAGGGCAACAGTATGCAGTAAAGGGTTAAATATCTCTAGCTGTTTAACGGCAGTCTCTTTACTCCTTATCCTCTGTTAGTATCGCCAGATCATCTGCAAAACCGAGGTATGGTATGTGGAGGTTATTCTCGTGAAAGTCCGGTCGAATTGACTTCCAAAACTCACATTTCTTGAGTTCTTTCACCCATTCTTCCATAACCTTATCTAGGACGACGTTGTACAGAATAGGAGAGAGTCCATCACCTGGGCTCACGCCTGTTTGAATGTCGAACGGTTTTGAGATTCCCCCGTAAATTTCACTGTAGATTTCTCGCCAGCCAGTGTTTGTTTTATGAGTTCACGAGTTTTGGGATCTAGTCCGCTCTTTTCTAGAATTTGGAACATTGAGGACCTGTCGATCGAATCGTAAGCCTTTTTGAAATCTACAAATGTGCATACGAGGGTTTTTGTCTGAGAGCTCGTATTTTGAGTATGTTTTTGAAGTTAAAAATTTGTTCGGGGCATGAATTATTTGGTCTGAATCCTGCTTCATATTCACCTTATTTGGGTTCTAATTTGCTTTTGTGTTCTATGCAAGTGATATGCTGATAAAGTTTTGTAGGTGACAGTTACAAGAAAGAACCCTCTGTAATCATTTACATCTGATTTGTCACCTTTTCTATGTAGTCGATGGATTAGAACAAACGTCCAGTCATCCGGGACCTTTTCAGTTTGCCAAATGTTTTGAAATATTTGTGTAAATTCTTTGACCGATTTTGGGCCTAGATTTTTCAGAAGTTCAGCTACAATTCCGTCCTCCCCTGATGCTTTGTTCTTTTAAGTTTCTTGAAGTGTGAATAAATGTATTCTTGTGTTGGTTGTGACGAATTTTCTGGTGTGATATCTGGCTGTATTTTCGGGAATCTCTCTGCAGGTTCTGGACAATTGAAAGTGTGTAAAAAATACGTGGCTAGTTCCTGGCAATTTTCTTTATTTGTTAAGGCCCTTTTACCATCTTGACTTTTATATTTTTTATATTTTGTGAATAGTGTTAGTCAGTACTTTATATTATGGCAATTTCAGGCTCTCGGTCATGGATGTCACAGCCCAACTAGGCCAGTACTTACCGACGTATTACAGGAAATAGAAGAAAGCAATTTTGACAACTCTGATATAGATAAAACCTGGCATCCTGAACCTGAACCTAATTCTGATACTGATGATGCTAATTCACAGGATGAATATTGTGTAGATCTTGATCTTGATTTTCTACTCTTTTAAATATATTAACCTACTTTTGTTATTGATAAAAGACTGAATGTTGTAAGCATTTTCAAACCGTGATAAAAATACAGGGACTTAAAGAATAATTATTTTTTGTGCTACACTGTTTGTTATAAATACATGTTTATTGTTTGCAGGAAAGGAAAGAAGGAGATATCAACGTAAAGTCACGAGTTAGAAATGGAATGCTCTGAAGAAAATATGATAAGTCACTGGAGCGTCACTTGTTTATGAACAATATTCTCGATGTGATTGATGAGAAGTGACTGCACGCTGATAACACAAAAATAAACCGTCCACTTGCTATACATCACAGGATGTTTTCGAACAGAATTTTCGCAACAGTGCTATGCTGCGGCGTTCCACACTTAAACTTCTCCCTTTGCGAAAAGCAAATGATCATGAATATATATGCTTATGCTATCAAAAATAATGTGTTAACCCTAGAACTACACTGTCGGGTCGCCCGCGACCCGGCCATTTTATGATCCTTTCTGCACATGCGCCAAACGTCGCCATCTAGCTCTTATCTTGTCTACCTTTGGTGATTGTTTAACTGTTGATGTGACAGCATCGCACAAGCATTTGTGATCGACCGTTATCTGCTATTTTTGTGTTAGGGTCGTATACGACCCCACAGTGTGGTTTGTATAACAGAAATTTATTCAAGCTACCTTGCTCTAAATTGCTGAATGATAAAGTGTACTTGTAGAAATTGTTTTAAAAGCGGTGACATTTGGTATTATCCATTTTAATGTAGTTTTGCAAACATAAAATAGCTCTTTCAACAAATGAAATCAGTTATTGATAACGAACGATTTATTTGTATCATTTCACAGAGATGCGTAGAGAGGTTCTTTTTTATACAAGTCTACAGTTCGTGAACCTCTCGAGGTCATTGTTACTAAGTAAAATACCTACTTCACTTCCGTCACACATTTTGTCGCGTCACTTCACGCAAATTTTCGGATGACCCCTCAGCCCTAAGACACATTCATATCAGAAAGAAATTCAGAGGAGGAATCTGTCAATGATGGAGATAAACCCATAGCAGTTAGGGCACGAAAAACCACCCTGCGGTGAGAAATATCGGCTTCGATATAAATTTAAAGTTAGTGAGGAAGACAGAAAGTGTATCATAAAGAGCTTCTGGTAGTTAGGTGACGTCACCAGTTGAAGACAGTTTACGGCAAAATTTAATATAAATATGTGACATAAAATCTTTCTAGTCTGTCAAACACACAATTTCAATATAAATTATAACAACACAACATAAAATGTATAATGTGTATTTTTAATATATTTGTATTGTATAATTTGTATAACAGTGTGTATTTTTTAATGTTACACTTTTATAATTTATATTGAAATTATGTGTTTGACAGACTAGAAAGATTTTATGTTACATTTAACTGGGAAGTATGGCTTCCATCTTAAAAAATTAATATGAACACTAGTGAACCTGTGCTCGATATAAATAGGTCAGATAACTCGTCTTGTCATGCCTGACGTGGCCATATTTTTTAATTTTCCTGCCCTTTTCACTACTTTTCTGAACATTTAATACCGTTACATAATAAGTGATTCATTCGTAATCTATAATAATAAAAGGAAGTGTTTGTCTGTGTGTGTTTGTGCGTGTGTGCGCGATGCCCAGCCAAATCTATGGCACGCAGATATCTGAAATTTTGAACATAGGGACTTAATATGGCCCACTGCCTTCGAATTAACAATGAAAAAGTAAAGGTTTGCAAGAGGATGTTCGTGTCAAACTCTTGACATAGAAGACCGTTTGGTCAGGTTCGTTATTAGCAAGAGTGTTAGTGGTGTAAATGAGGGTGACAAGAGAGATGGAACATGCGAAGCATGAACAACTGGGTGATCAAACTCGTAATGAAATAAAACAACACATTGGAACATTCCCTCGTATAGAATCACACTATTCATGGGCACAAGCACGCCGGGAGTAAATTGATGGAGGACTGAATTCAGCTGCTATGCATAGGCTCTATCTTGAAGACTGCAGAGCAGCAATATTCATGTATACAGTCAGAGTTTTAATGAAGGGAATATCATCATGTCCCAAAGAAGGTTCAGTGCAGTGAGTGTGAAAGGTTCAATCTTGCAATTGATTAAGTGAAAGAACTACTGAAAAGCAGTTATGATAAGCACAAGGACGGCAAATTAAAGAGTAGGGAGGAAAAAAATAAGGAAAAATTAGCTGCTATTGAAGAGAAATGTGTAACGGCCTTTTATGATGTGCAAGCAGTTCTAAATGCTCCTGAAGGGAACTTCTGATGGCTTCTGTTTTGTTTAAGATGTAACCATAGGAAGAAGATGTTACAATGAAATAGGGTCCTGTGTTTGTGAATTTATTAAAGTACGTTGTATAAGGAAGCCTGTGGTATTTTATTCTGATAATCGCTAAGATCAGAACAAAAATAAATACAGTACGTAGCACCACTGTATTTGCAGATGGTATTAGATGTAACACTGAACATTCCCTCTATAACCCATAAGTTCTCCACAGACGGTCATGGGCAGAATGAAGGTGATTCCGTTCACAGTACACCGAAAAGCAGAGCAAAGGACTGCACCAGTTTATGTTCCTGCACAATGGGCAACAATCACACAAACTGCTAAAAAGACTGGAAGTTCATACAAAGTCAAGCAGATGGAAACAGTTGACTTGACATGAAGTTTTCAGCTAGTCAAGAAGGCTGCAACTTCAACAAAAATGAATAAGGAGATGAAATTGTATGGAATGATATCACGGTGATACAAGCAAGGAAGGATGCATCAGTCATTCTGGTATATAAGACAACCTATGGTATCCCCCTGTGGGTAGGAGCAGTAGAACAATACCCACGGTACCCGCTGCCTGTCGTAAAATGCGACTATAAAGGGGGCTCCAGGCGCTCTTAACCTGGGAGTGGGGTTTGGCGACCATGGAGTCCTTAGCTGAGTCCTGGCATTGCTTCCGCTTACTGCCTTAGGCTGCTCACTTTCATCTATCCTATCCGACCTGCCTTGTTCTTTTCCGATACTGACGTTATTAGGTTGCGAGGCCTAGAGAGTCTTTCATATTCACGCCCTTCGTGGTCCTTGTCTTTCATTGACTTTCTTCTGAAAGTGTCAGATGGCTTCGACTTTTTTCTCTCGGATTAGTATTAATAGAGTTACCCAGTTGTACTCCTTCTTAAAACAATAATCACCACCACCAACACCACATCCTATGGTGAGAAATTCCTGCGGATCAACATAAGGCAGAGGGATCGTCCTCAGAAAGGATCCTTGAACCTGCAGAAAGCTTATAAGTAAACTCCTGATATATATGAAGCCAAAAAGAAGGATTTGGTAACTGCATGTGTTGCTAATGATATTCCATCTATGTATCATCAAGTATTACAGAAGTACGATTACAGAAAACACCAACGGCGCCAATAAGTAGATTTTATCTATATCAGAATCTAATGGAAGAAGAAACGAGGAGATTGTGAACCATTGCGCAATAGAGCTATCTTATGTAAATGATATCTTCCACTGAAAAAGTAGGTTGTATTGAATTTCCTCTCTAAGTTATATGTATATATTCTCGTATCACAAACATGCATGTAAAAGAATATTTATATTTTTTGACTAAAACTTGCCCGCTTCCAGTGCATTTTCTGTGGCCCGGTAAAGGTCACCTATGCAGAAAGCTAGACACAGTCGACATTGAACAAACTGGTCTTCTCCATAATCGCACTGAATACTATTGTCTTCAATGTACAATAGCTCCATCTTGCCAAAACCCACAATCTGCCCGCACCTGATCTCAGCCTTCACAGGGACTTCCAAGTTAGCCACTCCTTGTCATGACCATGGGGGTAAAGATTCAGAAACTCGCTTCCATCCAGGAAGGACGGAGATCTTAGCCCTCCACAGTTGCAACCTGGCTTCGATCTTCGAAGGAAACTCATCCTTGACTTCAGTAGTTGCGGGTACGGTTCTTGCCCATGCAGAGATGGGTTCTTTCCTGCTCAACTTCCTGTCTTTCTTTACGCACAGCTATTTCTCTACAAACAGGGGGTGGTGCTATTTCTGCTAAGTGATCAAGCCATTCGACTGAAGTGGATTTCAAACAACCTGTATTTTTATTTACTTTATGAAGTACTTCCTCTCATGCAGATGCTGCCTTGCGACAGAGTATACTTTTACAATTATTTTTAGCAGAGAAATAGATATACTTGGCAAATGTTGAAGGTAACCTAATTGTAATAATGATTTCTTAGAATTATCAGTGAACCCCTTAAGGCTATAATGGCAATCTGCCGTAACGTTGTAACTGGCAGAGACATCTGTTTCCAGAAATTAGCGACAAAAACGGGAATTGGGAACATGCATCATTTTCAAAAACTTTTTTTTGAAAAGTACACCAATGAAATAGTACGTAAACGTATTACATTGTGGTATGTTGCCTTGTTTTCTACCATTAAAAAAATATTTAATAGTGCCTTTCCGCAAGGCGAGTGAAACGGCCTCTGACGTAAGCGGCGCGCTGTGACGTCACGATCCAGTACCGCATGGAGCTCTACCAGCCGTTGTGCATCAGCCGTTGCTAAAAGCCGATTGTTTATTATTCATGATCGCGAATAACTTCAAAATGACAGAAGAAAGGTTCAAAACAGCACAATCAAACAATCTACCATGTGTAGATGTCACCATTCTTGAAAAATAGTGACTTTTGTGGCCGCAGAAATTCGCGGATAACAAGCAAGTTTGTAAGTGGCATCTTTTATATAAGTGCAATGTACTGTAACCCATAGTATTAGGATAACAACGAACCTGGATAGATATCACATCACTTTCAACATTTCCTTCTAGACTGATTCCCCTATTAAAGAATAACATTACATTTTCGGGCTTTCAGCATTAGTAAAGTAAGAAATCGGATTTCAGCACTAACATAAACATATAGGTAGCATTATAGTACTAGTCCGCTTCTGTGGTGTAGTGGTTAATGTGTGCCACTCCCGGAAGCCCGGTTTCGATTCCCGGCTCTGCCATGAAAGTTGAAAACAAATAGTACGAGGGCTGGAACGGGGTCTACTCAGCCTTGGGAGGTCAACTGAGTAGAAGGGTTTCGAATCCCACCTCAGCCATCCTCGAAGTGGTTTTTCGCATTTTCCTACTTCTCCTCCAGGCACCTAAGGCCACGGCCGTTTCCTTCCCTCTTCCTTGTCTATCCCTTCCGATTCTCCCATCCTCCAACAAGGCCCCTGTTGAGCATAACAGGTGAGGCCGCCTGGGCGAGGTAATGGCCCTCCTCACCAGTTTCATCACCATACTCAAAGTCTCACGTTCCAGGATACTGCCCTTGAAGTGGTAGAGGTGAAATCCCTCGCTGGGTCCGAGAGAAAACCAACCCTGAAGGATAAACTGATTAAGAAAGAAAGAAATAAGGAAAGAAAGAAAGATCATAGTACTATAGGGCTATAATCTATCATTCCCAAAAAAATATATATTTATGGTTGGGACAACTGGCCTACCCACTTCCGGGGCCCATGAAAGAATTCAATATCTTTGTGGAAGGAAAAAGTTAAACATGATAAAGATAAATACGACTTCATTTAGTTTTCACAAGTCGGGCTGAGTGGTTCAGACTGTTGAAGTGCTGGCCTTCTGACCCCAACTTGGCAGGTTCGATCCTGGTTCAGTCCGGTGGTAGTTGAAGGTGCTCAAATACGTCAGCCTCGTGTCGGTAGATTTACTGGCACGTAAAATAACTCCTGCAGGACTAAATTCCTGCACATCGGCGTCTTCGAAAATCGTAGAAGTAGTTAGCGGGGCGTGAAGCCAGTAACATTAATTACATTTGGCTTTTAACAAGCTGAGCATATCAGGAAAGAAAAGTGTCCTGGTGACATTTTAGTCGCTCAATACAGGAATGTCTTTGGGTGCTGTGACTTTTACTTTGTGCTGTTTGCTTTACGTCACACCGTCGCATATAGGTCTTATGGCGACGATGGGACAGGAAAGGCCTAGGAATGGGAACAAAGCGGCCGTGGCCTTAGGTACAGCCTCAGCATTTGCCTGGTGTGAAAATGGGAAACCACGGAAAACCACCTTCAGGGCTGCCGGCAGTGGGGTTCATAACCCACTATCTCCCGGATGCGAGCTCACAGCTGCGCGCTCCTAACCGCACGGCTAACTCGCGCGGTATTTTTACCTTTCGGTTTATTGACTTGGCTTGTATAACCTAAAACTTAGGCTAAGTTGGATAATATTTTAAACACCTACATCACTATTTTCACCTGTGTGCAGTTATGTTATTTATTTCATTAATATTATGATAATTATTATAACTGAGCATTGTTAACTTATAAGACCCCAACAGACAAGCATTGGTTTTGTGTAGAGTTATACATTTGTTAAATTCACGTTGTTTCCTTTCATGATGTACACGCCTATTCTTTGTTACATTATAAAGTATTTAGATATAGCCTAAATTTCTTTACCAATCAAGCTCTTCAATAAAGACATACATAACTGTCCCATGCCAAGATATATTGGTAGAATTAGAGCTGTAAAAATGGTTCATAACCCCTTTGATTTATTATCTTGACATGGATCACCCAAAACATAGGTTAGGTTTGGAGAATACTTTAATAATCAGCCTTATTTAATGCACTGTTTATTACTTTCATATTCCAAGATGTAATTGAAGCATTTAAATAAAGCATCATACATTAAAATTTAAAGTTTTACCACTAGAACAGCTGACATGGAAAAGTGATTTGAAAATTCAAACAAATTCATCTTACGTTAAAATCTTCAAAAAAATAAACTGTAGACTTTTCCGATATATCACCAGCATTTCTCCAGCTCGCCAAAATCCATTTCCCCCTAGTTTTAGCGTCTTTGGAACGTTTATAAACAATTTGTTTGGTATGGTATGCGATGTGCTATTGCACATCGGAACTCTACACCATTTTTAAGTTTTCTGCCTCACTGTCTGCGCAGGATTCATTTTAAGTCTAAAATATACCACTCAGATTATTATCCAATGTATAGACCTCGAATTTAAACATACTAGACACTAACGTAAAGTAGAAATACGCGAAGTGTATCCTGCTTCTCACAGCACACTATGTGTTATTTCGTCTGCTAATTCAGTCAACCTGTACGATGACGTCAGGCCAATGAGATCGCGTACTTGCGTGACGTGACATTTTCGTAGATTTTTGTCATGTTTGGAGTTATTATTTGTACATTCTGATCACATTTTTGAATTCTGCATGCAATTTTGAATCAGATTAGCATATTTTTAATTAAAACCCCGGATCATGCATGTTCCCTATTGTTCCCCTAGCTCCTATCATCAGACCTACTATGTCGATTTCCTTTAGCTGGTATTTCTCCCTGTAGTAAGGATTTGTGGGTAAGTAAATATTCCTCTTCTCAAGATTAATATCTGAGGGCTGCGACTTATGGCTTTCAGAGCGAAGTGTGGGGTCGATGATGTAACCTCTCTTCTTATTCTTGAAAGCAATTCATGACCTCTTCAAATACCTGGAAACCATGCGCAAGAATTTCAATCTCCTTGAGGCAGCGCCTACAAAGAGAATCTTTCTGAGATCTTCCTGGTACCGATCTAACTGCTGAAATGTTTGCTGTCATCTTAATTGCTTCACGCCATTCACGACATGATAAGCCTTGATGGTCTCGAATCGAGGAGTTGGCAGGAGTATATTCATTCTACAATTATACACCTCTTTCTTTCTGCTACCAGTTACACCACTCACTGAATTCTCTTTCTTTCAGTATTCTCATTTTCTTGGCATCAGTTATTTCTAGGCGTGGATGTAGCAAACTGTCAGATGGAGGGACACTGAGGGACTATATTGAGAGAGTTATTTCTTCTTTCAGATTTCTTGTAGCATGGATGTATTCGTCACCTGAGCTTAATAGAACATTGCAGATGTTAATGTGCTGAAGATGAGCTTCCCAAGTGGCGCAGAAGAGACCCAACCCCTTATAAATACTCTCAGTGTAGACCATTCCATTAGGAATGTCTGCAGGTATTTGAAGAATGTCCTTAAGAGCACTTCGTGTTAGTATGTCTGTATCAGCAAGGAACTTTTTCGGAATTTTCTCTGGATTGATATTTTGGAATGGGTATATGAGAGATCGGCATATAACTGTGTTTATTACTTTAAATTTCTGGTCCTGTGCAGGTTGAAGAAAGATTCATCCGAAAAGTTAACTCCCAGATAGCGCATTGTTTCTCCATGTTGCAAACTCGATATATCATAGCTCTTAAATTCGGCTGGGTCTTCGATTAACTTTCCGCGTTCGATGCAGATTGCCGTAGATTTCATTGGGTTGATATAAAGCCCTATTTCATGAAATCTCCTTGTGACTACTTTCGGGACCTCAATTGCTGCTGTTCGACTATTTCCTATGACAACCTAGTCATCAGCGAAACCCATGATCGTTAAAGATGGAAGATGTGGTACTAAAGAAAATCTGTAGTGGCTTGTGAGAGAGTCTTCAGGTAGTTCATTTAAAATATGATCTGTAGCTAGATTGTAGAGACAGGGAGAAATAGGTGATCCCTGCATAACACCCCTTTTTAGGCTTAAGGTGGCAGTCTTTCCAGTTACAGTTTCTATTTTTGTAGTGTTTCCTGTCTGCAGATTAACTTCTCAGGTATTCCTAATGTCCTCAAGGTCTCATGTAAACGATGGTGCCCAATGTTGTCAAACGCCTTTCTAACGTCTAGAAAAATCACTGTAAGATCAATTTTGTTCAATTTCGCGGAATTTAAAACCAAATCGAGTGTAGAAGTATTGATATGTGTACCGGCTGAATATATAAATCCCCGTTGTTGTAGATTAAAAGCAACGTATTCTCTTAGGCGTTTATCAAGAGCTCGCTCAATTACTCTCCTAACAGCAGTAAATATTGTGATTGGTCTCCAGTTTGAAATGTCATCAGCGGTAGCTCCCTTGTGTATAAGAACGGTTCTTGCCTTTTTAAAACACGGTGGTACCTGTACTGTTTGAAGCATACGAGTGGCTATTGTAGCAATTATCTCGGAAGCTATGTCACTTTAATAGCTCTTACGATGACATAATCAGATCCGGGAGAAGTGTCCAAAGCAATTCTACATGCTGCAAGCCGTATTTCACCTTTATATATAACATCATTAAACGTGTCATTGTGAACCGTTTGTGTAACATGAAAACATCTACGAACATTTACTTATTTATCTGGCATGTCTACTTGTGTATCGAGTCGTTATCTGCCGTTATCGCCCATTGTTTGGATCTGTCGTCTATTTGTGAAGTCTACCATGCACATTCAATTTTAAAAACTGTGATCTGCAATTATTACGTCAATAGCTTCGATTTCCCTCATTGCCTCAATAAGCAAAACCTTGACTTGCGCGTGCGCAGTATCTCTTGAACTGAGCGCTCTGCAGTTGTTTCTACCTCGCCAGCTAGCGAGCAACCAGTTCCGTTGTTACCGAGCTCCGAGATGCACGCCATTAGCTTTGTCCCTTAGAAGACTTTGAAGACTGGCGCAATGGAGTTGGATACTCCCGAGCTAGGCGGGAGATAAACTAGGCTATGACCTAAATAGGTTTTTATCTTATTATGTTCCTCTAGTGATAGTAATTTGCTATTTTGGTGACTCTTTTGTTTCAACTATGTGAGTGTTGACAGCGGCCTGCGTGCCATGCAGGCAGATTACCCCTGAAACCATGATTCTGGTGTAAGTTTGTGAAACAAAACCACCGGCATGTAAGTAATATTTATTTAACAATTGTTTTGGAGCATCATCAACTTCAGTGGATTATTTGGAGGTATTATTATTAACAACCGTCGTCTTGGAATTTTCAACAATATTAACTAGTCTGTTCACGAACCAACGTTGCCACCGTTATTTAATTTTAGGCCTACCTCGAGTTGTGAAAATTGAATCTGGACTCTATTCCCGGTATTTGGAAATTTAGTAACGGACTGGAAAAGTAAATCACTATTGTTAAAATTTCTCATGTAAGTGACATGTAAATTTAATTACGAGGTGAATTGGAAACTCGCGGTGTTAGCATATGTGCATTATGTCATTCTAACTTTGCTGTTATTGATATTGTTGTACGTTTTTTGTTTTCTGCTCCATATACGGTATGCGTATTGTTTTGGTTGTTGGTATTATTATTATTATTATTATTATTATTATTATTATTATTATTATTATTATTATTATTATTGGGATGTGTTTTTCTTTCTGTCTTTTTCCCTGATTTTGTAATGCGTGCTCTGATTGGGTCTGATTTCGTGTGATATTCCAATTTGGTGACTTGTTGTAATGTAATCCTTTTCTTGCCGATATCATCCGCAATTTTGTTTTAACTCATGTGCGCATTGTCGTGGTTCCAAGGCCACCTCGTAGTTAATTTAATAACGACCATCTTGGTCTTTTTTTTTAATTATTTCTTATATGAAATGTCACATCCTAAGAATTTAAAACTTATGATATATGTGATTATAATTTTATTATTATTATTTATGTTTGGTAACTCCTCGGTTGTAGAAATCTGAAATTTCTTTGCCCGGTTCTTGAACTTTGAGGTGAATAACGCTCACATACCTTATTCTTACGTAGTTTTGTTTTCTTCTTGCTTTGTTACGTCACTAGCCTAAATATTTATTATCTGGTGAACGCTAAAACTTTTGGCAGGCCTTGCGTATTATTAATAAAATTCGATAGCTTGGGTCGTGAGTTGCTAGCTGACCTTTAGCGTGTGTTATCGTTCTGTTTAGATTGTGGATCATAATTTTTTTCCTCCCCATGTAATATTTTTTGAATTTGGGGAACATTTTTCTGTTTACTAGTAATTATTATTTGTTTCGTTTTACTAATTTATTGTGTAATATTGGTACTGATGGCCACATATTCTGGATTCGTGTGTATTGTGTGTATTGTCTATAGATTGACTAAAGGAAGGTTGAAACCTTGTTGGAACAAGTTCATTATTATTGGCCAGTATTTAATTTACAAAGGTATTCCTTAAAGTTTAAAGCTTAAAATTGAAATTTAATATTTTTATAGGGGATTTGTTCATAATAAGTATTTACAAGCTTGTAAACCTTTTCTGTATTATATTTCAGCTAGTACTCCACTTAGTACAATTTTGTAATTTAATAATTTATTTATTTACACTATTGGTTCCTTAACATATTTAATTTTTAAACGCAGGAACCTTTTACTGTAAATTATAATGAATTTCATTTAATTGTTTATTTAATTGTTAATTATTTTGAAAGAAAGTTATTTACCCTTCATTTATTATTTAACAGAAGAAAGGAAATATTTAATTATAAATGCTATGTATTTTTTCTCTTTAAGTAAACATCTTATTTACATTTTTATTTCGTGTTATTTAGTAGTTAGTATTATCGACCTGGCAACCCTTCAAGTGTTAGTATTAAGGTCCTGCCCTTTATCCTACATGATCAGCCCTGAACGCGTTGTATTTTGTGCTACTGCCCTCATGGTAAGTAATTGTGTTTTGTTTTCATGTTGTTGTTTGTGTTGTATTGTTTTGTCTATGTACATCTTGATGAGGTTGCAGTTTGTGTAGCTTCACTAACTTTTGGTGCATTATTTTCTCTCACTGAATTATTTTCATGTCCTAATATTTCACGGAAATAGCCATATACATGTTGAGATTTAATAAGGCATATTTCATTGTTTTCATGAAGGACCGTTCTAACTGCTTTCCTACGTTGATTGTGGATCTGAAATTGAGTTAACTGATATAAATATTTACTTCGTCTTTTTTCACTATCCTTATTAGCCTACCTTTGCGGATTTGAATTTTGTTTATATCCCTTTTCCGTATTAACATACGATTTCTTTTTACGCGTCTCGTAAAATTTCCTTGCTGGGCGTTTAAGCCCAGGCAAATAATCAATAGCAGTGGACAGAATGTTTAGAAATTATTTTGCAAATAAGAAAAATTCAGGATCATTGACGTCACTTTGTAGTTTTTCCCTCCATAATCACCATTTTCTCTTGGTAGTACGAGTTATGTGTGCTTTGTTGTTTTATTCTTTTCAAGATTCACGCCCTTGTTCTGCAGATGTTCCTAAAGTTATTTCATTACCGGTACTTACTTGGTGGTTCGATGCCCCAGCTATCTGTCTATTCACTAGCCGTGTTCGGTGCTCTTTCGGATGTGCTTTTGAAATATGAATATTGACCCTCCTCCCCCGCCCCCCGAGTGGACTTAAACAGTTGCCCGCAGTGGTTACACACAGGCTGAGAGGAATTACTTTTGTCATTAGCCAGAACATTACCTCTGCTTGAATCATCCATGTCAATGCATTATGTGTCAGCAGAGGTATATATTCTTCACGTGTCGTTTAGAGCTTTACCACCTGATTGGCATATGTTGAATTATACAGACAGGACAGACGTACTCTGTCACGAAATACCGTAACAAAATACCAATGCAGGAAGTTCGGATTTGTTCATATTGACTGCTACACTGTGATACGATCAGTTTTCTCAGGAAATGAAATGGTGTATGGCTTTTAATGCCGGGAGTGTCTGAGGACATGTTCGGCTTGCCAGGTGTAGGTCTTTTGGTTAACGCCCGTAGCTGACCTGCGCGTCGTGATGAGGATGAAATGATGATGAAGACGACGTCACATACACCTAGCCCCCGTGTCATCGAAATTAACCAATGATGGTTAAAATTCCCGAACCCGGGTCTCTGTGACCAAAGGCCAGCACGCCATTGTTGCCGTATATAGAGGCAAGGCACTGAAATGACCCTAATACTCGTAGAACGTTTGTTACTAAGGCAGTGACCAAGTTAGTGCTGAGGAGAATAGACAAGAAAATAGATGAGATTGTGGGAAATGACCAGTTTGGTTTTAGAAATGAAGAGGAACCAGAGATGCAATTGGGTGATTGCAGGAAGTATGTTAGAAGTGAATAGGGATATGTATATATGTTTCAATGATTGGAAAAAGCGTTTGACAGAGTGAACTGGTGTATTCTGATGAGGATTCAGAAAGATATTCGTGTAGACTGGAAAGACAGAAGACTGATAAAAGAACTGTATAAAATCAGAAAGTGATGGTTAGATTAGATTAATATGAAAGAGAAGTGGGTATCGGAAAAGGAATGAGTCAGGGATGTTGCATATCACCGCCTTTGTTCAATGTATATCTGCCGAAAAACTGTTACAGAATGCCCCTAGAAAAGCAAGTGGCGTTTTAGTGAGCGGAGAACCAATAAAGATCATAAAATACGCAGCTGATGTGGCGGTATTAGCGGTATCAGGGAAATATCTGCAAGTCATGTTGGAAAATATTGAGAGAGAGAAAGGAATAAGAGTTCGGAATGAAGATCAACATTGGGAAGACTAAGGTGATGCGAATAGGAAAGGAGGATATTGCTTTTAATTTAACACTACAGGGAAAGAAATTGAACAAGTAAAATAATTCAGATATTTGAGAAGCTTGTTAACATGGAACGGAAGCTGCATAGTAGAAGCAGGAAGCAGAACATCTATGGAAAGGAAGCTTTCAGAAAGGTGAAAGGGCTTTTGACATCTAAGGCAATCCTTATTGATTTAAGAAAGAGATTCGCAAAATGTTTTGTGTGGAGTGAGGCGTCATATGTAGCTTAAACGTGGACATTAAGAAAGAAACAAAGTATTTGGAAAGTTTTGAAATATGGTTGTGGAGAAGAATGCAAAAGTGAAGTAGACAGGTAAAGTAAGACAATTAGGAGAGAAAAGACATCTGCTGAAAACGATAAGGAAGAGGAAAACATCCTGGTAGTGTCACATACTACGTAGAAATTGTCTTCAATGCGTGGTGATGGAGGGAGAAATAGATGGAAGAAAAGGAATAGGAAGAAGAAAGTTTCAAATGCTAACAGATGCCAAACAAGGGAGAAGCTATGAACAACAAAAACAAGATTCTCAGAACAGAGAATCATGGAGGATGTCCAGTTGATACCTGTCTTAAGACAGATTCACAGAAGGAGAAGAAGAATTAACATAAAAATCAAACAACACCTGCATTATGTTTCACCGATCGAATTTAATTTAGCATATGTATATTTTTCTTCTCCAAGTAAATCTGTTTAGTCATTTCTCACATGGATTATTTATGCCGTCTTCGTTGTTTAATGCCACAACCCAGTAACAGTTTTCCTTTCATTGCGTTGCAACGACAAGCGCTGGGATTTTTTCAGCAACTGTAGTATTAGGTGAGGTCACACGCTGCATCTCTTTACGAAGCAGACTTTGATCAGCTACACGTCTCAGTTCAAGTTTGTTTTCACGTTTACTAGGACGGTAAGCAAGCACCTAACACGAGGATCACCACGCGCCAATCGAACATCGAGTTTAGTGTCAGGACCACAGTGTTGGTAGGCACGAAGACGAAGCTCAAAGGGAAGAAGATCAATTGATTTATTGATGAGCCCACGCCCAGCATGATTCATCTCCTTTCTCCCAGCACGTCTCTTTATTCTTTTCTGTATCTGCTTGTCTGCTTTCTTCGCAGCCATGGTAAGTGTTCATAAGTAAAGTCAACTCGATAGTATTAGGTCCGTGATAGAGTTTAATCACTTGACACGTCCGGCACTGTCTCGCTGAAGATCTCTTAGATGAACTTACTTGTTCGTGATGTAGACTACACGTTTGAAGCTCTGACAAAACAGGATCTTGCGTCCACTCAAGAGGCACTTTGTCCCAAATCTTCTTCACAGCATTCGCAGCTACATTCACTAGAAATACTTTTGGTAATGCCTTTAACGCTTCTCCATTAAACGCGTTTAGTTTTTATTGCAAGCATAAAATATTACAATAGCATTTTCAACTGCGTTACACTTAGTATCAGAGAGGAATGACATTATGTCTTTACTCTACAAATGTATCTTTCACACTGTCGATATTTGAACACTGCAACTTACATATGTTGCTCAACTCCCGGCATGCATTGCGACACAATCAATCACAGAGCATACACACATGGCGTCAAGATTGTTTATCAGTTTCTCACTATGCTCCTTGAGAAGAGTTTTAAATGATGAACATCATAATTCATGCAAGTCGATAATTTCACATGTTGATCGTATATACTCACGAAACCCTTCCTTCTTTTCACAACCCTTTAAAAACAAGATCTGCTATTGACAAATAAGCGTTCATGATCATTGCAAAAGGAATAAGGTATTCCTTTTTCTTCCCAACGCAGTCCTAAAGTTTGTTTCATCTATTGTGTCTGCTTTTTGTCTTCATCTGTTTGCAAACAGTAAAGGAAACGCAGGCTAAATTCTAAAGTGACGAGTTTTGGCACCCACAACACAGTGCAATCTTACACAGCCACTTCTTTGAATACAAATTTGTTCCCTTTAACTTTAAATCCTCGAACATCTAGTATTGATGTTCTTGCTATGATGGAATAAGAATGCACTCTACTCTCTATCACAGTATCTTATGGACTGCAGAAAATATTCTCACTCCTAGCATATGTATAGGCTTGAGTTTACGAGAGAGTGAATTTGATAAAGAAAAAGTCTGAACATACATAACCATGTCCACGTGATCACCACACGTCAAAAAGCGTGACCATTGTATAGCACATACACAGTATCGCTATCTTGTTTCACACATTATACATCGTAGTAAATTCAAGTTTCTAGTGTGTTCTGAACACAAGGGTTTGGTCTCTGAGTGATGTAAATAATACTGTAGGCTGTTATAAATCTGTAGAACTCAAATCTATAAGCTCCAAAGTCAAAATCTAAAATTGAGTGTTCCAGACACTAAAAGACAGAGCATTAAGCATCAGCTCAAACGCTAGCGTATTTAACTCCACAGTCGCTCGGATCCGAGACCTTGAAGTACCTCCTCTATAGTTGCCATCATGTCTAGTTGGTTAAGCCCGTTAGGTTAAGCTTCTACACTTGGATATCAAAGTTGAGGTCTGTAAGTTTAATGTCCTTGGGAAAGGGATCTAACCCAGGGTCCGTATGGTCACACCTGCACGCGTTAGGTTATAATGTCATGCACCCTTAAACAGCAGTCCGCACTTCAAATCGCCTGCGCTGTGACGTCCCAGCTCTGTCCGAAGAAGGCCTGAGGTCGGTGACCTGTCCGACTCCGCTCCTTCAAGAGGGCCCGTCAAATTGATCTCCTCCAAAATTAACCGTGAGGTTAGAATTGTCCTCGTACGTAAGGGTATGACATCATAACCTCACCTAGTCGTCAAAAACACCCCAGGTTGGTAAGTGACGTTAGCGTTGCCCTCGTTCGTAAAGATATGATATAACCTCACATGGGGGTAAAAAACACCCCAGGTCATTCCCTGACCGATTGGACTCCTCCAATTGAGCCTTTGGTGTTAGGATTGCTCTCGTACGTAAGGTTATAACGTTATTCCACGTCTTAACCTCGCTGAGAGGTCATTGAATCAGGCCAAGGAACCTCATAGTCATATTACTAGGTCAGTGACCTAGAATCCACATAGCGTTACAACTCAAAAAAGCATGGGAAAATGTTGAGGCAGCACCAATTGTTTTCGAACATACTTTACCCTTCTACTGTCACTATTATGGCCGATTTCTGGAGCGACATCTGAGCCCGGCTATGCGGCGCAAACGTTCATGTTTATTACGAGACGGTCACCCTATCGTGTTGCGTTGTTATGTCGCAAATAATGTCGAGCTCTTGTTGCAATGGTGGCATTGGAAGGTCTTGGAACACCCTCCGTACTCACCAGACATAAGTCTTTGTGATTTCGACCTGCTTCCGAATTTGAAGGAACCCCTGCGAGGCCACCGATTTCCTTACCTGGCATCTGTACTCCACGCAACAGGGCACTCCGTTGCTGTTATCAGCAGAGAACGCCTTGCCATTGGTCACCTACGGCTTCCGGACATTTGGCAAAAGGTAATAGACTTCCCTTGTGACTATACTGAAGTAATGTAGCAATTGTACTTGTCAGTTCATTGAATATTGCATTCTATCAATATTGCCGCTTATTTATATACTGTCCTCATAGTAGCATAGCACTAATCACCTCCAAATTGGTAAAGGAAAACAATATTCTTTGTGAGAGTTCATTTTAACAGGGTAAAGTATTTTCAATACATTCTAGTCTTTATTTTAGTTACAAAAGTAACAAAGACCGACAAGGTAGTAGGTTGTACCTAAAGTTGGGAGAGAGATTTGAATTTGTAAATGCACGTTGTTGCTTTTAATGAAATAACGAGTATAGCCTAGAGAGCTGATATTAGGTTGAGCAACGTTTGGTGATCTTAAGGAAGGACGGGTGGAGCAGAGAACAGAAGGTGACTATAAAATCTTATTTACCTTGCACCTGTCATCATTTGTTTCCAGGAGATTGACGAACACTTCGAGTCCTCCAACTTCATGAACCCCTTTCAGGAGAACTTTCTCCATGAAGTCGAACTTGTGGAGACCAGAAATGGCCGCAATTGTAGCATTCTGGTTTCCTCCCTATAGGACAGAAATATCATAAAAAATAATGTATACACGAACTTGTTAAAAATAAAAAAATAGTACTTAAAATTGTATTGGGCACGATACATGTAGTGGCTGAAATAAAGCAAATAGAATAATTAGCCATTATAACACGTGTCCATACGGCCAGGAGAACGGTTGCTGATAGTTCAGCCACCCTATTGAACGTGTGGTATTAAGTCTCATAGAGGCTCATTTATAGCAGGATCATTCCCGTGATTTTTAACATGATTCCAGCAGTGGTGATGATGATTTTGGTTTTAAGAGGTAACTAACTCTCTGAACAAAGGGGAAAACGAATTTAAAACAAAACAAAACCATTTATTAAACGGAGGAATCTGATTGGGAACTGGGAAATAAAACGAAATTTATTGTATTAAGCCGAAAAGCTCACAAACGCATCAAAGGGGGACGTGAGTTCCGTGAGTAACAGAATACTTGATTGACTAATCCACTCTCACACATAAAGCGAATGACGAGATCAACAGTAGCCGCGTCGTTAGCTATATGAGTGGGTTGGCAATTACAGGGCTCGTACCCGAATTTGGTATTGCTTACACTTATGCCAAGCACTTGTTTCATCTTTCCTATAAGAACTCCTTGGCCAGTTCTAGTTCAATTTCGGTCACGACGGTATGCGAGGCCTAAGGCATGTTTCATTTTCTCGTCCTTCATGGCACTTCACTTTCTATGGCCGATACCTTCATTTTTCGAAGTGTCGAACCTCTTCCCTTTTCCCTCTCGATCAGATGGTTGACAAGTTGTAGTTCGTCTTATAATGACAACCCCCACCACCCAAGCCCGCCAATCCTAACTGTAGTGATAACGTCCACCGTCGGCAGCCCTGAAAATGGTTTCGATGGTTTCCCAATTTCACACCGTGCAATTGTTGGGGCTATAAATTAATTAAGCCCACAGCCGCATCCTTCCGTCTCCTAGACCTTTCCTATCCTATCGTCGACTTAAGAACTATTTATGTCGGTGCGACGTAAAGTAAATGGCAAAAAAGTTGAAAATTACATCATTTCGTCATATGGCGCACGAAGTTTATTCCCCGTTGAATCTCTCATCTTCCTCTTCTTTGTTACCTGCACGTTCCCTTAGTAAGTTTTAGTGGTGGTGAGCATTGTTTTAACAGGAAGTACAACTAGGCAACCATCCTCTATATAACACTAATCAGAGAGAAAAAATGGAAGGGTTCCGACACTTCGAAAAATGAAGATATCGGCCAAGGAAAGACAAGGCCAACGGAGGGCGTGAAAATGAAAGACTCCCTAACCCTCGAATGCTATAATAGCGTCGGGGTGGAAAAGAACAAGAGTTGACCAAGGAAAGTCGGATAGGATGGACGAAAGTGAGGAGCCTGGCACAAGTAAGTGGAAGCAATGCCAGGATTCATTTAAAATCCCCGTGGTGGCCCACCCACGGTCCAAAGTTAAGACCCCCTAGGGCCCCATTTAGTCGCCTCATACGACAGGCAGGGTAAACCGTGGGTGTTATTCTACGACTCCCATGTACAGGGGTTTCGCTAATACCCCCATGTTGAAAGCCCTTCGCCCCCCTTTTAATCGTCTCTTATGACAGGCAGGGTATGCCGTGGATCTTCACTGAGTGGCCAAAAGTCACGGGAAGGGGTGTCCCATTAGAAAATGTACCGTGTATGACCGCTGAGCGTTGCGGCTAGCTGCGGCGTAGCTGAGCAGTCTGTCACAGACACCAGAGTCGTGAAGATTGCAACAAGTCACGAGTTAACCGACTTTGACTTGGGATGATCATCGGTGCACGGCGCATTTGTCATAGTATTGCGAAGATTACGCTCGAATTCGGTTTTCCAAGGTCAACTGTGTCCAGCGTGGATCTTCATTCTCGCAGAGAGAATGTTACCACCCCCTAAATCGCCACACGGGAAGACCACAGGTGTTTAATGAACGGACATCACGTCGCCTCCGCAGAACACTCATCGCCCAATTGATTGTTGAGAGTCAGGAACCCATTTCTACCAGAACTGTAAGGAGGCAACTGTACCGGTTAAGGCTTCACCAGCGGACGACCAACTCGTGTCCCTTCGCTGACACCTCGACACAGAGCTCAAGACGTGCATGGGTCCGCGAACATCGGCATGACCATGGAAGAGTGGCGGCGTGTGGTATGGTCCGATGAATCCCTGTTCCTGTTGTATAGAGCTGATGGGCGCGTGACAGTGTGACGTATGTGTAATGGATGTAAAAGTTGTAAAATGTCTCAAGATTTACTGTGTCTGATATTTAAAAGAATGAACGAAAACTACGAACTTTTGACGATTATTTTGTATTGTAAAATTGGTTTATTTTCGGTATGTATAAGGTGTTAATGATTTTAAGGTCGTTTGTTTTCCGCAATTTCACTATGTGAAGATCATTTATTTGTAAAGGTGTGTTCATTTTTATACATTACTTGTGAGGCAGGGTGTGCCACGTGTAAGTGGCATTTTCCTGTAGTTTCTTAACATCCGCTAATATGCGGGTTCACCAGAAAAGACTGTTCTTGAAGCTCCTTGTGATTGGTCAGTATATTAGCATTTTTCATTGGTGAAGGTGGCAATCTAGATTGACTGCTTTTAATCGTACGATTTCCGGTTGCGGATTCGTCGTGAGAGCTGAGTCTACTGTCTGCGTGTTTGAATTCGGATCACTTCAGCAAAATGCGTCCGCCCCGCCTTGGGTCCCCGGTCTCTCACGGTAAGCGCTATGTTATTGCCTTTTAAATCATTTAAATTCATTCTTTCGGCCTTTTCTCATTAAACGTAACTTTTTCGTCGGAGGATTTTGAATTTGTAATTCTGAATTTATTGAATGTCTGTACCTCAATGGACAGTCATATCAGCATCTTAGTTTTCGGAGGAAATTGTCTTTTCTGACTTAGCATTCTGTAATTTAATGTAAATGTAACTTTCTCCCATGAATAGCGATATTGTATGTCATATTAAAATGTTGACTTCATCTGTGATTGCCTGACGTTATTCTGTGTTAGAGTTAATTTTCTGTTGTCCGAAGAGCTTGATTGGAATACGGGTTTGGTTTAACTTCATTTAAATATTTTCTATTTAAGTGTTCTAAATTATCACCTACTATTGTCATTTGTCTGCTTGTTTTGATCTGGTACTCATTTTCATTTTTTTAATAATCAATGGTTTGAGGATGATTATCGAGAATCTTTTCTTCCCCATAACGTCATACCTTCTCACGGACATCAATAGGGCTCCTTCCACCTTCCACATCCTTCCATAGTTGTCGTTTGTTAGACCTGTAAGTTATGCTTACCTCGCATATGGTTTGATTTTGCATATTTGATAAGTTAACCGTCTCATTTCCCAGCCTAGTTGTGAAGCAGCCGCTACATTGATATTTTTCTAATTCATTTTCTTATTATTATTTTGTGTACGCACGCACCAACAGGTGCTACAGTATGCGCCATGAAACTATGGATCCTGCGTGTCAACAAGGTTGTATCCAAGCGGGAGGTGGCTCAGTTCTGTTCTGAGCAATGGTCGCCATTAGGCCCCATTGTCCGCCTGCACGGAGCGCTAACAGGTGCACGTTATGTGGACATTCTTTCAGATCATCTGCATCCCTTTCTGACCCGAGAGTACCCTGATGGAAATGGTATGTTACAACAGAACAATGGGCCATGTCACCGCTCTGTGGTTGGAGGAACACTCCAGTGAAGTTACGACCATGGATTTTTCCCTCGAGATTCCCCGATCCTAATCCAATCGAACCTTTACGAGATGCTGTCGATGCTGGTATATGCTCCATGAACTCCGCACCAACTATACAAGACCAATTGTGGGTAGCAGATGCGTGGATCCAGAACCCTCCAGAACGATTCCAACACTTTGTAGAATCGATGCCTCGCGGTATTGCTGCCACTTTAAGGGCAATTCGTTATTAACATCACATTCCCATGACGTTTGGCCACCCAGTGTATTCTACCGCCCCACCCACAGGGAGAAGGCTGGCCAAAGTGTAAGAGTATTGAGAGCATAGAGATCTAACGCATTAACGAACATGGCCATCGTTTTATCGCAGTAGCCGTGGTGCTGGTGGGGCAGTGCCACCTTCCTTGTCTCCGATGTCCCGGGTTTTCCGAAGCATAACCATCTTTCTCAACTACTAAATGCGTTGATTCCTTCCCTGAAGGATGAAGGGGGTCTCCTAGACGGTGACACCGTCTCTCAGTTAGGTCAGGAGATTTGTATCAGAAGAGATATGCAGAGAAGGTGAGAGGATTGGCGGTCGTGACTTATAGCTAGGAACTGCCCCGGAATTCGCCATTGCTCAGAACAGAAATGGAAAATCACGGAAATCCATTATCAGGACAGCCGACGGTAGAGACCAACCCTTCTCCATCGCCCGAATACAGAGGTGTAGAGCCACCCCTCCTATGCTCAGTTGGTTGGGGTCTGTCGGACCACGGATCAGCCATGGCCTCTGTGGGCCGAGACCCATAAGAAATCAAACTGTCTCATATATTCAAAGTTTGACAGCTCACTGGTAATAGTTTTCATACAACGAATGTAATAATAATGAAAAGTTAGGTTACCTTTACATATTTTATCAGTTTCTGCACGTTCCAAAAGTTTGTTAACAATTCAGGATTGATGTTAGTTAGGTTGAGAGGGTGCTCTTCCTCCTCTTCCTCGGAAGTCGTGCTCTCTATTGATGAACCCACGCTTACACCATCTAACTCCCTGACGATCCGAAGGCGAGACTCCAGAGGATGGTGAAGACTGCTATACTTCGAAAGAACACTGTCGTGATGACCTCCACTACTGTAGGACAGAAGTAGAAATAAATATTAGTCATTCTTCATGTTATTAAAATATAGACCTACCGCCAAAAGGAAGTAATGGCAACAAACGACACCCCAAACGCAGGGTTGCCATAATTCCAGAAGAAAAACATACAAATATGTTGTATCGTAATCTGAAATTAAGCAATTTCAATCACCAACATAGGTACAAAAACCTGGATGGTGGTGGTAGTTGTTATGTTGAGAATTATTTTAAAAGGAATTATAACTGTGCAACCATCCTCTCCCCCAAAGGAAAAGAATAAAATACACTGTTCAAAAAATTAGAGGAACATGTTTTTGAACGTATACCATGCTCCACAAAACAATACCTCACACCCAGGTAGATTACCAACTAAACCTTTGTTGTTTACCGTTGAAATACCTATACAAAGAACATCGATTGATTCGCGTTCATTTTCAGAACACATTCTTCAATGAGAGCCTGTTCTAGGTTTTGGAGAGTTTGTGGTGGAACAGGACGCTCACGAACACTTCCGTCAAGTCTATCCCACACATGCTCAATGGGATTAAGGTCTGGACTCACTGTTGGCCATTCCACCTCTTCAATGTCCAGTTCTCGCAAGACAGCTCTGGTGATCCGCGCTACATGAGCCATGGCATTGTCGTGCGTGACTACGAATTCAGGGCCACAACAACAGCAACCAAGACATGCTGTCGCAGTATCTGCTCGATGTACCCCGCAGCGATAAGATTACTTCGGACGACGACAAGATCCGTACGGCGATCAATACTTACGCCACCCCACTCCGTCACAGAACCTTGTCCGAATCGGTCGCCTTCCTGGACAACATTTGGCATATACTGCTCACCACGGAGTCTCCAGACACGTTGACGTCCATCACTCTGTGTCAAGGGAAAACTGGACCCGTCTCTTAACAGCACAGGTCTCCATTGGCGAAGTTGCTAGTTGACATGGGTACGGGCAAACAGAAGGCGAGTTGCGCGATGTTGCTGCGTTAAACGGGGCACTCGAACAGGACGTCCGGGTCGTAAGGACACTTCTCTTAGCCTGTTCCTTACTGTCTGGTCAGACACTCTGACTCCAGTGACCCCCCTGAGGTCTTGTTGCAGTTCTCTGGCAGTTGCTGAACGACGCCGCAACGCACAGATGGTCAGATATCGATCATCCTGTGGGGTTGTCATGCGTCCACGAAGTTGTCCAACCCTCCTTGTGAACTGGCCTGGATCACTGAAGCGATCCCACAAGCGGTGAATAACTGACGGAGGTACACTGATATCCACAGCAACACGACGAAGAGTCCATACTTCCTGGATCAAAGTGACGGCCCTTGCGACTTGAACATCGTTAGGATGTCTCATGCGATGTGCTGGTTTACATACAACGTGCTCAAATGACCGCCGTAGTCTGTGCACGTCACAACGACACACGGACCCACCGCTATTCACTTTGTTTTGAGGGGTCTCCTGACAGCTTAATACATGGCTACACCTACAGATGGAGTATAACTTCGATTTGACACATCCTGAGTAGCTAAGGTCTCAAGGTATGCTGTACGACCATTGGAACCCCATCTACCAAATTAACGTTCACATACCAAACGTTACAAACCATGTACCCCTAATATTTTTGAACTGTGTACGTCCGAAACATCGCAGACTGAGGGTATCAGCAAAAAGAAGGAAAGGCCACCTCGCCACTTCGGGGTCTAAAGAGAACAAAAGTGGACCAAGTGAGGTCACATGTTATAACCTGTGCACAAGAAAGTGTAAGCTGTACCAGACACAGTTAGGGCCCTAAGTTCACAAAATCAACTCCCCCAATTTGACTGCCCCTCGGGTCCCCATTTACTAGAGAGCATCTTCCGACAGGCAGGGGATACCGTGGATGTATTTTACTGTCCTTGCCGAGAGAGAGCGAACAGTTATTGTTTCTTTTGACTTAATCAAAGAATTCACTGAATGTGAGATGCTTTGAAGCGTTTTTAGAAATTATACGTACTTGCTTCCGAAGATGGACTAAACATGCACTCAACTCTGATGAAAGCTGGAAATGCCACAACCACAATGATCTGAAATAGTCTGAGTCGTGAATACGATAAATGCTTCGCGTGTGATCACATCACAGCCATGAAAGTAGTAGGGTAAGGCAGGTTCACGGCCAAACTTGACGTTCTCCGCTGTTTGTTTACTGAGTTAGCATTTTTTTTATTGCGCAGACGTCATCAGGGTCGATGACCTCCGTCATCAAACAGGTCACGACGTAATCTAAACGTCATAACCCAACCTAACAGTCCTAACTTAACCTCACAGGCCCCATAGAGGAGCCTATCTATCAGGTCAGTGACTGGTTGTTGTGGAAGAGGTACTGGACCGGTGCTGTCCCCCAAAAAGGAACCACTTTTCCCTTTGCGAAAGTCAGATGATCATAAATATGACACTTGGTCATGGGCATCCCAAAATGGCTACTAACTTCAGATAACCATGTGATATATTGATAGGTGACATTGTCTGGCGATCACAGCCTGCACGGTTGCTACGGTTACACTTCAGTCTCACACTTTATGGGGCCGATGACCTTCGATGTTAGACCCCTTAAAACAACAAGCATCATCATCATCATCACACTTTATGATACTAACTTCCGTAACGCGAAACTTCAGATGGACCCCAGCCATAAGACATGTATGTAGATATGTCCTTTTCCCGTTTCTCTACGGAGTCGAGTATGAGCTGAGATTAATCTACGTAGCGAGTTTTTGGGACCAGATTCCCTTACTGACGTCAAATTCATCAGAGGAGTTAATGAGATAAAATTATGTAGTGACAAAGTGATATATGATAGTAGGAAGGGAGATAGTGAAACTCGGTGCCGGCACATAGCCTACTCCTGTGGAATAGCACAAAGGGGTCTGCTCAAGGCTTTACAATCCCATCCGACAGACGAATCACCATCAACATATTTATGTCAATAATTACCATTGCTGCTGATTCTTACCACACCGAGCTCAATAGCTGCAGTCACTTAATTGTGGTCAGTAGCCTATCCAGTATTCGGGAGATAGTGGGTTCGAACCCCACTATCAGAAGCCCTGACGATGTTTTTCCGTGGTTTCCCATTTTCACACCAGGCAAATGCTGGGGCTGTACCTTAATTAAAGGCCACAGCCGCTTCCTTGCCACTCCTAGACCCTACCTGCCCCATCGTCGCCATAAGACCTGTCTGTGTCGGCACGACGTAAAGCAACCTGAAAAAATAAATCCTTACCTTGATGTCACTCAGTGCTTCATAAAACTTATCAACTTCATATTCATCTGCACCCTCACATGATGAATACATTCAGACAATTCTTGTCTTAATTCCCCCAACTTCTAATTCTGTCTAACAGAAACTATGATGCGTACAGTCCGACTCCATGGCTAAATGGTTAGCGTGCTGGCCTTTGGTCACAGGGATCCCGGGTTCGATTCCCTGCAGGGTTGGGAATTTTAACCATAATTGGTTAATTTCGCTGACACGGGGGATGGGTGTGTATGTCGTCTTCATAATCATTTCATCCTCATCACGACGCACAGGTTGCCTACGGGCGTCAAATTGAAAGACCTGCATCTGGCGAGCCGAACTTGTCCTCGGACACTCCCGGCACTGAAAGCCATACGCCATTTCATTATGATGCGTGCAGTAGTATTCCTAGTGAACAGTTCTACCCTACACTCTGCCCTTCAATTTGCAATTCCTATTAAGAGTACTCCTAACATAACCAGACGCATCCACTTTGCTGTCTCAGCCAGTTCTACTTCCTGTCTTTCATCCATAATCCCATTAACATCGGTAACTCACCATTGAGTTCCATGTCGTTCACCAAGTTGTTTCCAAGGAGTCCCTCAACTTAGAAATGGAAGTGGGTCTCCGTTTCTCCCATACGTCCGAGGCTTGCTTGGAACGTTCTGAGCATGCTCGTTAAAAATTCTGTGAAGCAGGCTGCTACCCTACTTACACAAAGTCTCAGCGGAAATTACTCCTCTAACGGCTTGCGGACCACCGGTTGATTGTATAGTCCTAGCCGCCTGAACACAAGAAGGACCGTGACTCAGAGTACGTCCGAGATGCCCACTCCTGTTCCGTAGCAACTGGTATCCCGCTTACTAGAACACTATGCCGTTTCCCATGGCGATGTGATTACAGTACGGAGCATAAACTGTTATCAAAAAATAAATGGGCAGGACGTTTTATGTTACTACAAAAATGGAACACACTTGCTTAATAATGATATTTCAATAAAATACAATCACTCGGCACCTAGAGGCTCCGCTATATCGACAATAGTATGAAGCAGTCGCATTTCATCTTGGCCAGAACAGGAATTCCCGTGCTACCCAGGATTACAGTCTCAAAATATCCGAGTCTCAAAGTATCTGAACAAGAAATTGGCAGAAAACAATGTAAAAATATGCATAAGAAATGTAGCCGAAATAAATAAGCCAATGAGTCTCCAAATATCCGAGAAGTGTAGATAGCTGCACAGGCGCAGGTTGACGAGTCGAGATCAAACAGCCTCTCGTGCTAGTCAGCTGTGGGGTGTTTCACTGTATCCAGCAATAACGTAACGGTTTTGACGATTACGTTTAAGAAAGCAAGACAGTGAAAATGAGTTCCTCGGAGGATGACATTCTAATTCCTATTAACGTAGTGAAGTTTTTAATGAGATTTTACCGCCAAAAGGCGTGTTTGTCTTCAGGAGAAAATTAGCTCCAGAGAAAAGGAAATGGGACATTATCTGATTGATTTGATAAAAAAAATCGTAGAGGAGTGCAACGTATTGAGGAGATTTCTCCACAGTGAAGATAGTGAAAGCGAGTCAAGTGTTTCCGTTTGTCAAAACCTACCGATCGCAAGCCCGACTCGTTGGCTGAACGGTCAGCGTACTGGCCTTCGGTTCAGAGGGTCCCGGGTTCGATTCCCGGCCGGGTCGGGATTTTAACCTTAATTGGTTAATTCCAATGGCACGGGGGTTGGGTGTATGTGTTGTCTTCATCATCATTTCATCCTCATCACGACGCGCAGGTCACCTACGGGTGTCAAATAGAAAGACCTGCACCTGGCGAGCCGAACCCGTCCTGGGATATCCCGGCACTAAAAGCCATACGACATTTCATTACCGATCGCAAGCGAAGTTCCGCATCCCAGTTCGAAACTATTCTCCGGACCACCTTTTGAGCAGACTAAAGCGGAAGTGACAGCATTGGCTCGTCACAATCGCCGTGGTTGCCAAATGACCCGGCGCGCGATTCAAAGTTGTACTCCACCACTATAATACAGCACAGCTCACGGATTGAACCTCGAATGAATTTAAAATAATTAATACATTAACGTATGCGTGTTAGAATCCCATACAGTTTTTTAACGGCTTACAACTTTAAACAATTAATTTACTGAATTAGATTTTAAATGTGAAAACCTACAATCTGTTTTCCAGTCAATGGCCGGGTCAGGGATGGAATACATGAAGCCCCATCTTGCGGCGAGGACAGGAATTGAGCCGGCTGCCGAAGCCTGTTTCACTCCTCTGGGGCAATGATTAATGACTGACAGATGAAATTAAATGACACTGGAGAGTGATACTGGAATGAAAGATGACAGGGAAAACCGGAGTACCCGGAGAAAAACCTGTCTCGCCTCCGTTTTGTCCAGCACAAATCTCACATGGAGTGACCGGGATTTGAACCACGGAACCCAGCGTTGAGAGGCCGACGCGCTGCCACCTGAGCCACGGAGGCTTTCACAATTTTAATGTACTAAGTACAATTTCACAGTACAATTTCAATAAATTAGCTATTACAAATATATTTTTATAAAAATATTATTTTTCTTCTTCTTAATCTGTTTACCCTCCAGGGTTGGCTTTTCCCTCGGACTCAGCGAGGGATCTCACCTCTACCACCTCAAGGACAGTGTTCTGGAGTTTCAGACTTTGGGTCGGGGATACAACTGGGCAGAATGACCAGAAGCTCTCCTGCTATGCTGAACAGGGGCCTTGTGGAGAGATGGGAAGATTGGATGGGACAGACAAGGAAGAGGGAAGGAAGCGGCCGTGGTCTTAAGTGAGGTACCATCTCGGCATTTGCCTGGAGGAGAAGTGGGAAACCACGGAAAACCACTTCGAGGATGGCTGAGGTGGGAATCGAACCCACCTCTACTCAGTTGACCTCCCGAGGCTGGGTGGACCCCGTTACAGCCCTCGTACCATTTTTGAATTTCGTGGCAGAGCCGGGAATCGAACCCGGACCTCCGGAGGTGGCAGCTAATCACGCTAACCACTACACCACAGAGGCGGACTATAAAAGTATTATGTATTATTATTATTATTATTATTATTATTATTATTATTATTATTATTATTATTATTATTATTATTATTATCATCATCATCAATATACAGTATATATATATATATATATATAATATTTTATTATTTATTATTCACTATTATTATCTAAATATATGGCCTGATTACTGATTGAAATGAGTTGCTACTCACGAGCGATTTATGAAAAAGGGCGAGAAGTGAGGATTATACATGGGCCTACTCGTACTGGAATTAACTTGGAACTGACTGATGAAGTTGGGGATCCAGGCAAAAACCTGTCCCACCTCCGCTTTGTCCAGTACAATTTCAATAAATTAGTTATTACAAATATATTTTTATAAAAATATTATTACATATTATTATTATTATTATTATCATGCAGGAGGTTTCAGCGTTAGCTTACCTTGTGCCGCAGTAATTAATCTGTGTCACTATCGAGTGGCTGCACACCCAAGTCAGAATCAGAACCGGGGTCAGCACACGAGGTAAACTAATCCCGTCGTCAATACTATTCGCTCGGAAATGCTTATAAACAGACAAAATCATATTTCTCTCACCGGAAGTAAAAATCTTGCGTTTCTTCTTCAACTGATAACAGTCTGGTGAATTTTTGTTCGGATCCATCGCACAATAATATCCAATAACGAGTAAGAAGAAACCTACAAACGTACAAGAGACTACAAGAATTATGAATTAGCACACAATACGCACATGCACTGTTTTTGTAAAAGCGAAGCACACGTGTTCAGGACATCCACTGAATGAGTAAGTATGGCAGCTCCGCATTGACTGCAACATTGCCAAAACTCGCACTGAGTAGCGCACCCCTCTTGCCCCCTCACCTACCGTGTGACAACACCGAAGGCGCTGCCCCTGTCGCCCGCGCCATCCCCTGGTCTATACACTCACTTCCGCTTTAGTCTGCTCAAAAGGTGGTCCGGAGAATAGAATATGACTCCCCGGAATCTAGTGATCCTCTGAGTCCGCTGTCATGGAAATCGCCCCGTTCTAGTTATGTTCCTAGTCACGTAAAATGTGTGCTAGCAAACATCAGGATTGAGTAAAAGATGGCCGTAAAATTCTGGCTTAACGAAGACGGTAAAAAGCGATTATCAATTTCTAAGGTCCACAGATATTTTGGTTTAGTGAAGTCGGAGCTATATTTTTACTTGTGGAAGAAGCAGCTGGAAAATACAGGTATGCCGGGAAGTTCGATTGAACATTAAATAATTATGTATGAAAATGTCTAATCCTGTTTCGAGGAGGCAAGAAGAGGAAGACCGAAGGGGAAGGCCGAATGTAAGTATGTGGGCTTTCGAAATTGCACGTGAACTATCTATCGTAAAAAGTAATTTCTCCGCCTCTCATGCCTGGACAAGCCGTTTCAAGAAACAACGCAGAACTGGGAGTAGAAAAATTACGAAATATATCATATATTCAAGTCGAAAAAAAAAAAAAAGGAATAAGGCTGTAGAAGAACTTCCTCTGTTTACACCATAAAACCAGCCATCAGTACGGACGGTTCTTTGTTCCCTAAATTATTTATTGTACTGAAGGGGCCAACTGGAACCTTCGGTTCACTGGTTTCAAAAAATATGTTTCAGATAACATCGTGGTCATTGACACAAAATCAGGAAAAACTGAAAAACAAAACTGAAAACATGGTTTAGAGAAACCTTTTTTTCCATTCTCTGAAAACAACTGTGCCCTGCGTTTCGATTTGTGGGCAACATATCATAAAGACAACCCTCCACGCAAAACAATCGAACTACTTCAGATTGCTCAAAGTACCATGGGCATAATTGAACCATTACACGAAATTCTTCTTCCGGCAGTGGAAAGAATTTTACCGCCGATTAACAGAAATTCTAACCTCTCGTCATGATGTTATAGTTGAGGTTCACCAGAGAGCACAATCCGTAAACGGCAGTTCTTCATACATTTTCAGTTTTCGTCTCCACGATTTCGAAATATGATGAAATATTCATCGTTTGCAATGAATTACACAAGAGAGAATTCCAGGTGCGATTTCGGAGCCTTGCAGTACAACGATTGCGTCAAAAAAATTAAGGGTAGGTTTCGACCTGTCTTACCTGGTATTTCCCTTGTAAGTTCAAGACCTAGTCTCCGCTTCAAGGATCTGGTATCTTGTTCGAAAAAATAAACTGAAATATCCGACTTTCAAATAGCCAGGATGGATATGAATATCAAAGGTTGGAAGAGATGAAACAAATAATTCATTATAGACGAAACAATCGAAAGGTCTACATTTAAATATCAGGAAACTGAAGAGATGGAAAATATTTGAGAACAATCACGTAAGTCATCAAAATGTACTGAAACCTGTGACAACATTCTGATGAAAAAAATGTAAATACCTTCATAGTGGAATTTTTAAATATCCAAAATTTTACATGTATAACAAAGCAAAACTTCATGGGCCGCAAGATTGCGTGGGTTTATGGCGTCCATGGATCTACTGACACCCTATCGTATATGTTTGTGCGAGCCTATACAGGAGGTCAACCTAAATATTGTGGTACCATTTTAGGCCTCTTTCAGACGGCGCGGGAATAAATCGCGCCCGCGTATGCGCGGGTGTACGCGCTTCCGCTGGCTCTTTTACATACAGCGGCTAAATTACAGCCCGGCTCTTCAACAGACCCTTTTTAACACATTTTTCAGTGTAGGTAACAAATATGGACCATCATCGTCTTCGTTTACTTTGCCTTTTACATTTAAGGAAAAGGCAATGAAGCCGGAGAATGTAGCTCCTTTGATGATCTTCTGCATAAGTTACACAAACATATTCTGGAAATCACTAGAGATTTCGGGGCAAATCTCTCGTCGTGCCTCTGTTGTGTTTGTCCTGGATTTGTATTCTTCCAGAGATTGGCCCCACGCCACTGGTCTTCCCG
This sequence comes from Anabrus simplex, assembly GCF_040414725.1. Lineage (NCBI taxonomy): Eukaryota > Metazoa > Arthropoda > Insecta > Orthoptera > Tettigoniidae > Anabrus > Anabrus simplex. Next base: position 32,037,132 of record NC_090271.1, read on the forward strand.
ACACTTAAGTTATCACGTTCTCATGTATATTTCGGGCTCCATAAAAACCGCAGTAAATCACACAGGGAAAAGCACTCGAATACATCGATAAACTGAAAAATAAATTAATATACCAAATTTGGCAACGCTTTCAAAGACCTGGAGAAGATTTACTGACGACGCGGGCGCGGTCGACCTGCTGTAGGCTATGTGATGACATTCATACATACTAATGTCCAATAAGAGCTCACAGCGGGCGCGGGACCGCGTCTCTGAGGCCTCTTTCAGACGGCGTAAGTTCGACCCTCTTCTGCTATGCTATTGGCTTTAGGTCACGCTGACACAGATAGGTCTTATGGCGACGATGGGATAGGAAAGGGCTAGGAGTGGAAGGAAGTCGCCGTAGCCTGAATTAAGGTACACCTTTAGGGCTGCCGACAGTGGGGTTCAAACGCACTATCTCCCGGATGCAAGCTCACAGCTGCGCGTCCCTAACCGCACGGCCAACTCGCCCGGTAACCTTCTGCGCTTAGCCGCAGGTCCGCCTCAAATAAGAACCGATTGTTGAAATAGAATTTTTCAGTTGACATGGAGCCTAACGGCAACCGCAGTCGGGAGAAATGTTTGAACGGGGGGGCCGTAGTGAGACGCGGTCCCGCGCCCGTGGTTAGTTCTTATTGGACATTATTATGTATGAATATCATTCCACACCGCGCCTGCGTCGTCAGTAGGTCTGCGAACTGTGCTAAATTTGGTGTATTCATTTATTTTTCAGTATCTGTTTATTCGTGTGCTTTTATCTCTGTGATTGTGATTTATTGCGGTTGTTATGGAGTTTTAATGAGCCCGAAATGGACATTGAGAACTTGATAACTTTACTGACGTAAAGACCAATGTTGAGGGACAAATCTCTGGAAGAATACAAATCCAGGACAAACACAACAGAGGCACGCAGACAGATTTGCCGCTAAATCTCTAGTAAAGTTCATCAAAGGAGGATATGGACATCCGAAAGTGGTTAAACAAATTGTCATCGTCCTCGTCCATTCTCAAGTCATAAAACAATGCGGCAAATGCTCCCACCTGACTCCTCTGTCCTATCACTGGGCGCACCACATTCTCCGGCTTCGTTTCTATTTCCTTAAGTGTAGAAGGTAGAGTAAACGAAGACGATGATGGTCCATATTTACTACCCACACTGAAGAGTGTGTTGAAAAAGGATCTGCAGAAAGGCCTCCGGGAAATATGCAGGTTCACTACCCTCTTTCCCGCAGGCCTTCTGCTATCCTACTATCCTGCGCGTTAGTACACACACACACACACACACACAGTATCCCCTGCCTGTCGTAAGAAGCGACTAAGAGGGGTAAACTCCAGGGGAACTTATCTTGGGAAGCGTGGGTTGTTGACCAGTGTCCTGTAGTTGAGTCCGATATTGCCATTTCCCATCCACCCTTCCTTGGTCATCTCTTGTTCACCACCAACACCACCACCACCACCAACTCTACCAGAGAATAAAGAGAGCAACAGCAGCAGTAATAACAATGAGCGATATGAAACTGCTACGAAGACTATCACTTGACGCGACTATGAAGGCCTTCTTCAGCAAAATAAGACTCATCGTTACTTACGGGACACTACTGATTTGGTCGTATCTCGCCAAGAACAAGGTAAAAGTAATTGAGGAAACAACGGCAACTTTTCTGAATAAGATTCTGTGTTTGTCGCTTTACGCCCTATTCAGGCTAACTTATAAATTAGCCGGGGAATCCCTTTATGTAGAGGATATGAAAATAAATATGTGCTTACCATCCACAGTCACCTACCAAGACCTGCTAACAGAGCTGAAAACTAAGTAGAAATAAATATGGTCCCAATTCTATACAACAGAAGCCGTGACATCTTCTGACTGGAAAGCGCCCGACTGCGATCTTCGACGAACGTAAGTCGTTTCTCAGTGCACGGATTCTATTTTCGAGTGTGTAAACAAAGCCTGCCATGAGCCAGCCTTAGAATGCATCTGTGAACTATGTGGACAGAAATGTGAACGATATCTCTTTGAGTGGTGCAGTAGGAGACAGGGGTCTCTTAAGGACGTATGTAGTGAACAACCTTTCATGTACAGTGCAATTGTTTCCTTTGGATCAATGACTATTAGCTCCAATAAAAGTATTATTAGATTTATATCGTATTCACAATTGTCATTAGCATTTCTCTAGGTTACACCAGTCTGTTACTCGATATCAAATACAAAATAATGTGGGTTCACAAAAAATTACCTGCTCCTGTGACGATGCCCGTGATGAGTCACGTTAATATTATGCATTTCTCTTAAATTCGTGTAATTAAATGTAATATAAATTGCATACAAGAGACTGCAACCGAAGGCGTGTGCTATCTCAATATATAGAATGAACGGAATTAACGTATTCTTTGTTTCTTTTTATTTGCTATGGTAAATCCACCGCCTGCTCGATATGCATCCGTTGGCAGCCATTAGATATTTTCGAGCAGGCGGTGGGTAAATCACAGCACATAAATGGTAAACGGGCTTTCTACATAGACAACTGAAATGGAGCCGTTCTGACAGGCCATGTGATGGCGCTGTAACGTTCGATGTACGGTACACTAAGTATGAGAGCGCCATATTACGTAAATTCCGCTACACAAACTGCAGCCATAGCACGTCCAACAATATGGCTGCTTTATATTGCTCCGAGTAAAATCATTCTGGTTTTAGACAAGCGTCTCAGTATTAAGCATATAGAAGGCCTGGACAAAAAGCCAATTTCTTGCATTAAAAGCGGGGTAATAGGTGTCTCATTTCCACCACTAGGTTCGCTTTTATGTTATGTTGTTTGGCGCGGCAAATTCTATGATAACATGTGTTACTGCAGCATTTTTATGAGAAAAAATAACATATTAAACTTCAGTTTATAAAGAAAGGCCTTATCTAACATAAAATATGAAGAGTTTTGTCGTTTTTTATTTATTTGGTCTCACGATTTGTAATATATGGATGGTTGCTGAGATGCATTTAACATTTACTTGGTTATGTGCTTTCAAATTAGCGGCAAGTTTCTCTTTCCGCTATGTAGGTCAAGATGGTTTATTGTTACGTGCTTAATTGCAGATCTTGCACAGTGATGAAAGATATAACTATAAATTTTCCTTTTTCCTCCCTAAAGATCGGAGTTTAGGGGAGAAATGGAAGATTGCTCTTTCTCGACAGGGCAGCAGAAAAGGGTCTTCTTCTTCTTCTTCTTCTTCTTCCTGATGGTGTGGGTTGCCCTCGGTGAATTTCGTCCAGTCACTATATTTGTGGTGTAAACTCAAGTGTCTTGGATAAGGAATTTTGTTATAAGCGTTTTATTTTGAATGTGAGATAGATAATATGTTATGTGACCAATTATTGTAAAAAAAAAATCACACGCCTTGTTATGATTCGCTTGTATTTATCTGTAGAGGTTGGAATAAATTTTACAGTGGAAACAAGAAGCATATTTTGACTATATGAAGGAGGGAATAGCTCATCCTTTACAAATGCAATTTGGACTCATCAATAAATTTATTTAATGTATCAATTACAGCAGGAGTGAGGGTTGACAATAAACAGGAAACACTTGTAGGAAGGAGAATGGATAAATTTAGAAGGCGTTGCATAAATTGACGACGGGGAGAATCAAATTGTGGACACTGAAATAAAATGTGATTACTGTCACCATGTGGGTGGCCACACCCGCAAGTAGAGAGTTTAGAAAGGTGGAAATGGTACTCAAATGCGGTGTAAGTGCGTGGTTGAAACGAAGACGTATGATATTTGTGATTATTTATTTATTTATTTATTTGGCGTATGATGAATAATGACAACCTATAAACTATTTACACAACCAGTGAAAGATGAGTACAAAGTAAATACAAATTATCATATCTATACAGTCAAAGAAAGCAATTTACAAAGTTTGAAAATACAAGAAGAAAACACAATATATTTACATCGCTATCCACCTATCAACTCTGATAGTTCATATACACACACTGAGTGCGAGTGATGTACATGTCACTAAATGTGAATGTCCAAACCCGCCACCCACTTCACTGCTTCGGGTGTTGCTGTGTTGAGGTCTTCCATGGTGCCAGTGAAAGCACGGAGTGGACATTCCTGCACTACATGTTTCATTGTTTGTCGAACCTCCCCACAATCACAGTATGGAGAAACTGACCAGCCCCAGGTGTGTAAAGTAGATGCTGTTCTACCTACTCCACATCTCATGCGGTTTAGTCTACTCCAGGTGCAACGTGGCAGATCAAAGCCTGCCAGCTTTGTGGATGGGTTATCAATATCCACTATTGCCCGAGCTGGGGATAAAGACCACTCTGTTAACCATTTAGAGGTGGGGTTGAATTCACTAGATGTTATCTTCACGGCTGTCTTCCAAGCAGGCTGGCGAGACTTCAGGCGTGTGCATTTCTGTCTGATATCCTCATGAACAGGTAGACGTTCATTCTTTAGCATTCTGGTCCATAGCTGAAAAAGGGCCTTCTGTCTCCTGATATGTGGAGGTAGTATATTGCTGAGAACCGGTAACCATTGGGTCGGTGTAGCACGAAGTGTACCAGTTATGATTCGCATGGTTTGACGAAGTTGTGAATCTACTAGCTGTGTGTGAGCACTGTTAAGCCAGACACCAGAGCAGTATTCTGCTGCAGAATAGACTAAGGCCAGAGATGTTGTCCTTAATGTGTTTCCATCTGCTCCCCAGGAAGTTCCAGCCAATCGTTGGAGAATGTTATTACGACTTTTTAGTTTGTTGGCGGTTTTCTGCAGATGATTTTTGTACGTAAGAGACCTGTCCAATGTTACTCCTAAGTAACTGGGATTGGCACAATATTGTAGTTCATGGCCCTTGAAGAATACCCTTGGTTGGTGGTTTGCTTCTGCGTTGTTCAGATGGAATGTAGATGTCACTGTTTTCTGTGGATTGGGTACCATCTTTGGGTACCATCTTTGAAAGTAGTCATCCAACAGTTCAAGGTCTCGGTTAAGAACTATTTCAGCTTCTGCGAAGTTGGGTCGTTGAATTGTAAGGCAAATATCGTCCGCATATATGAACTTTCAGGACACTGTTTCAGGCAGGTCGTGGATGTATAAGTTGAAGAGAGTAGGAGATAGAACCGACCCTTGAGGCAGACCATTGTTGACTTTGTGGAATTTGCTTCTGTTTTGTTCTGAGTGAACTTGAAATAGTCGGTTGCTTAACATTCTGTCAATTAGTGTAGTAATTTTTAAGCAAGGAACAGCTTTAATCAGTTTAAGCATAAGACCTTCCCTCCAGACTGTGTCATATGCAGCTGTAAGATCTAAGAAGACAGAGACGCTTTTCAATTTCTTCTCAAAACCAACCTCCAGATATGTGGTCAAGGACAGTACTTGGTCACTGCAGTCACGGCTGGGTCGAAATCCTGCTTGTTCAACTGGAAGGAATGCTTCGATGGCTGGTGCTATTCGGTTTAGTATCAGTCTTTCTAATAACTTGTAGGTGACGCAGAGTAGAGCTATAGGTCGATAGCTTTGTGGGAGAGTTGGATCCTTTCCTGGTTTCAGAAGGGCAATAATTTTTGACTTCTTGAAGATTGGGGGAAGTCTTCCTGACTGAAGTATAGAGCTGAAGAATGCAGCAAGCCATCTTCTTGTAGCTGGACCACAGTTTTTTAGTAGTTCTGGGTAGATTCCATCTAGTCCTGCAGCTTTACCATTTCGGAGTGATTTTAATCCCTCATCGACCTCTTGTGATGTGAAAGGTTGTGAATAGGTTGCGTTCGGTTGTGTTTCTCGTTTTGCCTGTTTAAGCTCAGTTTTAACCCATTTCGTGGTCAGTTTATTCCTTGTTGTTTTAGAGGTGGAAACGAGGTGATTTGCTATTGCTTCTACCTTGATTGGGGAATGTTGCTTTGGTGGTATGGATATGGAATCTAATTTCCGAATAAGTGACCATGCTTTTCTGCTGGAATGGGTGAAATTCATGTCTTTTACAGTCTTCACCCACTTCTCTTTTCTAGCAAGATCAAGTGATTGTAGTAGATCTGTTGCTTTCTCGTGACTGCTATTTTCTTCGAATTCCTTACACAGTCTGCTGGACTCTTCACTCCATCCCGGTATATAGTCTTTACGGAATCCTCTAGGAATATAGGTTTTTGCTGCTGATTTTATTAAGCCAACAAACCTCATGTAGTTCTCTGGGACAGGTTTAATCCATCTGATGTTGGCATCAGTAGACTTGGCATAAGCAACCCAGTCTGCTTTCTGAAAGTTCCAGCGAGGTCTGGGTGTAGATTGTATAACTGGGATCTGAATTCCTATTTGGTAGATTATGGGTCTGTGCTGGCTGTGCGGGAAGTTATTGAGCACTTGTCTCCTAACACGGCAAGATGGTAACATAAAACTGTGCGAGACAAAACAAAGGTCTGGTGTGTAGTCACATTTCCAACGGCCAGAGTGAAACGTTCCCTTATCTTTGGGGTCATATATCAGTGCAAGGTTGTTTACTTCTGCCCATTCTGAGACCTTAGTTCCATTTTCATCATCTCGCTTATAGCCCCAAGATGTATGGTGGCTGTTGAAATCTCCAAGGATGATGTTATTATGAGAGGGTATTATGGGAATGGGATCAGGCCATATTTCATTGGGTGGCTTGTAAATATTCGTTACCATGATGTCTTCTATTTGTACTGAGGTGGAGAAATAGGTTGGATGATCGCTTACTGGTAGGGTACTGTAGTTGCAAATAATATTTCTAATGTAAGTAGCAATTCCGTATTGAGCATGGTCATGAGCTGCTATCATTTTAAATCCTGGTATCTTTCCCCTTGCCAATAATTGTTCAGTGTTCTCTGTATGTGTTTCCTGTAGTACAACAATGACAACTGAGATATTTGTGATATGCCTACGAGTGTATGATCCATAAAAAACTAAGGTTTATGAGGAATATGCGGCTGAATTCGATAAAAAAATTGCCTTTTGTATGAGTGGAATATTGCCAATTCTCTTGCCACGAACTGTATGCTACATCGTAAACTTCAGGAAGGAAGTCAAGGGGAGGAAGGGCTACAAAAATTGGTGCTGTATTTTGAGTACTAGCTGCCTTTAATCAGTTCGCTCATTTCCAAAAATGCCGGAATGCCCTGGGATCCACACTACTGTTATGTACACACTTGATTGTTCGAGTTGATACAATAAATATTTCACATTGTATAAATACCAATTTTAAGAGAGCTTGGGAGCGGTTAATGCATAAAGTATACTTTGAGCATCCGTATATATAGTTGTTCGTTTATAATGCTGTTGCTGAACGTGAATAAGTGCTTGTCTAATTGCAAATAACTCTGCAGAAAATATAGAGAAATTATTTGGTAAATGGAAAGTTTCAATTATATTGAAAATGGGAATAAAGAATGCTGCTCCTACGCCTTTTTCGGACTTAGAACCGTCAGTGTATATACTTATCTCGTTCTCAGATAAGGAAATTCTAATTTTTTGGATTCGGAAGGACTATAAAAAACATTGTGTTCTAAAGGAGAAAGATGAGTTGTAGAGTATATTATGATCTTAGGTTGGAAAAGTAGCCTATTATAAGGGATAGAATACATAGGAAGTTTTTTGCTAGGGGCTTTACGTCGCACCGACACAGATAGGTCTTATGGCGACGATGGGATAGGAAAGGCCTAGGAGTTGGAAGGAAGCGGCTGTGGCCTTAATTAAGGTACAGCCCCAGCATTTGCCAGGTGTGAAAATGGGAAACCACGGAAAACCATCTTCAGGGCTGCCGATAGTGGGATTCGAACCTACTATCTCCCGGATGCAAGCTCACAGCCGCGCGCCTCTATACGCACGGCCAACTCGCCCGGTATAGGAAGTTTTGGCAAACGTAGAAATTTACACTCTGCGTGCACAACAGTTTGTATGCCTGATAGATAGCAGGGGTTCGTTCGCCTCTTGGGGGAGGGGGTGTTTCGTATAATATTCATGTAGAAGCTGTAATTTTGGAATTAATGATGACCGGGCCAAAGCAAATTTCTTTAGAAGGTATGTACCTGCTAGAGCCTTTCTACGAATCCAAAAAGGATATTCACCTGTTTCTACAGGTAAGGCATTCGTAGGAGTAGTTTTTAATACACCTATACATATTCGAAGCGCTTTGTATTGTATGGTATTGAGATGTGAAACTATGGAAGGTGCGGCCATATCTATAAAAATGCATAATAATCTAATACAGAGCGAATTGTAGCACGATAAAGCGATAAAGCTACTAATGGATCTGCTCCCCAATTTCTACGTGTTACTATTTTAAGGATTTGGATATACCCGTCCGTTTTTTGCCGAATTGCATTAATATGATGTTTCCACGAGAGCTTATGATCAAATATGATACCGAGGTATGTGTGTTGAAGTGAGAACGGAACTAGAAATTCATCAAGTATTAAGGGGGAGTGGTCATACGACCTCTTGTGCGTAAAAAGCATTGCTGTGCATTTAGGAATTGATAGAGTTAGACCATGGGTATCCAACCACTTAATTACGTCACGCATTACACTAGCTAAGATCCTCCTGCATTCAGGGATGCTCTCATGGGAGATATATATAGTAAAATCATCAGCGTAAGACAAAACTCTAGCGTATGATGCAATTATCCGTTCTAATTCACGCATATAAAAAGCAAATAGAACACCGCTTAAAACGTCCCCCTGTGGTAAGCCGGTCGAAGTCTGTCTACCCGCAAGTGGAGTATGTGGTGTTTTAACGACAAGAGTGCGGTATGTAAGTAATTGATATAAAAGTAATATGAACTTATACGGAAATCCATCTGATCCAAGTTTTTCCCATAGTAAATGTAAGATGACTGAATCATATGCACCTTTGATATCTAAAAATAGAGCAATTGTACTATGCTTGCGATATCGAGCTAACAAAAGATCAACGATGAAAATATTAAGGCGATATTGTGTACACCTTCCTTTAAGGAAAGTATATTGTGTTTTGGGTATGAGGTGATAATATTCCATAATCCAGACCAAACGGTTTAATAGTATTTTAGGAATGTTTTTCTTACACATGAACCCAACACGATTCCTCTATAATGCACCGGCTCGGTTGGCGTTTTTCCAGGTTTAAGTATTGGTATAAGATGAATGATGTTCCATTCTGTATGGATATTTCCAGCAGCTAAGATATTATTAAAATATTCGAGTATTATCTTATGGGTTGAAGATGGCAACAATTGAAGCATTATATAGATTATTGAATCTGGACCGGTAGCAGAACTTGTCGAAGATACAAGTGTTTGAGTTAATACATGAAGTTGAATAGGTTGTAATAAAGTTGAATATAGAGTAGATTGGGAAACAGTTTGAGGAAAAGGGAAGGGAACGGTATAATTTGGAGTAAGAGAAATGAGAAACGGGGTAATAATCTCTCGCGGAATGGGTGAATGTGGGCGTTGTTGGGCAACACGCGTAAGAGTTCTAAATGCATTCCACAAACAGGCAGTGGACATTTGTGAAGTCAAAGATGATATGAAGGTTTTCCAGGCTGTCCGTCTCTTTTCATGAAATACATGTTTCATTCTTGCATTATGACGCTTTAAACGTAAATAATATTGTAACGTCATATCATTTCGGTAGTCTGAAATAAACGTTTTCGTTTTAATACTAATTAGTGGCACTCACTATACCACTTGTGCATACACTGATAGAGTCGTAAATACGCGGACACACAAGGTTTGTAAGGATGAAATGTATCAATGTAGGTATTAATAATAAAATGAAGTGTATTATACGAGAGAGGAGTTTGCTGAAGGTTACTAAGTTGATTGTGTATAAATGTGCAGTAAGTTTACTTACCGAAAGTGTGAAATGAGCGGACATTGCTACGGATTTGAGTTGCTCTCTGCGTTAAGCATGGTTTTCCAATACCATGCGTGATAAATATAGGATAATGATCACTAGAATATGTGTCTGATAGTGTTTGCCATGTGATTATGGGAGCCATGCGGGATCTACAAAGAGTTAGATCTACAGCACTAGGAGGTGCGTCAGGGGGGATATTCTCGTGGGAGATCCATCATTTAAAAATGTGAAATCATATTGCTGAAACTCAGATAGGAGATGAATTCCCTTTGGTGTATCATGCTGACTTCCCCATAACGTATGGTGGCAGTTGAAGTCTCCGAAGATAATGACGTGATCTAAAGTATGAAATTGACAAAAAAATTGTGCCCATTGATTTGCAGTAATATAAACATCAGGAGGGCAGTAGAAATTAATGAAATGGATATTATTTTGCGTAACACCTATGGCGAAAGTATAAGGAATTTGGTAAGTGAGAGATAAAATATGATAGGTAAGATTTTGTTGAATAAAAATCGCTACACGAGCACTACCTGGTCCATCTTGTCGTTCAAGATTGAAACCCGGTAAACGAGATGTGGAAGAGCCAGAAAACCATGTTTCCTGAATGATAATGATATTAGAAGAGGTTTCTCGGATTAATAATTGTAACTCATGTTTTTAGGAACTATGCTTCTTGCATTCCACAGCAAAATGCGAATCATATAATGCCATCATATTAGTTATTTGATCCCTTAAATGATATATAGCATGTGAGAGTTGCCCCTCTTCTCCGGCACTTTGTAATAGGAGTCCTATGATTTTTAGAATTTCTTGTTGAAGTTGACTTTTTTTCTGATGTAGAATAGTTGCCTGTTGTGATTGTGAATTACTGAGACTCTTAGAAGGGGGAGAGGTAGAAGAAGAAGTGGAAGGTTCAGTATGGGTTACCTGGTGGGATAGATAGACTGGCCCCTGTGAAGGGGTTCGTTCATTACGTAAAATTGCCATATATTGCTCCTTATCAAACCCGGGGGTTGGAGTGGGTCTTGGAGATTGCATTACCACTTGGGTGAATTTTCTTTTTCTAGCATGTTCTGGAGGAAGGGGTGTAGAGGGGTCATTTCGTGGAAGGGGGGGGGAGTGGTTTGGATGCTGTTGTGGATAGTAAATGGGTAGCACAACTTTCGCTTTAGCCTCTTCAAACGAAAGGTAATCCGTACTCATAACTTTTTTATTTCTTGTTGGTATTTATGCTCTGGACATCCGTTGGATCCGGTTGAATGACTACCCTTACAGTATGCACATTTTTGAAACTCTTCGGTACATTGATTGGTAGGATGTGCAAGAGAATATTTTCTGCATCTGACAAATTGAGCTTTGCACTGTTTTTCTGTGTCACCATACCGTTGGCATTTTCGACATAATATGGGTGAGAAAATGATCTCTTCAACTTGTAAATATGCGCTAAAAAGAGAAACGTATTGAGGCAAAGCTTGGGTTCGGAAAATAATTTTAACAGGCCCTTTAGGTAGATACTCAATATTCTCATTATTGACTACCCGTCTGTTGAGTCTTTGTACTGACTTAATGGGAACGGTAGATTGTGTGTATTTGAGTATTTCATAATCCGTGAGGTTTATATCAGCGTCTCGGATCAGGCCAACTCTTACAAGGGAACATCGACAATGATCAAGTCGCCGATCGCAAAGAAACTTGGAAAACACATTGAGGTACACGTATAAACGATGTCGGCATCAATTTTGGGTGCCAACATTCATTAGGGCGTTAACTAGGGGGCCTAAAAGTTGCGACATTTCAAATTCCGCGCGATCAGCGATGAATACCTGCTGGCCAATGCTAAGCCTGCACACTGCGTGCTTGGAGACACGCCTCTGCACCTCCTCCCCTCCACGCTCCAATTGGTTCGCCACCGCACGTTTCCCTTTTCCCCGCGCTTGCCGGCTGCTTAGCTGTTCAACGGGACCGGCTCTATACTTTGCTTCTTTTCTTACTATAATTATTGAAATCCTTTAAATAACGTTCCGTTTCACACATATTGATAATAAATACCCTACACTAATATACCCGTATTTTATTCAAATGTCACATTTTCATTCCTGCTAATTCCGGTGAGCTGTCACATTCGTGGGTACAACTCCGAGTTAAGTACCACCGGGCGTGGTCAAACGTGGGATGGGGAACTGAGTCCTACCTACGCTTAAATTATTATTTACTTCTAAAACGCCTTAAAGCTGCCAGTAGTGTCCTTTAGATTTGACATACATATGGAATTAATTAAATTAAATCGTCCACCACTAAATAAATCTCCCGCCTTTAAACAACGTTAAATACCTTTTTATGTAAAGAAATTACGTGCCCGGGTAAAGGATCTCATTGAATGTAATGAGATTCGGTACCTCGGGATATCAAAACCTGGTTATAGGTCCAGATCTTCATTTTATGTCCCCTCCCCCCCCCACCCATTTTGTGTACGCTCTCAGTTGTCATAACGAAACGACATCGCGGACGACAACAACAACAATTATAAACTCCGAGTTTGAAACTACTGGTATTTTCCGTAGTGTGTACTCTGGTATAAGGAATAGGCCTGTAGGTAGAATGTTTTTATTTGTGCTTATACTGAACGATTTACTTATGTTTTGCACTGACAGGCACAACACATTTCAATTGCAGCAATGGTTGTCGAATATAAATACATTTAATGCATAGGCAACTTTGATATGCTATTTTTTTAAAATATATATTTGCTTTACGTCGCACCGACACAGGTAGGTCTTATGGCGACGATGGGATAGGAAAGGCCTAGGAATTGGAAGGAAGCGGCCGTGGCCTTTCTTAAGGTACAGCCCCAGCATTTGCCTGGTGTGAAAATGGGAAACCACGGAAAACCATCCTCAGGGCTGCCGACAGTGGGGCACGAACCCACCATCTCCCGATTACTGGATACTGGCCGCACTTAAGCGACTGCAGCTATCGAGCTCGGTACTTTGATATGAGTATGAGATGGAATGTAGTAAAGTTTGACGTAATAATAAAAGCCTTGAAAAATAAAAAAGATATGCATTTATATATGCAGTAGATATACAGTAATCACAGGCAGGGCTGTAGTCTTACTGTACCGGTACTTTTGCGTTATAGCTGACGAAGTTCTATGTATTCAACAAGTACCGATATTAAAGTATCACACTACAGTCTTCAGGGTATAATGGCAGTTATATACGCAAAAAGTTAAATGGCTATTGTACGAACTGGTACAACAACAAACAATTACAAGGCAACACAATAAATTACTCCGTATAGGCCTACATTACATCGGGCAAACTCCCCGCCAGTAACTGATAGTAAACAAAAACAATCTTTGGTCTATTCGAAACATTAAAAAAATAGTGAAAAGAAAACCGAAACAAAACACAATTAACAACAGGCGCCATTTTTTTTGCTAATTGCTTTACGTCGCACCGACACAGATAGGTTTCATGGCGGCGATGGGATAGGAATGGCCTAGGAGTCGGAAGGAAGCGGCCGTGGCCTTAATTAAGGTACAACCCCAGCATTTGCCTGGTGTGAAAATGGGAAACCACGCAAAACCATCTTCAGGGCTGCCGACAGTGGGATTTGAATCCACAATCTCCCGGATGAAATCTCACAGTCGTGAGCCTCTAACCGCACGGCCAACTCGCCAGGTGCAAACGTTTTCGTAAACATTTCAGAAAACGTAAACTGACTAATACAATGCGGAAATTACAAAGGAGAGATATGAGGAAGGCTACGCAAAGTGTAGCACCGGTTCTCTTCGACAGCTAAGAAAACGGGCTGGCGAGGGGGAAGGGAAACGTGCGGTGGCGAACCAATTGGAGCGTGCAGGGGAGGAGGTGCAGAGGCGTGTCTCCAAGCACGCAGTGTGCAGGCTTAGCATTGGCCAGCAAGTATTCATCGCTGATCGCGCGGAATTTGAAATGTCGCAACTTTTAAGCCCCATAGTTAACGCCCTAATGAATGTTGGCACCCAAAATTGATGCCGACACCGTTTATACGTGTACCTCAATGTGTTTTCCAAGTTTCATCGCGATCGACGATTTAACCATTGCCAATGTATTTGAGGACGGAATGTATGCTTTTAACTTTAATGTGTCGAGAATGGAATGGCACAAAAATTCGTTAGCTTGTAAGGCAGTAGTAAATGACGCTTGTAAACGATTCCTCCCCTTTCGGGTAATGGATTTCACATTTAAAACATTTTCGTGAAAATATCGCCCAAGTGCCATAGGGTGTAATTGTCCAAGATGCTGGTTATTATTGGATTCTACGAATACGTTAAATGGGCCATAATGATTTAGAGGGTAAAATTCCTTTTCTATTTGAACACTAGCACCGTTATCTACTTGATTATTCTTTTGAGCAGGTGATTGTTCAGAGCTTTGAAGTGATTCATTTTCCATTGAATCTTCTACTTTCTGATTCATTGGTGTTTGATCACTCAAATTATGTCCGCCTCCTCCGCTGGAGGCGGCCATCGTACCCACAAATAACTAACAATTAATATTGATTAAGTGATACACACAGTATATCAAATGTATAGGAAGCACACGTGATACACTCAGTGCACTAGTGAACTGAAGCGAACAGCTTGAATGCTCCGCACGAACTCGTAAAAAATCACTAACGCAATCGCAAAACGTTATGCAGATCTCAGAAATCCTCAATGTACCACGCGGATACTGATAAATACTAATAAACTTTCTAACTATTTTCCGAAGTTCAAAACAACACCTTTTTACGCTTGCTAAGGTAAACAATGCAGAAAAGGGTCTCTTTGGGCTCCTAATGATAGCTCCAGCACATGTTGCTTGCTCTTTGTCGAATAAGATTACAGTGTAAGTACTGTGAGGAAAATTCTGCTCCCCGACAAAGTGCCGCCAGTTTTTAATAATTTCCCTGATCACAACAAAAAATTCTTAAGCGTAGGAAAGACCCAGTTGTGAGGGCATGTAGTTCACCGATTAAACAAAAGAAAACAGATTGCAGGCAAGTGGACGCAGACGATCAACACCCTTCTATAGAACTGGAAAACGTGTTAAACTCTGATGTATTACAACCTTTCCACCCCACGCCATTTGCCCCAAAGAACCAAATGCCTGCATGATAATCCCTAAAATATCGGGATACCGCCATATAGCACCATACACCTCGGCGCTTGATGGAAAGGGGCTTAGTCTAGAGTCAAATGCCACCTCATCAGGAAAGAACGAAAACGAAAATTTTTCAGAATGATGGGTGAGCAAAAGCTCTTCCGACCGTGCAAGGGTCAACTGCACCCTTCCGTTCCATAGAATCAAACCACTGACCTCCCAGGGCCATGGTGCGTTCGCGGCAAAAGATCAAAGAAAATAACACATAACTAGCTTAAAGGCATAAATGAACGGAAGGAAACTCGGGATACAATGTTATTCGGCAAAATGACAGGCAGACAAAAGTTTAAATACCTATTTATTGAGCCTTGATAAATCAAATTAATTAAAAGATGACCCTGAATATTTATAGTATATCAATGTTGAATATGCAATGTCCAATGGACTAAATACAAATTGTAAAATGTCATAATTTTATTTCTCCTTTACCTCTTTCTTCTTCCCGACATGATGATAAATATTACATTATAATTTGTATAACATACTTTTTAAAAATCAGAAATATCCTTATAAATGCGACGGTTATCATTAAGAACTTTCTTCACTATCAGAAGAAGCAATTATTTATACAACAAAAAAATGAAGATAACTTGAAGTGGTCACCTAGCTAAATTAATCATATTACAAAAATTAAACAAAGAATAAGCAAATGCTAGTCGATAAAATCCTAATCAAAATTAAATGACTGATGTCGGGTCCAGAAATCGAACCCACATCCCAATGAATCCATTGACCAAAACTACGAAATTAAAACTCGATTTGTCATCCACATAAAGAGTGAAACACGACTAAAAGAACGTATGAAAGAGGAAAATATGTACACATAATATGAAAAGAAACAATAAACAATATACACATGCAATTGGCTGTATAAAAAAAATTATGTGACAATAAAAATCCATTGTTGCCTCAGAACTCGAACCGATGATACCCAGGATGGCATCGACAAACAGGTCTATAAAAACTCCCTTTTTAATTAATCATAGGGTCAACAAATAAATAATAATACTGGCGTTCCAGTTAGTTAAATATTATTATAAAATCTTACATGGAAAAGTAAAAGAATCCTTTAAACTATAATCGGTGTCGCGCTGCCTTCATCCTAAGTGGAATAGCTCGAACAATACAGCATACAGTAATCCTCTACAAGGGGCAAGCCCTCTTCCGTCTCCCCTCAGGTTGTAAATCTCTGGACGTCAATGCCCTAGCAAATAATGGCCCGGTGTGGCAGAAATATCCTTTCAACATCTCAAGGCGAAACCAAATCGTTTCCCTTGGAACACATATTTGTTAAATAATCTCATTTCATTACGCATTCTCATATCATATTTCCAAAGCTCCACTGGCTTATTAGTTCACTGCCTTATCACAATTCTTTAACTCAATATCAGGCCACCTTTTATCTTATCATATTCACATCCTCAGAATTAGAATGACCAGGTTCGCTTCCATCGGATTACAGAATGCAGCCTAGGTTTTTCCTACATTTTAAACTCAAACCAATAAAATCAAATATGGATTTTAAACATATCCATAATGTTATTCTCATATTAAAGGGAAAATATTCGACGTTAAAGGAAAACGCTAATCTCAATAGGAGGGCGTTTGTTCGATGTCCAGGCATGTCACAAGTTACGCAAATAATTAATACAGCCATCTACAAGTATTATGCAAATTACGTGAAAATAAGAGTGCCTTCCTATCCTGATGTTAACAGCCGATAGTCCATATTTGCAAGCATAATCACCATGCATTATCATAAGCTTGGATATCACGTAAATAAATTATACAAAATTACGGTTTGGCTCAGTGCCAAAACAAATCTACGTTCTATTACTTTTACCTAATCTAAGCACTCTCAGACTAACTAATATTTTATCATCACATCAAATACATGCATTACGTTAATTATATATATTTAAGCCCATGGAGTAGACTATTAATTCCATGAAATGAACATAAATGAATATGAAGACCACTCACAAGTTCTCTCTCTAATTCAAAAATACATGCAATTTACATTTCTAACCTAATTTATGTGATCTGCATAATAAATAACCGCGCATTTTTTTAAAAAAAATTTCATCTTAGTACTTATCATCATGTCGTAACAATCCAAGGTTCGGGTCCAGGGAAAGACCCTCACTTTCCTTTTTAAGCTTCCATGGTGTTGACGTTGGTCACGGGTTCATGTCCGTTGCTATTCCCGCTGGGAGCGTTCATAATCCAATGATTATCTTCTACACTTATAACAGCTTTTATGAGATTAACACTTGTTGCGTCACTTTAACACACAAAAAAAATACTATTATAACACTTTAATGAAATTAACACTTGTTGCATCACTTTTAAAAAAATTACAATTATACCGTTCTTGCGGTCACATAACTTCAACTTTTTAAATACTATTGTTTGTAGACATTTATAATATTCTCGAAGATGTAAACTGTATATTTGCAGTCTGAAACACTTATTTAGTTTGATGGTGTTCTGATTTATTTAATCAGAACACCATCAAACCGTGGTTCTGTCTTGGATCCTTCGCGTCAAGTGGATACTGTTGTCATCACCGCTATTCCTTTTATAAACTTTCCCCCACTCATGCAAGAGACAGTGGCAAATCCCCACTACTTTTTTTAATTAATAGTTCCACGTGTCGTATGATATCGGTAATACACTCAAACGTGTGACTCAGATTCTTAAGTAGTCTGGTTATGTGTGGAACATGGATTGTTCGGCCATTTATTTAAAATTCATTATCAAAATAATGCCCCTACAATGTCCTCCATGAGGGTGCTGCGTACAAAGGAAGCGTCCTGGCGCTTAGCGTGCTATATAATGCAACGATTGCGTATTCTTCCACATGTTAATATATGATAAAGAATTGGAATTTTGGCAGATGTCTATAATAAAATCATATAACATCCCGAGGTTTCCCATATTAAATATTATGCATGTCTCGAAATCTCATCACACAAATGCAACTTGCGAGCTGGCAACATTGTGTTTCGGCCATTTTTTCTACGGGTGAAGGTATCATTATCGATTTTTCTAGCTTGACATTTTCTTCTCTCTCTCTCTCTCTCTCTCTCTCTCTCTCTCTCTCTCTCTCTCTCTCTCTCTCTCTCTCTGTGTATTCTTTTAGTTAAGACGGAGTGGTGTTTAGCAGGCTACAAAGGTTGTGTAAGCAGGTGCAACCTAATGCAACTTTTTGTAATAAGTACGAGGGAGATTTACAAAGGTTTTTCACTGCCAAATAATTAATTAATAAATAAATATGTACATGACCGATAAGGTCACAGTATGCACCCAAAACGCCTTCAGTATCTGACTACAAAGAGAGGCATAATAATATCAAAAGGAATTTTGTTTTAAAATGTAAATCAAATTATAGGCTAAGAAAAATTGTGGTAAAACTGCGAAGTGAAATTAAAAAGTAGAAATCTAATAAGAAACAGATGTCTCCTCTAGAAGAGAAAATTCAGAAAGATGGAGGAAACACAGTGTTAAAGGCACGGTTTCTAATCGAACAAATTGAAACTTACAATAAATCAGACATTACATACTAGGAAACAACTCTTTAAATTTGTACACTTTGGCATAGGAAAGCTCCGACAGTATAACTTTTCATAAGATCTGTAAACTGCCTCAAAATTCCTCATCCGAAAACACAAAAAAGGTACATTGGCTTCTTTAATGGAGAAAGTGTAGTCATATCTTTCGATAAAAGAAAGACTACAGCACGAATAGAGAAATTTGGAATGTCTGGAAGAAAAAATTGGGGTCTCTCGTTATTGACGAGATAGCAATCAAACCCAGAGTGGGATATGACCATAAAATGGACTAGTTCCTTGGAAAATAAATTGAGGAATTGGACCGAGGTGACGCTGTGGCTAACTAGTTACTCTGCTTTTTATCCCGTGGTTTGTCAACTAACATCAAAATACCCGTGGCATTTTCCTTCACTAGGCAGTTAACTGGCAGTCAGCTGTTAACACTGACCATGAAGGTAATCAGCGAAGTTGAAGAAACTGGATTTCTAATCCTATGCGTAGTGACAGATCCAGCAGCTAATTTTAGGACTTAACTAGCTGCTATACCCGTGCTTCGCTACGGGATTCTCAGAAAGACTGTCTTTGTGATTTTCCTAACTACAGTGAACTTAGGCCATTACAAAAACGTCAATAGGAATGTAGGGATTAAAAGCAATGTTATCATACAAAATACTCGCTCAAATGAAAACCGCACATTTTCTCGCTTTTAACGAACAGTACTACGGTGCCGATCTGACAGTCCAAAAAGTTCCAGTGCTGGAATGACCAGGCCGAAGACAGCCGTGAACACTCCTTTGCCATTGTCCCGTTAAATATACACACTGCTCATTCCAATCAGTGCCTCAGAGTAGGGATTGAATATCTCGAATGCTATGATGAACCAGTTTGTTACGTACCAGCAGTATCAGAAAATTTATGAACCAGAGGAATGGCATGCTTAAGAAGAAAGTTATCTAACTCCCCAGCTACTTCCCGCCGATATTCAGCCAGGCTGTTATACTCGGTACAAACGGGCGAGTTGGCTATGCGGTTAGGGGCGCGCAGATGTGAGTTTGCATCCGGGAGGTAGTGAGTTCCAAAACTGTCGACAGCCCTGAATATGGTTTCTTCGGTCTCCCATTTTAATACCAGGCAAATGCTAGGGCTGTACCATAATTACAGCAAGGGCCGCTTCCTTTCCACTCCTAGCCCTTTCCTATCCCATCGTCGCCATAATAACCATCTGTGTCGGTGCAACGTACAGCAAATTAAAAAGAATACTCGGTATACAACAGCAATCCCATCTATCGGACATAACTGGCAACAGAAAACACAAAGCACATCACAACAAACAATGGTCAATGTAATGTTATTGTTGTTCAATATTATGAGCTTTTACACATTTAGTTTTCTTTCGACTCTGTGATATTAGGGCGCCTTACGAAATTATTTATGACGTAGACTGTAGTTCTTTATTCCCTGACTTTACATAGCGATTTTCATTAAATTCTGTTTACCCATTTTCTCGTGACTTGGCGCCGATATGGACTTAGAAACAAAAATCCAAATTCATGAATGTCTCTGTTATCATAGCGGGTACGGTAAAAATGTATGACATAAATGATCGGAAATTTAATACTATATGACTTTAGTAATATAGTATTTGTCGATAGGACCACTAATAACACAAATAATACCTGAGAATTAAATTTTAGGCCTTCCACTAAAATACCATTCCACTCAGCGTAAATAAAATTATTTATAGCCTAGATTGTAGCGACTTATTTCCCGACTTTGCATACCGATTTTTATTAAGATAGGATCACAAATAACATAAACATTTGAGAATTTAAAATTAGGCCTTCCCCTAAACTACCATTTCTTTTCTGCGTGAATAAGATTATTTATAGCCTAGATTGTAGCGATTTACTTCCCGACTTTGTATACCGATTTTCATTAAGATAGGATCAATAATAACATAAATATTTGAGAACTCAAGTTTAGGCCTTCCCCTAAACTGCCATTTTTATCAGCGTCAATAAGATTATTTATGGCCTAGATTTTAGCGACTTATTCCCGAACACAACATAGCGATTTTCATTAAATTCTCTTCAGCCGTTTTCTCGTGATGCGTGTACATAAAGACAGACAGACAGACAGACAGACAGACAGACAGATAAACTGATCGAGATTGCGGGCATAAATAACGTAGGGTTTAATCACAATCCTATAAATTATCGGCTATCCTACCTTTTTTCTCAACACATCTGATGTTGCGACATTCGTATTGAAGCCGCTGTTTGAAGAACGATGTTATGCCCGTTTCGCCATTAGAAAATCCTATATAATTTTTCAGCATCTTCTGATGTGGTACAGTTAGGTCGTGCAAGGGGCTCAAATCTGTAGTCGGTAGGTGCTTTCCTACGCCAAGGACGCAAACTTTAGCGTCGTTTCTCCGTATTTCACTTTTCCTTCTCGTAAGATTCAGTTTGTTCTAAATGGAATAAAGCTCCTAAATGATCATTTTCAAATTTGATCATGTGTTCACTGCCGTGGACCCAAGTGGGGAATCTCATCATGTCTCGCTCATTAAATTGATTTTGCATCAGTATTTTACCTGTAGACTACATCATGTTTGTAGAAGCAGATCTGAGAAGGAAGGAGCAGAGCAAGTGAGATAGATGTTGACAAAATTAATATTATTTAAAGGGCAGTAGCTTGGCCTATACCATGTGAATTTCTTCATCTGTAATATCTTCTAGGCTTCTCCAGTCTTTGTTAAAATACAGGCAAAGTTTATTAATTCTTTATGAAATAAACTGTTACCAGTCACAAGTTCTACAGAGGGATCCAAGAAAAAGTTGTTAGTTAATATCGTTGGAATAAAATGACATATCATTGCGATTCTTGCACGGTAGAGTAGTCCATTGCATTCTCAACAGACGATGATCACGTGAATGGCGCCCAATCTTGCCACGCCTTTTCCAGCAGATGACAATGCAGCAAAGAAGTAAGATTGTCGTTTGAGCAACTCAAGGCCGTGTTGAAGTGGTACTGGAAGCACGAAAACATGGTGGAGGTATAACAGCAATGGCGTAAAGTGTACAGTACTCAGCCACTAGCGCAATTTATCGTAATCGGGAGAAATTTGAAGCCGACGGTACTGTTCAGGATGTGCATAAGAAAAGATCTGGCTGACCAAAGACATCAACAAATCCAGCTTACGGCCCTGCTGTGTAGCAACATTTTACCAGGTCACCTCAAAAAATGTGAATCAGGGTTCACGTGAAAGCGGGGTAGGCCGATTAGCCGTACGACGAATTCCGAAGGCTGCAAAGTGGAAAGTGTACTACACCGTACCCTGTCCTAAAATCCGACTAACTCAGGGTATAGGGCGTTGTGCATCCGGGGTGTGAGGCATGACAGAATAAAAGGCTAATTGTTACTAAACGTACTGTACGTATATGGACAGGTAATACGACTACATAGCTACGGAATAAGAACTCCGGTTAACTGGCAAAATTGATTTATTTACTAAAAGCATACATTTAGTTCATCCTAAAATGCAAAATATTACAAGAAGAGGAAAAACTGACTCGTGGTCATAAAATGTGTATTACGCACATCCTCAAAGTTAACATCAAAATAACAAACTCTTTACAACAAAACGGGTATCGACCCGTGAATATCAAACATGAATTCAATACAAATACAATTCTGGAAATTTGAGTGAAGTTGCATCGTTAGTGATCGGATGCACAGCGCCGATAAGATCCTAAGTCGTCGCCCGAAGGCTGCGATAGCTAATACCGTCCTTGTGATGCCTTAATAATGATCAATTGTACCAGTGAGGAGGGCTCTGTCTATACATATATACATTTATCAACACGTTGATCACAATGAAATAAATTCACACTTGTCCAGGGCTGCACTACTAACTCCCATCCAAATAGCACTGCAGCGACTCATATGCAAAGTGACAGGGTCAAAACTGGCTCCCAAAATTAGCTTGCGACCTGCCAAGTCCCCTTTACTCAACGCAGGACACAACATCACAAATAACAAAAAAATGACACACACGACAAGAAAGAAAAAAAACACAGAAAACTCCTGAAACAAAACATACACAAATATATACACAGGAAACTAATAGGTCATCGGTATACGAATTCCGAATACATGGCCGTGTCTGTAATCACGTCAACCAAAAAAGCAGCATACTGTCTTACATCTCCACGTGGTCGGTCGGTCAGCTGACTGCAGGACAAAAAGATCTAACTAACTGGGATACGGAAGTAGCAAGAGGTTCATTCAAAAGCTTAACGAGCTTGGCGACAAAAATCTTTCACTCGAACGAATGGGGAGAAATCTCAGCTCTAGCTACCTGCTAAAGCTCTACAAGGCCAGGCCCTGGCCTGCCATTCCTCATAAATACGAGGTTGATAATCTCCCTCTTTCAAATCACACCAGAGAGCTGTTGCTCTCAATTAGCAAAGCACATGGCTCGTTATTTCATTACATAATCTGCCCCAGTAAATACAAACGGATTCTCTGCCTATCACATATCAAATCAGCCCAGAAAACGATTCACGGCACATCTAGCCTCGTAACCAATATCTTTTTGGTTCAATGCTCTCGCATTCCCCGAACTTGCTCTACGTAAATATTTAAGACTCTGCTTCTGCCTCAGTTTGTCCGCACGTCTTATAACTAGACCTGAAAATCCAGGCTACGTGCAATAAATAAATAAATAAATAAATAAATAAATAAATAAATAAATAAATAAATAAATAAATAAATAAATAGATAGATAGATAGATAGATAGATAGATAGATAGATAGATAAATAAATAAATAAATAAATAAATAAATAAATAAATAAATACATCCTGCACTAGTTTGATGTTACTAAATTAATCTAAAATTCAACTCAGAAGTGTGTGGCCCATGAATACACAAAAACTATATCCCAAAAATATATCTATCGTAAAAAGCATAACTCACGCAGGAAAATATGGAATACACTAAACAAGAAATATAACTAACTTCACCTATCCTGCCTTGTCCCTTTTTTCCCAGCTAAATAAAACATTTACACAGGTCTCGGGCTCGAAACATGCAAACAGCCTCAAATGTATTTAAACTGAAATACAAGGAATAAAGCAACTGCCATTCTGACTGACTTCTAATCATTAACAAATTAAGAAAATAGGCCCTACACTAACAAATTGTCATTATCTACATTAGGTTATTTATCTTTGCTGGCACTTCGGCATAACCGACAAGTCACATGACCGGTTTGTTTGTGTGCGTTTAGGACATCATGTTAGCAGTCGTCAAGTGTTGAAAGTCCATCCTGCTGACTTCTGGTAACCGTCATGGCTGCTGTCTTGTACCTGGATACGCCTGCAATGTTATTGATCTCCAATTACATCAGCTTCACCGCTTTGGATGTACGCGTTATACATTGATTTCCCCTTAGTGAATGACTGCGATTTACTACAGTCCATGATCACATTTTTGCTCCGATTATCACGCAACTAATTTACGGGATTGATTTCCCATGTAAAATCTGTCCTTCTTGGCGGAATATTAATGCGGAAACGTAAACGGTACTTCGCGGTCCATAATCGCTACACAACAGTTTGTTGCTAACATGAAAGTTCATTTTCCCGCCTCAGTTCAGTTTATAGTTTTAGCAGTTTGTTAATTACCCCAAAACGCACTTATCGTATATCAATAATAATGAAATTAAGACAGAGGTCACTATCTTGAAATACTGTTTCACACAATTAACTGAAGAAAGTTCCGAAGTGCGCACGTACAGCGTGCCGTTAAGTTCAAAAGATCACAGAGCGCGGTTCAAACGTGCGACACACCTCACACTGAATGAGCTTCCCCCAGCATGGGTGGTTTTAAAGACTCACAGGAAATTCGTTGGTGACGGAACTTCCCCGCAGGATAGTAGATACCTGTCTCCCAACGGACGACTGAATCTCAACGGAGTCTCATTCAAATACATCTCGTAATGAAAGAGCACAAGTGATCAAATACATCGTGGCTAGGTAGCTGATAACTCTTATCTCAACATCTTATGTCGTCAAAACCGTGGAATAATGCTTAGTAACGGATATCTTTGTTTATATTCAAGTGATCCCAGCCATGGGTAAGTATAGTTGGCTAGCCTGAACTCAATGGCAAGTAGTTTCCCAGCTTCATATCTTCTCCTTACCAGCTAACGGTCGGTTAAATTTGAAGGTGGCCTACAGAACTCGGCTACCGGCTTGATTCAAAGACGAAATTCGTTTGTGCTGGCTCGAATACTGGTTCACAAAGCTTATGACACGGCCTTCCAATGTACTGGCCTATGTTATCAATGACTCAGTGCTGCTGTTCATAAAATATTGCCACTGAATCCATACCAATACCTTCTCCTGCCCAGCGAAAAAAATGTTAACTTTCCTTACATATAAGTGCCATCACGCACCTCTCATTACTGTGGCTCCTGCCTCTCGTGTTCGTCTTCTCAAGCTGCAGTTTCCGTCTTTCTTCCATCAGGTGCTCATTCCCATTCTTTGCTTGATAATAGATGTCAAGAAGGGCTTCGAATTTCCTATGATTGCTATCACAATTATTACAATCATCTTCTTTGGGCTGTACTAACTTCTCATTGCACATCATATTTACAGCTTCGGTAGTGTCTTCATCTTCCTCTTCCTCCTCTGGAATGACAGGTTCTCGTTCCGGATCTTCCTATTCCTCGACGTCATCTGCTTGGTCATCACCATCATCTTCTCCACCCATCTCTTCGTCATTCTGCACGTCATCAGTACGGATCTGACCTGGCGGATAGTAAAATTTTAGGTTCTCCGCCTTAAAAGTTTTTTTTTTTTTTTTGCTAGTTGCTTTACGTCGCACCGACACAGAAAGGTCTTTTGGCGACGATGGCACAGGGAAGGGCTAGGAGTGGGAAGGAAGCAGCCGTGGCCGTTTATCAATCAATCAATCAATCAATCAATCAATCAATCAATCAATCAATCAATCAATCAATCAATCAATCAATCAATCAATCAATCAATCAATCAATCAATCAATCAATCAATCAATCAATCAATCAATCAATCACTTTTTTTTCTAGTTGCTTTACGTCGCACCGACACAGAAAGGTCTTTTGGCGACGATGGCACAGGGAAGGGCTAGGAGTGGGAAGGAAGCAGCCGTGGCCGTTTATCAATCAATCAATCAATCAATCAATCAATCAATCAATCAATCACTACTGATCTGCGTTTAGGGTAGTCGCCCAGGTGGCATGCTCCCTATCTGTTATTTTCGTATCCTTCCTTAAATATTTGCAAAGCAATTTTAAATTTATTGAACATCTCCTTTGCTAAGTTATTCAAATCCCTAAATCCCCATTCCTATAAATGAATATTTGACCCAATTTGTTCTCTTGAATTCCAGCTTTATCTTCTTATTGTGATCTTTCCTACTTGTATGGACACCACTCAAACTTATTCGTCTGCTAATGTCATTCCACACTATCTCGCCACTGACAGCTCGGAACATACCAGCAGCTAGCCTCCTTTCTCCCAAATCTTCCCAGCCCAAACTTTGTAATATTTTCGTAACGCTACTCTTTTGTCGGAAATCACGTAGAACAAATCGAGCTTCTTTTCTTTGGATTTTTTCCAGTTCAACAAGAGTAATATTTTAAGCAAGTAGGCTAGTTAGTGCACGTACCTATTCATTAGTTTACATGATAATTTCCCCCTGTCGGCGGGGGCGGTAGAATAACACTCACGGTGTCCCCTGCCTGTCGAAAGAGGCGACTAAAAGGGGCTCCAGGGACTCTGTAATTTGGAGCGTGGGATGGCGATCACGGGGCCCTTAGCTGAATCCTGTCATTGCTTCCACTTACTTTTGTCAGGCTCTTCACTTTCATCTATCCTATCTGACCTCCCTTAGTCAACTCTAGTTCTTTTACTACCCCGACGGTATTACGTATGGAGGCCTAGGGAGTCTTTCATTTTCATGCCCTTCGCGGGCCTTGTCTTCCTTTGGACGATACCTTCATTTTTCGAAGTGTCGGACCCCTTCCATTTTTTCTCTCCCTGATTAGTGTTATATAGAGGACGGTAGCCTAGTTGTACTTCCTTTTTAAATAATCACCACTACCACCTTACATGATAATTATAATTGATGTACGTTCTTTTAAATGGTTGAGTCCCCCAGGGAGAGGAAGGCCACTGTAAATGCAAGTGTCCCATATAAAGCACATTGTGTATATTCAAGTAAACTTTTACGCTACCTTTTTGTTTGGGTGACCAACCGTCCCGCATTTTAAGGTATTTTGTAAATGTCCCGCGCGGGATGCCATTTGTCCCGTGATCATTTCGTTTTATATCTGAAAGATTTTTCGTGTTCTTGTCATCGGTACAAATTTCCACAATACGCAAATGTCCTGGCATGCAGCTTCAATTAGACGTAGCGTAACCGTTGCCAACTGCATGGTTTTTGAAAGTGCAAAGAAGCAGGTTCTAGCATCTTTGAAGAAGCGTTTCTCCCAACTTCCAAGTTGCCGTTAGACCGTGGCCATTCTGTAGCACGAAACGCATCAAACTAGACGTGTTGTATTCAACGAATGAACACCTTCAATTTTTCCAGATCTGTACAGTAAAAAACCTAATGGATATATTCGGAGAAAATTAAAATAACAATAGAACAAAATTACAAATAAAAGGTTAACTACATCTAAAGATGCTTCATATTGACCATGTGGCCGCCTGTGTATCCATCATTATAACTGCCCTAACCACGGAGACGCTGTAGCCAGACCTCTCTCCACGGATGCCCAATGGAGAGATGATCCCCCTCCCTACCGCGGATATCCGCCAGCGGGACCGCCTATCTTATCTACCACAATCCATCACGAGTTAGGTCAGGTCACCTTACCTCGGGAACACCTCACTCCTTCCCCTCCATGGTTAGCCAGTAGTGGGGAAATACTCCTTTACCTGCACTGAGTTGAGTGTTCTAGTTCTTGCTTATTTAACAGAATCACAAACTACCTAATTCTTGATCTATATTCACTTTACAATGGACATGTTGTATTAACAGCTGTTTTTCTTTAAGTTTTTGTGACATTTGAACAGATTCGGAGTCACTATTGTACTCTACTTCTACTTCGTTACAAAAAAAGCAACCCATCGTTTAAACCCGAGAAGGCAAAAGGAGAAAATAAAAGCTTATGTGCATATAATGCAAAGTGGGAAACCAAACTGTCCACAAGGCGCTTTGTACATTTTGCAAGAAGAAGTTCGGTGTTTCTCATTGACGAAGGGTTTTCAACCCACAAACTAGAAAAGAAATTATCAATACTTAAGCCGGCAACTTCCAATATTAGTCCGCGTGGAGTGACTATCTTTTCTTTTTTTCTCACGGCCTTCTCGCGAAGTATGTGCTCGGGGCGGTGGACAAGGCTGCCAAGCTCTCTGGTTAACTGCTAAGAAGGAGCAAGCTCCCGGTTAAAGCCGCGCAGCGATCTTAGGCCTCTACTTCCCCTCTCTGCAAACACCATTGGTCTGCACTGGTTAGGGTAAGGGTGGACAAGACCATTTGTCTGGATTGTTTAGGGTAGGTCAGAGTACGGTTTAGGCGATTCTACGCGGGATACTTGTGGAAAGCTAAATTACAACTGTTTTCTGATGATGATGATGATGATGATGATGATGATGATGATGATGATGCTTATTGTTTAAAGAGGCCTAGCATCGAAGGTCGAAGTACTTTTACAAAACAAAGATTGCTCCAGGCCGATAAGAACGGACCATAATAGTGTATTTAGCAACCTTCGCGCCTTTATTCTGCGCGGGTTGGTAATGCAATCTGGTTATTACGCCACATGCAACTTACGAAATGCAAATTCGTACTTCAGAAGTAAACCAATGGCGACTGTTGCTTTCTATTTGGTTATAAAAGTAAATGTACTTTTGAGTTCCAAAACATCGCAATGAACAAATCTCTCTTCTAAAAGCATTTCCAAGTAAGATTTCCATAAATTATAATTAATATTAATGTTACTAAGATTGGAAGTTGCCGGCTTAATGTTTACCAAGAAATGATAGAGATAAGTGAAATGTATTTGTCTATATTTAGGCTATTACTTCAGTAAGAGTACTCTTGGACAAAACGGAGGGAAACTAGCAACACAATGCTTTTGAAAATGTTAAAATTTTTGGCGTTTTAAAATGACAGCTAAAAATGTAGCAGTCGGTAAACTTCACGAAACGCTCACCAGTATAAATAACATAATAATCATGGCTGGCGGTGGCGCGAATGGACGACTCTGCCTTTAGCTGAAGACTAGCTGATGTACCCGTGCTTCGCTACGGGATTCTCAGAAAGACTGATTTGGTGGTTTTCCTAACTGAAGTCAACATAGGTCATTACAAAAACGTCAGTAGAAATGTAGCGATTGAAAGCAATGTTAACATATAAAATACTCGATCAAATGAAAAACCGCACACTTTCTTATTTTCAACGAACAGTACTACGGTGCCGATCTAACAGTCCAAAGTTCCAGAGCTGGAATAACCAGGTCGCAGCTGCCGTGAACACTCCTCTGTCATTATTCCGTTAAATATGCACACTACTCATTCCAATCAGTGCCTCAGAGTAGGGATTGAATAGCTCGAATACTATGATGAACCAGTGTGTTACGTACCAGGTATATCAGAAAATGTATGAACCAGAGGAATGGCATGCTAAAGAAGAAAGTTATCTTACTCCTCAGCTACTTCCCGCCAATATACAGGCAGGCTGTTACAGTCGGTACGACCAGGCGAGTTGCCCGTGTGGTTAGGGGAGCGCAGCTGTGAGCTTGCATCCGGGAGATAGTGGATTCGAACCCACTGCCGGCAAACCTGAAGATGGTATTCGGTGGTTTCCCATTTTCACACCAGTCACACCAGGCTGTACCTTAAAGCCAAGGCCGCTTCCTTCACACCACTATTCATTTCCTATCCCATCGTCGCCAAAATAACTACCTGTGTCGGTGCGACGTCCAGTAAATTAAAAAAAACCTCGGTACGCTGCAGTAATCCTATCTATCTGGGATGAGAGGAAACAGAAGACAAAAAGCACATCACAACAAACAATGGTCAATGTAATGTAATTGTTGATAAAGTTTATGAGCTTTCTATATTGCAGGCCTTCACATTAGTTTTCTTTCGACTCTGTGATATTAGGGTGTCCTACAAAATTATTTATATCGAAGAGTGTAGTTCCTTATTCTCAGACTTTACATACCGATTTTCACTAAATTCTGTTTACCCATTTTCTCGTGACTCGGCGCTGATATGGACTTAGTAACAAAAATCAAAATTCATGAATATCTCTGATTATATGCGGTACGGTAACAATGTATTAGACATAAGTGATCGGAAATTTAATAACTTCTTACATACCTACTACTAACTTACGACATAACTAAAGTTATGTTAGTTATGTAGTATTTATCGATACGACCACTAATAACATAAATAATTTATTTGAGAATTACATTTCAGGCCTTCCCCTAACTACCATTTCACTCAACGTGAATAAAATAATTTGTAGCCTAGATTGCAGTGGTTCATCACCCGACATTACATACCGATTTTCATTAAATTCTCTTCATCCGTTTTCTATAGATGCGTGTACAGACAGACAGACAGACAGACAGACAGACAGACAGACAGACAGACAGACAGACAGACAGACAGACAGACAGACAGACAGACAGACAGACAGACAGACAGACAGACAGACAGACAGACAGACAGACAGACAGACAGACAGACAGACATAAATTACGGAAAAGTAAAAAATGCATTCCCTTGTTAGTGTGGACATGAAAGATACAGAAATATCATTCATTTCAGATTCTGAGCAATGCACAGGCAAAACACTTATTTTATATAGAGACTAGCTGATGTACCCGTGCTTCGCTACGGGATTCTCAGAAAGACTGACTTTGTGGTTTTCCTAACTGAAATCAACATAGGTCATTACAAAAACGTAAGTATGAATGTAGCGATTAAAAGCAATGCTATCATATAAAATACTCGATCAAATGGAAAGCCGAACGTTTTATCACTTTTAACGAACCGTGCTTCGGTTAGATTGCGGTGCCAATCTAATAGTCCAAAGTTCCAGAGCTGAGATGACCAGGCTGCAGATTGCCATGAACACTCATCTGCCATTATTCTGCTAAATATGCACACTGTTCATTCCAATCAGTGCCTCAGAGTAGGGATTGAATAGCCCGAATGCTATGATGATCCAGTGTGTTACGTACCAGTAGTATCAGAAAATTTATAAACCAGGGGAATGGCATGCTAAAGAAGAAAGTTATCTAACTCCCCAGCTACTTCCCATCAATATTCAGGCAGGCTGTTACACTCTGTACGACTGGGCGAGTTGACCGTGTGGTTAGCGGTGCGCAGCTGTGAGCTTGCATCCGAGAGATAGTGGATTCGAACCCCATTGTCGGCAGTGCTGAAGATGGTATTCTGTGGTTTCCCACTTTCACACCAGTCAAATGTTGGGCCTGTACCTTAATTAAGGCCTAAGACCTCCTAGCCCTTTCCTATCCCATCATCGCCATAAAACCTATCTATGTCGGTGCGACGTAAATCAAATAAAAAATACTCTGTACGCAACAGTAATCCTATCTACCGGAGATGAGGGGCAACAGAAGACACAAAGCACATCACGACAAACAATGGTCAATGTAACGGTATTGTTGATCAATGTTATGAGCTTTCTATATTGTAGGCCTTCACATTTAGTTTTCTTTCGACTCTGTGATTTGTAAAATATTTTATACCGTAAACTGTAGTTTCTTATTCTCCGACTTTACATACCGATTTTCATTAAATACTGTTTACCCATTTTCTCGTTACTCGGCGCTGATATGAACTTAGTAACAAAAATCCAAATTCATGAATATCTTTGTGATCATAGCCAGTACGGTAATAATGTATAAGACATGAATAATAGGAAATTTAATTCTATATAACCTTAGTTATGTAGCATTCATCGATTACACCTCTAATAAGAAATATTTGAGAATTGCATTTTAGGCCTTCCCCTAAACTACCATTTCTCTCAGCGTGAATACAATTATTGATAGCCTAGATTGTAGCAACTTATTCCCCAACTTTGCATACCCATTTTCTTCAAAATATGACCACTAATAACATAAATAGTTGAGAATTCAATTTTAGGCCTTCCCCTAAACTACCATTTCACTCAGCGTGAGTAAAATGATTTATAGCCTAGATTGTAGACGCTCATCCCCCGACTTCACATACCGATTTTCATTAGACCACTAATAACATAAATAGTTGAGAATTCAATTTTAGTCCTTCCCCTAAACTACCATTTCACTCAGCGTGAGTAAAATGATTTATAGCCTAGATTGTAGATACTCATCCCCCGACTTCACATACCGATTTTCATTAAATTCTCTCCAGCCGTTTTCTCGTGATGCCTGTACATACATACATACATACATACAGACAGACAGACAGACAGACAGACAGACAGAAATTACGGATATGCAAAAAGTGCATTTTCTTATTACTATGGACATGACTGATACAGAAATACCATTATTTTCAAATTCTGAGCAATGTACAGACAAAACTCTTATTTTATATATATAGATTATATTTCAGGCCTTCCCCTAAACTACCATTTCACTCAGTGCGAATAAGATTATTGATAGCCTAGATTATAGCGACCTATTCCCCGACTTTGCATACCAATTTTCGTGAAGATACGACCACTAATAAAATAAATATTTGACAATTAAATTTTAGGCCTTCCACTAAACTACCATTTTTTTCAGCATGTATAGCCTATATTGTAGCGAATTATTTCCCATCTTTGTCTTGCGATTTTCATTAAGACACGACCACTAATAACATAAATATTTGAGAATTAAATTTCAAGCCTTCCCCTAAACTACCACTTCACTCAGCGTGATTAAAATAATTTATAGCCTAGATTGTAGCGGTTCATCACCCGACTTTACATTCCGATTTTCATTAAATTCTCTTCAGCCGTTTCCTCGTGATGAGTGTACATACATACATACAGACAGACAGACAGACAGACAGACAGACAGACAGACAGACAGACAGACAGACAGACAGACAGACAGACAGACAGACAGACAGACAGACAGACAGACAGACAGACAGACAGAAATTACGGAAAAGCAAAAAATGCATCTTCTTGTTACTGTGGACATGACCGATACAGAAGTACCATTCTTTTCAAATTCTGAGCAATGTACAGACAAAACTCTTATTTTATATATATAGATTAGCCCAATGAAACGTCGCTCCCATCGTTCAAGACAGCGAGAGGCGGTATGAAAAGACCTAAAACGATGAGGCAGTGTTACCGATACACAAATCATCGTTGCAGACTTGCCAATTCCCCCTATTTTTGGTCCTTCCTCCCTCTCTCCTGATCGCAGAGACTTATCTCCCGATTTTGAGAGCAGATTTAGTATTCCTGTATTTCTCTAAATCCCAGGTTTTATCTCGTTCTTTAAGTAGCTGGAGAGAATTCATGTTCAGTGGACACTGGCAAGACAGATGCCATCAGCTAGTGGTGTTCTTAAATATGACAGAATCTCTAAAATAATTATTTTTATTTTTTCATTTCACAGAGCCAACGGTATTTTTAGCAGTTTTGAAAGGACAAAATTTCACTTCAGAACAAAGATTCCCGAAAAGGAATTCTGAAAATAAATTCACCTTAAAACCCTTTCAGCAAGACCAGTGCTTTGAGCATAAATCTACACTAATGTCCAAAAATTAATCATATGTTACGAGCAAGAAGTCCGCAAATCGCACGACATATGCACCTACCAATTTTTACGTGTTCGCTCTGTAGAGAAAAGGAGTGTTTTGTGTTTTGACTAGGGGCGTAACCGCAAAGTAAACAGCCAGTGCCTGCACCCATATTCCCTCAGTCGTGTTTGCCCTGTTATAGTGTGCGGAGTGTAGCCTCGTGGTGAACGTGACAACATAATGGCACAACGACGCTATTTGGACCCCGTTTTGCAGGGTATAATACTCCGCCGCCTGGAAGCAGGCCAGACACAAACCGAAGCCACCGTATCCTTGAATGTGCCACAAAGTGTCATTTCCAGGCTTTGGAGACGATTTCGAGAGACAGGAGATGTTTGTCGTAGGCCAGTACCAGGTCGACCAAGGGTAACCACCCCACAGCAGGACCGATATCTGGCCTTAACCGTCCGACGAAATCGGAGTGCACCTGCAAGACAATTGTCGGCGGATCTTGCAGCTGTCTCAGGGGTTGCCGTTTCCGGGCAAACTGTGTACCGGAGGCTTAGAAATACAGGGCTGTTTGCCCGACGTCCAGCGGTGTGCGCCCCCTCTCAGTCCAGCACAGAGACGGGCCCATTTACTGTGGATCCGTCAACATCGAAACTGGACCATGAATGAATGGAGGCATTTGCTCTTCACAGATGAATCCCGCTTCCGTTTTCAGAACGATTCCCGTCGCATATTAATCTGGAGGGAAACGGGTAGCCGATACAGGCACAAGAACATCGTGGAACGGGACCAGTATGGTGGTGGTGGCGTCATGGTGTGGGGCGGCATCATGTTGAATAGCCGTATGGACCTGCACTTCTTCATGGGTGGTCCGAGGAACACTGTTGACGCTTGGAGATACAGGGATGAGGTACTGAGACCACAAGGTTGACTCTTCAGAGGTGCGGTTGGTCCAGACTTCCTCTTAATGGAGGATAATGCCCGACCGCACCGCGCTGCTGTGGTGGATGAATTTCTGATTGGGGAAGACATTCGTCGCATGGACTGCCCAGCGAGGTCTGCGGATCTGAATCCTATAGAACATACCTGGGAAGTATTGGGGAGGCGAATTGCATCCCGTCAGCATCCACCAAGGACCCTCCAAGACTTTCGCATTGCCCATTCGGAGGAATGGGATCGACTGCCACAAGAGCTCTTGGACCATCTGATAGAGAGCATGCCACGTCACTGCGAAGCATGTGTGACCGTTAGGGGTAACCATACATCCTATTAACAGCATATGTTGTTGTGAAAGACATTGCCAAGTTTTATTAGTTGTTGTCAAATGTGTATCTTAACTATCAGAAACTTTCTGACACTGCTTTTCTTTTTTTGTACAAGTTGTGTGACATCACAGTCGTCTGTGAGACAGTGAGCTGAGCGGATGTGCTGAGTGGAGCGCGGAGCAATGGGTATCACGTTGACACAATATAGGATAGCGATCGGCAGATGGAACTGTAAAAAGGGAAGCAGAATGGAAACAAGAATGGAGTTAAAGGGTGAAAAAAGGAAGATGGTGGCTACGTTACTGGTGGCGGCGTTGGTGATGGTGTTGCTGATAATAGGAGGAGTAGAGATTAATCCCGGCCCAGGGCCAGTAGGTTCCATTGGATGGGAAGAGTACAAGGCGATTAGAGAGATGATAAGAGAGGCTTGCCAGACGGAGCAAATAAAAAAAAAATGTTCCGAGAGTTATCCAGGGAATTTATGGACCTAAAATTGAGTGTTAAAGAAGATGTAAAGAAGATATTGGAAGAGGAAGGGTGTAATAAAGATGAATTAGACCTATTGAAGCAGAAGGTAAGAAGTCTGGAGTGGGACCTAAGAGAAACGAAGAGAGCAGTCGAGAAGAGTTTACAAGATAACGTAAGAAAAAAAATCTTCATATACGGTGTCCAAGAAGAAGAAAGAGAGTCTAAAGTTGAACTAGTGTACAAAGTGGTAGAAGTGATCCAGAACAGGATGAAGATCAACTTCAGTGAAGTTGATATTGACGATGTACAGCGTGTGGGGAGAGTGAAAGGAAAGAGACCAATTAGAGTGAAATTACTATATACACTGATGGCGGACATTGTAATAAGAAATTCGAGTAACCTAAAAGGAGAGAAAGTGTGGATAAAAAGGGAGATGGACAGGGAAGCCATAGAGAAGAACAGAATTCTGAATAGACATTTAAGAGAGGCAAGAAAGCAAGGTCTTAAGGCATATATTAGAGGGCAGCAGCTGGTGGTTGGAAACGGAAGGTGGAATCGAGTGTGGGGGGCGGGAAGGCTGAAAAAAAATTGATGAACACCAACAGCAGCAGAACGTGTCTTTGGCAACAGTGGAAGTAGCAAGGAAGATCAGTGACGTAGAAAGGAGTGATATTACGGAAGTGAGCGAAGTCCACATCACATCAGGTGCGGGAAGTAGGGATGTGCTGAACAGCAGTGCCAGCAACCAGGTGGGCGGAAATGCAGAGTCCTTGAAGAGTCATCACAACACAAAGATGGAGGAAGCAAGTAATGTGCCACAACTGGTGAGGAGTACAGTGAAAATTGTGAATGAAGGTAACAGTAGGCAGGGTAAAAATGCATCCTCTCCGAGTAAAAGGAACACAGAAAATAAAATGGAAAAAAGACAGGCGCTATATAAGGAAAGATCATTAAGTTTGAAAGATTTGTGGGGAAAGAAAAAAGGCGTAAGTATGGAGAAAGGGAAGGATGACGGGAGAAAAGAGGATGAGGAGAGATCTGGAGAGGACTCACAGGGAAGAGTGACAAGGATTAGAGGTGGAAATGGAGAAGCACAGGTGCAAAGAGTGGGAGGGAATAAATAACTAGAGATGGCGATAGGGTTGTGGAATATTGAGGGGTTGATGGGGAAGATAGGGAATAAAGAATTGGAGAAAACAGTAAAGGAGTATGAGATTATTGCCCTAGTAGAGACGTGGTTAGGGAAAGGGATAGAAATTGAATGGGATGGGTATAGAGTAGTCAACGTGATAAAAGAAAAAAAGGGCAGAATGGGAAGAAACCCGGGTGGGATAACAGTTTTATTAAAAAATGAGATAGTAGAGAGAGTAGAGAGAATACAAGTAGTATAATAGGCGGGTTCTGCGGCCACCGCCACCGCAGGCTCTCAGAGGCCACCTCCACCACCACCACAGCCAGAGGCCTCCTAGGGGCCTCCTCTACCACCACCACAGCCAGAGGCCTCCCAGAGGTGTCCTCCACCACCCGCGGGAAATTTGAATTTGTAAACAAAGCCACGTGCTTTTTGACAGCTATCATCGACAACAACGCATCGCTAACCTCAGTACTGCCATCTTGACGGGCCTAAACCTCAGTAGTACCAACTTAACCTAACTAGCGCGAGATAAACAAATCCACGTGTTTTTTGACAGCCACGTGCTTTTTGACAGACAACAACGCATCGCTAAACTCAGTACTGCCATCTTGACGGGCCTAAACCTCAGTAGTACCAACTTAACCTAACTAGCGCGAGGTAAACAAATCCACATGTTTTTTGACAGCCACGTGCTTTTTGGAAGACAACAACGCATCGCTAACCTCAGTACTGACATCTTGACGGGCCTAAACCTCAGTAGTACCAACTTAACCTAACTAGCACGAGATAAACAAATCCACGTGTTTTTTGGCAGCCACGTGCTTTTTGACAGACAACAACGCACCGCTAACCTCAGTACTGCCATCTTGACGGGACTAAACCTCAGTAGTACCAACTTAACCTAACTAGCGCGTGGTAAACAAATCCATGTGCTTTTTGGACAGCTGTCATCCGCCATCTTTAAACCACAGAGCACTGTGCTGCCCTCTTTATCGCAGTAGCTGCAAATTCGTCACCTGTCATCCGCAGTGCTGCTATCTTGGCGGGCCTAAACCTTAGTGCTACCAACTTAACCTCACTAGCGCGAGGTAAACAAATCCACGTGCAGCTGACATCCGCCATCTTTAATCTATAGAGCACAGTGCTGCCCTCTTTAACTACTTACCTTTGACATGTGGTGGCGGATAATTTGAGAAATGCTTTTTGACAGCAGCCATCTTGCATCGCAAACCTCAGTGCTGCCCTCTTTAGCTAGATACCTTTGAAATGTGGTGGCAGACAATTCCACGTGACAGCAGCCATCTTTGAGCACAGTGCTGCCCTCTTTGTGGTGGCGGCAAATTCCACGTACTCTACAAACTCACGTGCTTTTTTCTGACAGCTGTCATCCGCCATCTTTCATCACAAACCTCAGTGCTGCACTCTTTAGCTAGATACTTTTGAAATGTGGTGGCTGCAATTTGAAAAATTCTACATTCTCTTGTTTGGAAACAAACCTATGCGCTGTCATCCACCATCTTTAAACCACAGAACACCGTGCTGCCCTCTTGCGTCAGCTGTCATCCGCCATCTTTAAACTACAGAGCACCGTGCCGCACTCTTGCGTCAGCTGTCATCCGACATCATTAAACTACAGAGCACCGTACCGCACTCTTGCGGGCAATTCCGTCAGCTGTCGTCCGCCATCTTTAATCAAGAGAGCGCAGTGCCGCACTCTATGTGGTGGTGACAAATTCCACATTCGCCATCTTTAATCTACAGAGCGCCGCGCTGCACTCTGTATGGCGGACAATTTGAAAAGCTGCCAAAGAGCATCGTGCTGGTATCTTTATTCTTTGACATGTGGTGGCGGATAATTTGAAAAATGCTTTTTGACAGCAGCCACCTTCAGTCAACAGAGCACCGTGCTGTGCACCCTTTGTGGTAGCGGTAGACAATTTAAAAGAACATGTCAAGGAGTACCTTTGTTCTAAGAAGATATTAAAAGAGAAGTGATTAAGAATATAATCGAACACGGTACTCGATACAACATATGATTAGAACATCGGTTGATGTGTTTACAACATATCTGGTGTATACCTTTGTTCTAAGAGAAAAAGACTAAAATTTTGAACAGCTTGCGTAAGATAGCAACTCTTATAACTTCCTTTACTTTGCTAAGGCATAGCTTTATCGAACATACAACGCAATCTTATGCATAAGGCAGTGCACATATCGCGTACCTGCATGTTTATACTTGAACACATACTGCTGTTCATAGTTCGATGTTGTAGAACACTGCATTGCAAGACTAGAATCAAACACTTTTGAGGAAAAAAATTCTGTTCTCGACATACTTACCGAACTAGACGATACTATACTTACGAATCTGCCCAACACCTTCTTTCTTGCTTTTCTTCTATGAGTAATAAACAAAAACTCTATCTTGCAAATAAGGAGCAGGAGGAAGGTAATACCTAATCTAAAATAAAAGAATATGCTAATTCTACATTATTTATTTACATCTTGTGTGTACAAGTTTAATCTCGAATCGTTTTACCGTAGTGATGTTTGCGTACTTCTCCCTTCTCAACACAATTCTTGTATGTACTCTCAGCGTACTTCTTATTATCTTTATACAATATGTACAGTGAATTGTGATGTAAGACAGCTTAACGTATATATTTTACAAAGTACACACCTCTAGCATAATGTTTACACACACACGCACACACACACACACATGCATCTGCTTTATGTAAAGTAGTACCGATGAATACTACCATGCCCCCAGGCTAGAGTGTTGGTAGAATTTGGAATGACAAACCGTTTGCAATCAACATTATTAAGGGCTACCTTACTAATTAAATGAGTGTACAACTGGTGCTTCTTGCTTCTAATGACAGACATTTGCTTATGCAAAATAGGTGGATTACTTTTAATGCAATTGTTATAGTTTTCAAAACATAGCTGATTCTGAACTACATTCTTTTTAATCCCCTTCAATCTCTTTATTTGTAGTTCATTTAAGAGTTTTATGCAATATGACTTGGATTTAGTACCTACAAATGAATCGATAATATTCCCAGCACATTCATCTTTCATTTTACCTAGAACCTTTTTGTTCACTAGCGGTAGATGATATTGATTATTTGCAGGATAGTTACTTGTATCAAACCTACCCAAGTCTGGCTTTATATCATTGTAATAGTCATCAGTTTTGATTTGATAAATAAACGAATCGGTATCTGTGTAGAGCAATTGCGCATTATGCGCGTACTTCTTCATCATATAATCGTAATGGAATTCATACATGAGTGTTTTAGCCAATTCAAGTACTGCAAAGCCGACGTAGGTAGGTTTGTCATACTTAACCTTAACACGATTCATCTGTATAATAAATAAATTCTCATGTATGATGGTGCAGCTGTGGAAATTTGGTTTACTTATTAAATAGTTAGCACCATACCTTTTCTTAATATTTTCCCAGTTTGTAATCAATTTTACATCAACGCGTTTGTCAACATTTTCCATAGTCTTACCAAACACACTGTTATTCATGAGCTTGTAGAAATCTTTTTCAAACTCGTTAACCGCATTCGTTCTTAAATTATTGTTCAGATCGATATATGGCTTTAGCCACGGTGACTGATTAAATTCTAGTACGCGATGAATTTTGGATAACTTCAAACCATGCTGCAAACACTGTTTTAAATTTCGGTAATGAATGATATACTTAGATTTATCACACAAATTAGCAATTAGCATTTTCGTCGTTGATGCGATGTACGGGGACTTCATATTTTCAGGGCAGAACGGTAAGTCATTATGAGAAGTGTGTAACTCTTTAGGATACTGTAAGTCAACTTCGAGGAAATAGCCTTTATCAGCTTCATCGCCTAGGGCGTGCAGCTGTAAAGCATCAATTTCGCACTGCGTTAGCCAGCGGAAACCACTCACCGGTAGATGCTGACTCATCGCCCACCCATACTGATTATTAGCATCGAGATAAACGATATACTGAGATTCCTGACTAGAATCGAAACTCGGCATGTACTTATTATTTGCCTTGGAATACCGCCCGCTGCACTGACTTAGACCGCCTCGAATAGATAATTTTATAAAGTGCACCATATCAATATCAGTTAGCAGTTCCAAATTCACCTGCGTGTATTTTAACATCGCATCCGAACTTAACCCAGGCGCAGTAAAATACTGACATGGGTCAAGGCTGTAGGTTTTCTTACAAACAGCGAAAATTTTAAAAAACATCAGCTAACAAAAGTACATCCGTCTTTAAATATAAGTCGGGGTATTCACCTAGCGTTTGAATGTGGAACTGCTCCCAGATATGTTGTGCATGCAAATAGTCATCATCACTAATATCCGCTCAATTCAGCGAGCTGTAAAAGGATTGTTTCGATGGTAAAGCACGTTCTTCGAGGCGTTCTAAGTAGTCAAGATATTCATAACAAAAAACACCCTTACGCCGAAGTAAATTAAAGTGCGCTTCTTCAGGAAAAACGCGTCGAATTTCCGTAAATTGTTCTGGCTGTAAATGACTAGAAAGTTTATCGAGGCTACTCGCCAAAAAGCGAAACGAGTCAAGGAATCTCAGTTTTATAGAATGCTCCGCATCTACTTTTACAGACTTTGCAAACAAATGTACCGTTCTTTACTCTGAGGGATTATATCTACTTTTTCATCTGAAGCTCCAAATTGTGAAATGATGAAATGTGAGTCGTAACCAGATAAGTTATGAAAAATTACAGGGATAAATTTAGGAACTCTGTAGTTAAGATTACAGCTATAATGAGCGGCTCATCTGTAGAAACCAGTTAAAAGATCATGATCAAACCTTTAGGGTCATTTTCGGAAAATTCCCCATCACAAATGCTATACTTTGTAGCACGTTCATGATCATTTAACTGAATTTCGGTGAGTGGCTTCATAGGAATATTACCATTTAGAATACGACCAAGACGAACTGCATCACTTTCAAGTCTTTCTAAAAATACTTTAGCAGCATCAGGTCCTCGATACAGCTCTAACTTTTTAAGCGTACTATCATAACTACACTTGATGTAATACGCGAAGCTATACGGGACATGCATGTGCGTAGTATTAGTGAAAGAGTTGTCAGAATTAGGTAAGCATGTGTTGCATGGCGTGAGGATGGCTTCCAAGTCTGCATAAATCCCGAAAGGTACCCACATCTGCTTGTGAAAATTTGTAAATTTTAAAACATTATTGCCTGTAGTAGGTATCTCTGTACGTACATGATTGCAGTCATTCTTGGAATGCTTCGTTAACTGATCTCCAGTTTTAAAATACTGCAAACATCCATCACATAGCCACTTTTTACACCTATCTTTTGACAACTGACTACCAACAAGTCTACTCAGATTTTTAATCCAGCAAAAGAGGCTATTTTCACTGTTTTCGATATAGAGTAAGTTAACATGAGTACTCTTCTTATGACATATATAATACAGAGGACCTACTACAGACTTTTTCTCTACACCATACACATTAATGCTAATGTTATTTAGTTCCTCAAAGCGCTTAATATCTTTTAACTGCATAGGAAATTCTATACTATCGAAATTTAGTTGCGTTGAATAGTGTGGATACGATTATGTTCTCTTAGCTACGTCTGATTTAGCAGGATTTAAAGCCGACATCACCGCCCATGCAAAACATGCTTCGTCATTGTTTTGGATGTTTACAACAGCTTTTCTTTGCTGAATCCATGTCGGCAGCTCGATGTGCGAAGATCCACGCATAGGATTGTACTTATTGGTGTTAACTTCTAGATATATTATTTCAACTAAAGCCCACCCTGATTCCTTTCCCTGAAATTCCTCGCTCTTAGTTG
This sequence comes from Anabrus simplex, assembly GCF_040414725.1. Lineage (NCBI taxonomy): Eukaryota > Metazoa > Arthropoda > Insecta > Orthoptera > Tettigoniidae > Anabrus > Anabrus simplex. The sequence continues at coordinate 32,079,322 of NC_090271.1, forward strand.
AAATAATGTTAGAGACATCTCTAAGTACATCACCAAAATTAGTTGACTGACTTATGACAAAATTCTTCGTATTAAATGATTTAATGTCCGTTATTTCGGATTCATCCGTGCTTTTAATGTACAAGGCGAAAAGTTCAAAATTAACTTTAAATAAATTATGATTGGACAAAGATTTAGCAAGAAGCTGTTGTACATCCGGTTGAACACAATTTAAAAAGTTTGAAGTGCTCTGAAACTTTTGACTGGTGCGAATTCTGTAACTAGAAATCCTACTTTTAAATGCAGTATTAATTTCCTCGATGTTTGCATTACAGCCACTTCTACACGCATTATTTTTATGTGCATTACTCCGTAAGTGTCCCTGAAAATGTGAAGATGGTACATCAGTGTTACAGTGCTCGCAGTGAATAGTTTGAAGTTCATTTTTCCTAGGTTTTTTACTACTAGTACTTTCTACAGCTACATCAGTAGCTGCACGCTTTTTCCCTACTACCTGAGGGCAAGTAGATATTTGATGTACCTCTGCTAAGTGAGCCTGATATTGCTCTACATTAGCGAAGTACAGCCCGCAAACATCACATAAAGCGGATGTTATGCTAGGGTGTTTTGATTTAACATGACGCGTAAGGGTATCTACCCTCGTAAACGTCGCCGCACACTGCTCGCAGGAGAACGTATCAGACGCCTCGCGATGTTTCGAATTTACATGACGCATAAGGGCATCTCGTCTTGTAAAAGTTACATCGCACTGCGAGCAGGGAAACATCTGAAAAGAGAACAACCAATAGAGATTAGCCTAAAGTTGCGATGTTCGACCTATAGAGGTCGGACATGACTGTGAGTTTGAAATTATACGATTAACCTCTTCTATGGCATGCGGATTAAAGAAAATAACTATTTATCAATAGACTAAAGTTATGATGTTCAGAAGAAACCAAGTTTCAACCTATAGAGGTCGGACATGACTGTAAGTTTGAAATTATAAGATTAACCTCGTCTATAGCATGAGGATTGAAGAGAACGACTATTTATCAATAGGCTAATGTTACGATGTTTTAGAAGAAACCAGGTTTCAGCCTGTTGAGGTCAGACTTAGCTATGTGTGTGTTTGAAATTATAAAATTAAACTCGTCTATAGCATGAGGATTGAAGAGAACGACTATTTATCAATAGACTAAAGTTACGATGTTTTAGAAGAAACCAAGTTTCAGCCTGTTGAGGTCAGACATAGCTATGTGTGTGTTTGAAATTATAAAATTAACCTCGTCTATAGCATGAGGATTGAAGAGAACGACTATTTATCAATAGACTAAAGTTACGATGTTTTAGAAGAAACCAAGTTTCAGCCTGTTGAGGACAGACATAGCTATATGTGTTTGAAATTATAAAATTAACCTCGTCTATAGCATGAGGATTGAAGAGAACGACTATTTATCAATAGACTAAAGTTACGATGTTTTAGAAGAAACCAAGTTTCAGCCTGTTGAGGACAGACATAGCTATATGTGTTTGAAATTATAAATTTAACCTCGTCTATAGCATGAGGATTGAAGAGAACGACTATTTATCAATAGACTAAAGTTACGATGTTTTAGAAGAAACCAAGTTTCAGCCTGTTGAGGTCAGACATACCTTAAAATCTTCGCGCTGCAAACTGTTACTCGGATGAATAAAATGCGTGCGTTCAAGCCTGAAACTCGAATGATAATATTCTGGTCGTACGTAAAAAAGAAGAAACATATATGAATGTAGTGTATGGTACATCAGCTAGCCTAGCTATCTTTACAACTCAAAGTTCGAAAACATACCTTAAAAATGCACGTGTTGCAGACTGTTACTCGGATGAATAAAATGCGTACTTTCAAGCCTGTAACTCGAATGATAATATTCTAGTTGTACCTAAAAAGAAAAGAACAAACATATATGAATGTAGTGTAGGTTACATCAGCTAACCTAGCTATCTTTACAACTCAAAGTTCGAAAACATACCTTAAAAATGCACGTGCTGCAGACTGTTACTCGGATGAATAAAATGCGTACTTTCAAGCCTGTAACTCGAACGGTACCTAAAAAAGAAAAGAACAAACATATGTGAATGTAGATGTTTATTACTGAGCGTAGAAGTTGCTTTGCAAACAGTAACTAACAGTTCAGGCTTACCTTAAGCTAAAGGCTGAAGAATAATATTCACAGCGGACAGTACTTAGACGGGAGATGTGCACGTAATAAACACATACAAAGAACTGTGAGCGCTTCACGCAGACTGCAGCGAGTAAATATGCTCCTTGTTACCAAGCAGATATCAAGAATTGCAGACGTTTGCAGTACAGTCGGAACGAAATGTTTATGCAACAAGAGCTCTCCTGAGGGTCTTACGCTGAGTTCTGCAGGCTGATGTATTTAAGCCGGAATCGAACCTGCTGTTGATGCCGAGGTGTCAGAATTTAAGAGTTCTGCAGCGGATCGAGCCTTGGAAAGTTAGCGCGCGATCCTCGACCTCTGGACTTAAACGGGAGGGTACTAAGCTACATCCGCGGTATTCCTTACCTGTAGGCACTTAAAGGTATTGAGCTAAAACTACATTTAGCTAGATCATGTAATTACACGTTATGACGATCGCGCAGGTCCCTCGCCTAGCATTTGCTATTTTTTACGGCTTCCGACAGTAGGAGTTCGAACCCGCTATCTCCCGAAGTAGCGAGAATGATTGCGGGTACAAGAGTGTTGAGGGTGATTCATTTGTCGGATGGAGGTGATAAGCCTTGTGCAGGCTTCTTCGGTAGGAGTAGGCTATGTGCCGGTACCGGGATATCTAGTTATAAAACCCGCTACAACAAATTTATCGCGTATACTGGATTTAAAATCCTAGTCCTTTAACGTCAGGAAGGGTAACCGGTCGTAAAACTATGGTGTATGATCTAAGAGGCGGGGTGTGCAAAAAGCCAGCATTAAGTAAGTGCTGTTGATGGGGACGTTAAACCTAGTGCAGACTCCTTCGAAAATGATTGTGACTACAAGACGTTGATGGTGATTCATCTGTCGGATGGATGCAATAAGCCTTGTGCATGCTTCTTCGGTAGGAGTAGGCTATGTGTCGGTACCGGGATATGTAGTTATAAAACCCTCTACACCAAATTTATCGCGTATACTGCGATTTAAAATCCTAGTCCTTTAACGTCAGGAAGGGTAACCGGTCGTAAAACTATGATGTATGATCTAAGATGCGGGGTGTGCAAAAAGCCAGCATTAAGTAAGGCTTGTTGATGGGGGCGTTAAACCTTGTGCAGACTCCTTCGAAAATGATTGTGAGTACAAGATGTTGATGGCGATTCATCTGTCGGATGGAGGCGACAAGCTGTGTGCAGGCTTCTTCGGTAGGAGTAGGCTATGTGCCGGCACCGAGTTTTACCCTCTCCCTACTGTAGTATATTACATTCTTAGGTAGTTTCGAGGGCGTGCAAAAAACCAGCAATAAGTGAGGGCTGTTGATGGGGACGTTAAACCTTGGGCAGACTCCTTCGAAAATGATTGTGAGTATAAGATATTGATGGTGATTCATCTGTCGGATGGAGGCGTTAAGCTGTTTGCAGGCTTCTTCGGTAGGAGTAGGCTATGTGCCGGCACTGGGTTTTACCCTCTCCCTACTGTAGTATATTACATTCTTAGGTAGTTTCGAGGTTATGCAAAAAGCCAGCATTAAGTAAGGGCTGTTGATGGGGGTGTTAAACCTTGTGCAGACTCCTTCGAAAATGATCATGAGTATAAGATGTTGATGGCGATTCATCTGTCGGATGGAGGCGTTAAGCGTTGTGCAGGCTTCTTCGGTAGGAGTAGGCTATGTGCCGGCACCGGGTTTTACCCTCTCCCTACTATTGTATATTACATTCTTAGGCAGTTTCGAGGGTGTGCAAAAAGCCAGCATTAAGTAAGGGCTGTTGATGCGGGGGTGTTAAACCTTGTACAGGCTCCTTCAACAGGAGTAGCCTATATGCCGGCGCCGTGCAGGCTCTTTCGATAGGGGTAGGCTATGTTCTGGCGCTGTGTTTTAACCTCTCCGTACAATCATAATATTTTATGTTAGGAACTTACACGAGCTAAATGCTACACAGCTAAGAAACCGTTCCGTGAGTTACAAGTGGCTTATCAGCACGCAGTGTCCTCGTTCAAGGTTAGTACAGCCGGAAGCCGAGTGTACAATTTCAGCCAACGCATGCATTCCGCACTTCGCTCTGAATGACTGCGCCGATACAACTTCAAAGATAGTGTTCTATGCGGTAGAACAAAAAATGTAACCCATAACCCGTTCCTAAAGCTTAACACTGTAAATGTTTGGAGCTCCTGGTTTTACAGCTAGATGTGGTTCCTAACGTAGCAGGGCCGGGATTAAAAATATGTTTTACAGCAAATACCCCCTTCCATAACATGAGATTTTAAATCGCAAGTATCTGTTTTACGGCCGGTTGCCCTTCCTGACGCGAGATTTTAAATCACAAGAATCCGTTCTACAACAGGATGCCCTCTAGGATTTTAAAAAGCAGTATCTAGCCTCTTACATCATACACTATTGTTTTACGGTACGGCCGGTTGCCCTTCTTGACGCGAGATTTTAAATCACAAGAATCTGTTTTACAACTGGATGCCCTCCTAGGATTTTAAATAGCAGTATCTAGCCTCTTACATCATACACTATTGTTTTCGACCGGTTGCCCTTCCTGACGTCAAAGAACTGGGATTAAGAATCTGTTTTACAACTAGTTGCCCTTTCTAACACGAGAATCGGGGTTTTACAGCTAGATGCTCTTCTTAGATTTTAAAAAGCAGTATCTAGCCTCTTACATCATACACTATTGTTTCACGGTACGGCCGGTTGCCCTTCCTGACGCTGAAAAACCAGGATTTAGGCAGTTACCCTTCCTGATGTAACAAGACTAGGATTTATTTTTAGACTGCACTTGGCTAGAAATAGCTACACGAAATTATTATATAGAAAGAGAATTGCCAGCTCCTACGGTTTGGTTTAGTGTGCTTGCCTCTCACCCGGCAGTCTCGGGTTCGATTCTCTTGGGATTAAAAATATGTTTTACAGCAATGCGTGTTCGATAGAGATGTAGCTTGATAGAGGAAAAAGAGCAGCTTAGTAAGTATGCTGAGAAGATTTTTTTTCTTTCTAAACAGTGCTCGATTCTAGTCATGCAATGCAGTGTTCAACAACGTCGAACTATAAGCAGTATAATGTGTTCAAGTCTAAACTTGCAGGTACGTGATATGCATGCTGTCTTATGTGTAAGATCGCGTTGTATGTTCGATAAAGCTATGCCTTAACAGAGCAGGGAAAAGGAGGTTATAACAATCGCTATCTTACGCAAGCCGTTCAGAACCGTAGTCTTGTTTTCTTTTAGAACAAAGGTATTCCTTGACATGTTCTTTTTTAAATTGTCCGCTACAACGAATAGTATGTCACGGTGCTCTCAGATTGTGGATGTAGAACTTGCCGCCACCACATGTCAAAGAATAAAGATGCCAACACAAAGATGGCAGCACGGTGCTCTGCTCATTAAAAGATGGCGGATGACAGCTGACGATATTACCCCGCATGAGGGCAGCACGGTGCTCTGTTCATTAAAAGATGGCGGATGACAGCTAGTGAAATTGCCCCGCATGAGGGCAACACGGTGCTCTGTTCATTTAAGATGGCGGATGACAGCTAACGAAATTGCCCCGCATGAGGGCAGCACGGTGCTCTGTTCATTAAAGATGGCGGATGACAGCTAACGAAATTGCCCGCATGATAGCAGCATAGTGTTCTGTTGGTTATAGATGGCGGGTGACAGCTGTCAAAAGAGCATGTGGCTTTGTTTCCAAACAAGAGCACGTGGAATTTGCCGCCAAAACAAAGAGGGCAGCACTGTACTCTCTTGCTTAAAGATGGCGGATGATGGCTGTCAAAAAACGCGCGTGGGTTTGTTTCCAAACAAGAGCATGTAGAATTTGCCGCCACCACATAGAGGGTAGCACGGTGCTCAAAGATGACTGCTGTCAAAAAGCATTTTTAAAATTATCCGCCACCACATTTCAAAGGTATCTAGCTAAAGATGGCAGCACGGTGCTCTCTTGATTAAAGATGGCGGATGATAGCTAACAGAACTTTTCAAATTGCCAGCTACTACGTGCTTAAGGTAGTAGCCATAAAGAGGGCAGCACGGTGTTCTGTGGATTAAAGATGGCGGATGACAGCTGACGAAATTGCCCGCATGATAGCAGCACGGTGCTCTGATGATTAAAGATGGCGGATGACAGCTGTCAAAAAAGCACATGGCTTTGTTTTCAAACAAGAGCACGTGGAATTTGCTGCCACCACATTTCAAAGGTATCTAGCTAAAGAGGCAGCACTGTGCTCTGTTGATTAAAGATGGCGGATGACGGCTGTCAAGAAAGCGCGTGAGTTTGTTTCCAAACAAGAGCATGTAGAATTTTTCAAATTGCCGCCACCACATAGAGGGCAGCACGGTGCTCTCTTGATTAAAGATGGTTGCTGTCATGTGGAATTGCCTGCCACCACATTTCAAAGGTATCTAGCTAAAGAGGGCAGCACGGTGCTCAAAGATGGCTGCTGTCAAAAAGCATTTTTCAAATTATCCGCCACCACATTTCAAAGGTAAGTAGCTAAAGAGGGCAGCACTGTGCTCTATAGATTAAAGATGGCGGATGTCAGCTGCACGTGGATTTGTTTATCTCGCGCTAGTGAGGTTAAGTTGGTAGCACTAAGGTTTAGGCCCGCCAAGATAGCAGCACTGCGGATGACAGGTGACGAATTTGCAGCTACTGCGATAGAGGGCAGCACACTGCTCTGTGGTTTAAATATGGCGGATGACAGCTGTCAAAAAAGCACGTGGATTTGTTTACCACGCGCTAGTTAGGTTAAGTTGGTACTACTGAGGTTTAGGCCCGTCAAGATGGCAGTACTGAGGTTAGCGATGCGTTGTTGTCTGTCAAAAAGCACGTGGCTGTCAAAAAACACGTGGATTTGTTTATCTCGCGCTAGTTAGGTTAAGTTGGTACTACTGAGGTTTAGGCCCGTCAAGATGGCAGTACTGAGGTTAGTGATGCGTTGTTGTCTGTCAAAAAGCACGTGGCTGTCAAAAAACATGTGGATTTGTTTACCTCGCGCTAGTTAGGTTAAGTTGGTACTACTGAGGTTTAGGCCCGTCAAGATGGCAGTACTGAGGTTAGCGATGCGTTGTTGTCGATGATAGCTGTCAAAAAGCACGTGGCTTTGTTTACAAATTCAAATTTCCCGCGGGTGGTGGAGGAGACCTCTGGGAGGCCTCTGGCTGTGGTGGTGGTGGCGGTGGTGGTGGTGGTGGTGGTGGTGGTGGTGGTGGTGGTGGTGGTGGTGGTGGAGGTGGCCTCTGGGAGCCTGCGGTGGCGGTGGCCGCAGAACCCGCCTATTATACTACTAATACAGAATGAGGAAGAAGAGGTGGTATGGCTGAGAATTAAAATGGGAAATGATGCGGAGGAGGCAATTAGCCTGGCTCTATTATACAACCATCCTAAAGACTCAACTTATGCGAATAAAACATTTTTTGAAGAACTGATTGAAGAAATAAACAAAATGAAAGGATTATATGTGGATGACGGAATGATATTGTCAGGGGATTGGAATGCAAGAGTGAGTAATAGGGTACCCGATTATGGGAGAGAGGATAATGAAGTGAGAGAGTACAGAAGAAATAGTAAAGACAAAGATATAAATAGCTATGGGGTAAGATTATTAGAGTTATGTGCTATAGAAAAATTATATATTTTAAATGGATGGATGAAGGGAGATAGTAATGGTGAACTGACATTCATCACATCGAAGGGTGGGAGTGTAGTAGATATAGGAGTAAGCACGGAAATAGCTCTAAAGAAGATAATAAGTTTTGAGGTGACAGAATGTGTGATAACAGAACATATGCCCATCAAGATAAAATTAAGAGGGGAGTATGATGGAGTGAAGAGAAGGGGACAGGTATAAGGAGGGATGGAAGTACATTTGGAATGATACTACGATCGAGAGATTGAGAACAGAGTTAAAAGAGAGTGAAGAAAGTATAAGTGTTCAAAGTGAAAGGATGTTGGAAGGAGGGGATGTGGATGAAGTTTTAAAACTAATAGAACGCCCAGTATGGAAGGTGGGTAAGAAAGTGAGAATAAGGGAAGAGATAGACAGAAACATAGGCACGGGGTGGTTTGATGAAGAGTGTAAGAGGAAACGAGTGGTTGTAATGACAGCTCTAGCGGACTTCAAGAAAGGAGGGGAACAAGGGAAATGAGAGGAATATTTTAAATTAAGAAGAGATTGCAAGAAGTTACTAAATGAGAAAAAAAAGTGCTGGAAAAAGGCGGAAGCTGAGAGAGTGAACAGGTATTTTAAAGAGAAAAGATTTGATAGGGTTTGGGAAACTATAAATAAGATAAAGAAAACTAGATCGACAGGGGGAGGAACAATGATAACAGAAAATGAGTGGATAGGATATTTTGCAGAGCTTTTAGGTGGGAGGGGAGAAGGACAGGGGGGTATGGAAAAGACGTATATTGTAAAGGAAGTACAAACAGGAGTACAGTCACTAGATGAGGAGATAACAAGTCAGGAAATCGTTAGGGTGTTAAGTAAAGTAAAAACCAAAACGGCGGGTGGGGCAAATGGTATTACTAACAGGATATGGAAGGAAGTAGGAGCAAATGAAGTAATGTTGAAAGTGATGTTGAAATTTTTTTACAAGATATGGGAAACGAATTAATTCCCTAGCGAGTGGAGAAAAGGAGTACTTTGTCCTATATATAAGTACAAAGGAAGTCGAAGTGATCCAAACAACTATAGAGGAACAACACTCCTGGACTCGCTGTCGAAGGTATATACAGGAATTTTAGCTAATAGGATTATAAATTGGGCAGAGAAATATGGAATGATTTCGGACTATCAAAATGGATTTCGAAAAGAGAAAAATACTGTGGATAATGTATGGATTTTGGATACTTTAATTACGAAGTATGTGAAGATAGCAGGGAAGAGATTATATGTAGCAGCAATAGATTTAGAGAAATCCTTCGATGCAGTGAATAGAGAGGCGTTATTTACTAGATTAAGAGAGGTTGGGTTATCGGAAAAAATGAGGCTGGCAATAGAAGGAATATATGAGAAAGTATTGGTGATGATTAAACTAAAAGGGGGTGGGTTGAGTAAGTGTATGGAATCGAAAAGGGGTGTGAGGCAGGGTTGTAAGCTATCACCGATATTATTTCTACTGTTTATAAATAATATATTGGATAGACATGGAGGCGAGAGATGGCAATGCCCTTGGATTGGGAAGAGGGAGATACCGGGGCTGATATTTGCAGACGATTTATTGATCTTGGCATTAACAGCAAAGGGGTTGCAAGAAGGGCTAAATGAGGTAGTGGAATATACTAGAAGATGGGCACTCAAGATAAACGTACGGAAGACGCAGATAATGATATGTAGGAAGAGGAAAGCCAAAAAAGAAAAGAAATTCTGGACAGTCGAGCAGCAAGAAATCAGACCAGAAAAAATGGAGTACTTAGGAGTTATAATTAGTAGTAACGGCACGTGGGAATATCAGATCAGAAGAGCCAGATATAAAGGGAGGGGAGCACTGGCAGTAGTGGGGATATTAGAAAAGAAATTTCCGGATATAAAGTACAAAATACAGAGATTGGTGTTCCAATCAATGGTCAAAGGAAAAATGTTATATGGGGTAGAAATATGGGGATTAGAGGAAAATAGAAAAGAACTAAACCAGGTGGTGGCGAAATTTAGTAAGATTATTATGGGAGTCCCAAACTGTACTGCAAATGTGGGGGCTAGATTAGTATGTAAAGAATCGATAGACACTACTATAGCCAAGAGGGTGATGAAGTATTGGATGAGATTGGAAGAAGGGAAGGGAGGGGATTTAGTACAAGACACATATAGGTTCCAGAAAAATAGGGAGAACGAGAGGTATTGGGTAAATAAGTGCAAAAATAAATTACGAAAACTGGGGTTAGGAGATATAGGATATGAGAGGTGGAGAGAGAAGAAAGAATGGGCATGGAGAAGGGTTATAAGGAGAGTTGCCGATATAGAGAGACAGAGTTTAATAATGGAATGTAGAGAAAGAGCCTCACTATCAGTATTAAACAAATTGTTAGAAATCATGAACCCGAAAATCGAAGTTGAGGACCGGAAGGGCAAAAGAGGCCTATACTGGTGGATTTTTGGAACTCCTAGAAACAGAGGGTGGATAGGTACAGAAAATGGAGGTAGATGTATTCTGTGTGGAGAAAGATGGACGGACCTACATATATTCATCGAATGTAGGGAGTTAGAAGAGTTGAAAAAGAAAGCGTTGAGTAAAAAAGAGATAGAAAAAGTAGAAAAAATTGAAAAGATGACGGTATGGCTGGCCAGAGAATGGGGAAGAGGAACTAATATTTCCAAATATTTAAATGTGGTTCGAATGAGATTTATAAAGAAATTAAGAGAATAAGGGGTAAAAGAGGGTTACAGAGGAAGGAGAGGAAGGAGGTAGACGAAACTGCTAGGTTATATAAAAATTTATGAAAATAAGAGGAGTTTGGAGTACAATCTGATAAGATTGTATGATGAAAAGAAGATTTGTATATATTTGGAGAGGATTGCATATGTGAGAGAACGGAGGTGGTAGTTAATGTTAGAAAAAAAAGGATAATAAAGTAAAGAGGGCTGTGAGTAAGAGGAACTGTTGGACTGTTTAGAAACGGAAATAAGCGGAAGAAAGAGAAGGAATAAGGGAAAGACAGGTTTGATTGTTGGCAATTCGATGGTTTAAGATGTAAGTTCAAAAAAAATTAGAGAGTAGTTTTTAGTTTTAGTCAAGAGTCGTAAGAAGAGGAAAGAAATGTAAGGAATAAGGAGCTAGAGAATTGTCAACAAATACATTTGTAAACAGTGTTTGAATATTAACTATAGGGTTAGTGGACAAGAAAAGATATTTGGATAACATAATAGTAGATAATTTTAAACACTGGTTTAATAAGTAATGAGTGGCCGTGAGGAAGAGGAACTGTTGGACTGTTTAGAGATGGAAAGGATTGATAAGTGATGTGAGGAACAAGGAAAAGACAGATCTGATCTGTGGCAATTCGGTGGTTTAATATGTAAGTTCAACTATTAAAAAAATGCAATTAGGACGTAGCTTTAGTCTAAGAGACGCAAGAATAAGAAAGAAAAGTGATGAACAAGGAACTGGAAATTGTCAACAAGTACGTTTGTATATTGTGTATAAATATTAACTATACGGTATAGTGGATGATTATCTGTAAAAGTTAGCGAATAAGTATTATAAGAGAGATGGACAGAGGCAAGGAAGAAGTAAGAGGGGAAGATTGGGGATGGAAGGGGGGAGGGGTATAAGAGACAGTCGGGTGGGATGGTACAGTCCCATCCCTAGGTGAAAGAGGAAACATGTCCGCTCACAGAATAACAAGTGAAACAAGTGAATCAAGATGGTGGCAGGAATGAAGTAAGACGACACGATTATAAGCGGAGCAGTAGATAAATGCGTGACGGATCGTATGATGGACCGGCAACCGCCTCTACGATTCGCCACGTAAAATGAGGAGAGAAGTACGAGTTATAGGTGGGGGTAATATCTAACCCGGGATGAGTGGCTGATAGCGGTGCTGGGTGGGATGGGTCTCTCCTCACAGGGAATGCCGCGTGCAGCCAAAGTTTCTTTTTCTTTATGTTTAGTTAGCTGTAGAGAGTAGATATGGGTTAGTACATTAGAATTAAGGTAGGGGATGCCCTAACATGCGGAGGTGTTCCTCGCATACCAGAGGCATCTCAATAGTTTTAGACAAGTTGGTGCAGTGCTAGGCTGGATTCCGCCGGCACGGACACCACTAAATAAGTAGAGTAGATAGTAAATTGTTTTGTTTGGTTTATATTATTTTGTGTGGTTTTTTGGGTTCATAGTTAATAGTTTTAGTGTAGATAGTTAGAGCTTTACATTATAGATAATAGTATGTTAGTTTAGATTGTTTTGTTTGGTTTATATTGTTTTGTTTGGTTTTTTGGGTTCATGTGTATTTTATGTTCTGTATTGCCTGTAACCGATGGTGCAAACTAGGGTGGCAATAAAGAGTTATCTTATATTAAAAAGTTGTGTGACATATGGTGTGAGAGTCAGCTTCCTATCAGGCGGTAGGGCCTCGTTTAGTGATTATACTAAATTTTTGTATACTAGTGTAGTTCAGAAATTTATGGAGAGGTTAAGGCAGTTACAATGAAGAGTCATGTGTTCAAAAGCTCAGATACATGCAGTATTTTGGTATAAATAAATACATAATGAAAAAATAAATAAATAAATAAGAGAAATTACGTAGTTTTGTAGTATAATGAGTTAAATTCTTCAAAGTCACTTAATCAATGATGTGTCGTAATATGTCGGGATATGCCGGGGGGGAAAATCCCCTGTTTTTTTAGAGTTGGCACGTCTGTCGTTAGTCGAGAGGAAGGATGAAAAGAATAAGCATATGTAATAAATAACAATAACAACATCTCGCCGTCTTGAATTATGGGAGTGACGACCCCATGTTAGAATCCATTCGTGGCACCGCTAGCCATGATTAATAATATCAAAACCAAACCCCACGGCACTTAACGCCATTGAAAGGGTCTTGCCTGCCCAGCGACCGCTGCAGATTACGATGGGTCGTGTGGTCAGTACGACGCATCCTCTCGGGCGTTATTCTGGACTTTCGAGACCGGGGCCGCCATCTCACCGTCAGATAGCTCCTCAATTCTAATCGCATAGGCTGAGTGGACCTCGAACCAGCCCTCAGGTCGAGAGAAAAATCCCTGACCTGGCCATGAATCGAACCCGGGACCTCCGGACAAGAGGCAGGCACGCTACCCTTACACCACGGGGCCGGCCGATTAATAATATCAGTCGCCCCTTTTGGACTGTCTTGTCCCTCATTCCTTCATTCAACAGTTGGGCACTCTACTGTTTGTCTAGATGAAGGTGAAGCCCACCGAAAGTTCGGTCTACTCTACCCCACTGTGCCTCCTTCATTCCCTCCTGTGAGTGGGGTATCTCGTGCGAGGCGACAGAAGGGTGGAGCAGGGGCTCTGAGTGTGGGTTGGCGACCACTGTTCACCTGGCGCACCTCTACTTACTTGTGTCAAATTCCTCACTTTCATCTTTCCTATAAGACCTCCCGCGATCAACACTTGTTATCTTATTACCTGGACAGTATTAGATTTACATGGCCTACAAAGTCTCTCATTTTCATGTCCTTCGTGGCCCTAATTCATCTTTTGCCGATACCTTCATTTTTTAAGTGTCGGCCCTCTTTCAATTTTCCCTCCGATTACTGTTAATAGAGAATAGTTGCCCTGTTGTACTTTCTCTTAAAACAATAATCACCATCACCTTCATTTTCATACATCCCTTCGTCTTGATGACCTGGGTAGGTTCTGGCAAAGGAATTGCCAGGAAGAAAACGGAAATTGTAACAATCCAGCATTACGTTAGTGCAATATAAAACTTTTAGATAAAATCGAATCCACATAGGTAATCTGTAATGAATACAGCTTAGGAACTGTCATGTCTAAATTAAATCTTATATATATATATATATATATATATATATACTCACAAATTATGTAATTTGATTATGATACTTCGTCAGTTAGCAACTTCTGGTGAAAGGAAGTTGAATAAAATTATTCCCTTCTCGTCGGTTTAACCAGTCATTTTGTTATCCGACCAAGGGTTCGGTACGGCGTAACCTTTATAAGACAGGCAAGGACATCTAGAACACAGAAATATCGTAAATCGTGCAGTAAAACAATAAAAAGTATCACGTTTTCGTAATAATTTACATCATTGCTGATGCTTTCACAACCTACATTTTTTCAATGACACTGTCTGTTCGAAAGGAAGTTATTCAATAGTCATAATCTGAAAAGTCATCATCTAAGCTACTTAAATTCATTGACTTCAATGCCTGCAGGTATTCGTCCATGATTGGTTGAGTCTCTGAATCCGCTGCACCATAAACTTCACCCCATGTGTCGCGTCTTTGCCGTTGTGGCTTTCGCGGTGGTGGTGGTGGATTAGGCGGTGTGGGTTCAGCCATCAGCTTGTCCACAAACCATCCAGGAAGCTCAACAGTATCATCTTCATCAATAAGATAATATCGAGGTGGCCTAATTGTATCCATCCAGACTGCATCATTTCTAGCATCTCGAATTATATTAGCGAAGTTATCCCATCCTCCACCTTGTGGAAAATATTCAGGTTCATTTATTTCATCTAGCCATACCGCATCTTGCCCGGCTCCTTCGATGACATTGTCGAAATTATCCCCTCCTCCACCCTGTGAAAGATATTCAGGTTCAGATATCGCATCTAGCCATTCGGCATCTTGCCCGCCTTCTTCGATGGCTCTGTCGAAATCATCCCATCCTCCACCTCGTGGAAAATATTCAGGTTCATTTATTGCATCAAGCCATTCTGCATCTTGCCCGACTCCTTCGATGACACCGTCGAAACTATCCCATCCTCCACCTCGCGGAAAATGTTCAGGTTCATTTATTACATTAAGCCATTCTGCGTCTTGCCCGCCTTCTTCGACAACTCTGTCGAAATCATCCCATCCTCCACCTCGTGGAAAATATTCAGGTTCATTTATTGCATCAAGCCATTCTGCATCTTGCCCGGCTCCTTCGATGACACCGTCGAAATTATCCCATTCTCCACTTTGCGAAAAATATTCAGGTTCATTTATCGCATCTAGCCATTCTGCGTCTTGCCCGCCTTCTTCGATGACTCTGTCGAAATCATCCCATCCTCCACCTCGCGGAAAATATCCAGGTTCATTTATCGCTTCTAGCCATTCTGCTTCTTGACCACCTTCTTCGATAACTCTGTCGAAATCATCCCATCCTCCACCTCGCGGAAAATATTCAGGTTCATTTATTGCATCAAGCCATTCTGCGTCTTGGCCGCCTTCTTCGATGACACTGTCGAAATTGTCCCATCCTCCACCTCGCGGAAAATATTCAGGTTCACGTATATTACTCAACCACACTGCATCTTGACCTGCTCCTCTAATGACACTATCGAAATTGTCCCAGCCCCCTCCACTGGCAAAATATTCTGGTTCCTCTATAGCATCCAACCAAACTACGTCATTACCAGCCTCCAAATCGTTATCGGCATCTACATACGTCCAGCCAGTAAGCTTCATCTCCACCCTGCTCTATGTATGATTGTAAGGGATCAAACTTTCTCATTGCTATCACAGTCGTGAGAACCAAGCATCACTCAGTTTAGGATCTTGCACTGACAGATGAATTCAAATCAATAAAGTAAACCTTCATTTTCCTTTCAGTGGTAGTGTTCATGGTGGACATGGTGGGAGATGTTCTATACATTTCTACAATAAAATGTTCTAACATTCCACTTTGAGATTAACTTCCGAAATTCAGCTTCCGCTAACACTTGTTGAAATGACGTGGTTTTGTATGGATGAGAGATTTAACTCATCTCATGCAGAATGATGTTGTGGAAAAATTAGATATTAATTCCATTTATGTTAATATTTTCATTCCATAATGCAAGTTTGGAAAACTTCCACTCTTCCTCCGATAAGACTGAATTTTATAATGATAACGTTTTCCTTCCATGGCGAAATGTATGATTATAGATGGGTGGGATTACTTCTTCCGGTTTTGGAACGAATACACAATGCTGTGAAAAGGGTTTGGTTGAGGATGTGATGGCAGTCCTACCAAAATTTATTCCGAGGATGGTGACTCTTGATTGATGGCTACATTGTTATTTTGTAAGGAGGAGATTTGTAGTTTTTGTCTTTGAAGCAACGGAGTACATGTATGCAACAGTATAGTTATGTGTAAGTTTTGCTCTAGATCTTGCGGAATAAATCGAAAGATTTCCTGGCGTTGTTTGGGGAAACATCTGGACGTGTGAACTATGCATTAGAACCAGCCAGACACACAAAGATTTTCATGTACTTTTAAATAGGGAGAGATAATTTGGCCAAATGTTTCTGATGATCGGGGAATATTTAGATGATGCTGATTACCATGCATACCACATCAATAATGCAAATTGATGTCATAGAAACGCTTATACTGTACATCTACAGAAATATGAACGTCGGCTGTGGTATAAATTTATCTTCCAAGAAGGTCACTAATTCACTTTACTTATTCTTAAGTCAAGTCATTCCTTATCAAGGCCATATCTCTGTTGTCACCGACAGGAGTTGTAATTTTTAAGCGTGATTTAACGACCACGGAACTACTAACTCAGTCGACTGGCTGCAGAGTAGGTCTCGACGCACAAGTGGCCACGGTTGGTCCGTGGTCCAACAGCTCTGCACTCTGACCGGCCAACCGAGCAGAGGAGGGGTGGCCACGGCTGGTCCGTGGTCCAACAACTCTGCACTCTGACCGGCCAACCCAGCAGAGGAGGGGGTGCCAAAGCTCTACCGTGGCTCTACGCCTCTGTATTCGGGAGACGGGAAAGGGCTGGTCCTCACGGCTTGCCCCAACCGTCGGCTCTCCTGAGAGTGGTTTTCCGTAGTTTTCTATTCTCCTGCACTAAGGGGAATGCCGGGACAGTTCCTAGTTTAGGCCACGGCCACAAATCCCCTCACTTTCTCCGTGTATCTCCTTCACCGTTACAAATCTCCCGGCCTGAGAGATGGCGTTACCGTCTGAGAGGCCCGCCTCCCCTTTCAGGGGAAGAATGAACACGTTTAGTAGTAGTATATTGACTAACTGAGTCTGAAATTGCTTCCACTTACTTCATCATTTCCCATCTGACTTGCGATGAACAACTCTTGTTCTCTTCCGACCCCAAAAGTATTAGCTGTGCGAGACCTGAGCGGTCATTCATTGTCACACCCTTCCTTTCCTCTGCCGATAGCTGAATTCTTCGAATTGTTGGAACTCTTCCATTTACGTCTGATTAGTGTAAATAGCGTATTGCTACTTACAGTATAACCTCGATTTTGCGTGACCTCGATTTAAGGTAATCCGGCATTTAACGGACGAATGTTCCAGTCCCGAACGTTATTCCATAAGAGCAATGAAATTTTATATTCGATTTAACGTAGTTCACAACAGGGCAAAACCCGCGTTAAGGAAATGTCAAAATTGTCAAATATTCATTTCTATTCGTTTTGGTTAACGGACATTAAGAACATATGAAAAAGACGCCAAAATATTGCTAAGGATGATTCAAGGCAGAAGAGGAATTTAAAGCGCGGGCACTCAGGGCTAAAGTGAGATGTCGGACTCAGATACACATCCGACCGCGGCCGCTGTAGCAGAAGAGACAATGTTATTATAACCTTCGAAAATTCCTATATTAATCTGTACAATATCCTTCGGTTACAATGAGAACCCTTTTAATGATTCATCCCTTATTACAGGTACATTCGGGCGTGTTAATTTTTATTCGTTATCAATATTCATACACTCTACATTGCTCCACTCCAGCGTTTATATTGAATGCGATCGATCATCTTCCGTATCGATTCCTCTCTACGCGGGAGCGAGTCAATCTTGAGCGAGCCTGAGTTCTCCGTCCTCAACTCCGACTCGTGTAAACAAACCTCGGGATAATATGTTTTCGCAATAAGTGCAATGCCTGCAGTTCTCAACTCCTTAGAAATAAAAGCTGAAGTAAACGATATTCGTTTACGGCCATTAGAGAACACGTTAGGTAACAGTTACATGTTTCTGGAAGCCTTCTTCACAGCCCAAAACTTAAGCATCCTTTTTCTGGCAGCCTGTCTTCATTCTTCCGTCCACCCTCTGTTAAGTTTTGGTTCGTCATGGAATCCCTGGAATTTGTCGATTGTTCGGTTGGAGATGCCTTTTGAATTTAGTCCCACCTGTTTGAGATCCTTTCTCACCTCCCTGAACCATTTGTCCGCTGTCTAGTATTGTGAAAATCCTTTTTGTTTATCTCTTCTCATCCATTCTAATTTGAATACATACATACATACATACATATATACATACATACATACATACATACATTATCATTATAGACTGTTATGCCTTTCAGCGTTCAGTCTGCAAGCCTCTGTGAATTTACTAAACGTCGCCACAATCCTCGATTTTCAACCAGTGTTGTGGCCTCATTTAATTCTATACCTCTTATCTTTAAATCGTTAGAAACCGAGTCTAACCATCGTCGTCTTGGTCTACCTCTACTTCTCTTACCCTCGATAGCAGAGTCCATTATTCTCCTAGGTAACCTATCCTCCTCCATTCGCCTCACATGACCTCACCACCGAAGCCGGTTTATGCGTACAGCTTCATCCATCGAGTTCATTCCTAAATTAGCCTTTATCTCCTCATTCCGAGTACCATCCTGCCATTGTTCCCACCTGTTTGTACCAGCAATCATTCTTGCTACTTTCATGTCTGTTACTTCTAACTTATGAATAAGATATCCTGAGTCCACCCAGCTTTCGCTCCCGTAAAGCAAAGTTGGTCTGAAAACAGACCGATGTAATGATAGTTTCGTCTGGGAGCTGACTTCCTTCTTACAGAATACTGTTGATCGCAGCTGCGAGCTCACTGCATTAGCTTTACGACACCTTGATTCAATCTCACTTACTATATTACCATCCTGGGAGCATACACAACCTAAATACTTGAAATTATCGACCTGTTCTAGCTTTGTATCACCAATCTGACATTCAATTCTGTTGAATTTCTTACCTACCGACATCAATTTAGTCTTCGAGAGGCTAATTTTCATACCATACTCATTGCACCTCAAGTTCCAAGATATTACACTGCAGGCTTTAATTTTAATACTATGTACTGAAATAAAATAAGAATGTGTTACTTGTCCTTCTCAAGATACAGCGGTGTGCATTACTAATTTCAGAGGTTAGGTTATGTGCTTTCGCATCTTGTTAAATTTCAGAATGGCTGTTCCCGTGTGAAAATGTTATCGTTATTTTACAGGAATCTTGAAATATGTTTTCATAATACGTCCACGATAAACCTAGATTAGGTGACGCCGTTTGAAATAAGAAAATAGAAATGTTTGCCACAAGCCTCTGGAATAATGCTATTACTACTTTTTAGAATGAAACTCAATATGCGTGTCCAGACTATTGGAATACGTGCTAATCAGCAAACCGCTGCTTGGAAAATATCCACGAAAATGTTTAAACAAACCGATTGCTGTTTCATACCGATTTTAATGTGTTTTTGTGCGAGTTTGGAACTTTTCCCGACTTTTTATGGAAAATCATGTTAACGTTATGAGAAAAACCTTAAACCGAAGTGGTTTTGCATTCACCGACAAGCACAAACCGTAACTACAGTTCAATGTGTAAAAAGCAAAGCAAAGCAGTCATCTCCGTACAGGCCATGAAGGCTCTTGGAGTGGTGGAAGGTAAAGGCTCGGCACTTGATGGGGTAGAGTGGTTAGCTCTACGCCCGGCCGCCTTTGCTCCCAGGAATTAACCTGGTACTCATTTTTGGTGTAGGCTAAGTGAACCTCAGGGCCATGTGCACCTCCGAAAGTGGATATCTCGTTTCTTTAATTTCACGACTTCCTGACGGGGATCCGAACTCACTCCCTTTCGGGCGAACCCAACACGCCTTTACCGCTTCGGCCAGGCAGCCCCTACAGTACAATGTGTAGGGTAGATGTCTCCCTGTTGTATTGCTGTCACTCTGTAAATAATGTATGATGCTACAATTTATGTTAATGCAGGCAAAGGTAAACACCCATTTAAGGTTAAAAAATTAGGTCCCTGTAAAAACGTTAAATAGGGGTTTCTGCTGTAGTTGGACTTCCTCTTAAAACAATAGGCCTAATCACCTCCAGATCGCTCTTTTCTCTGTTAGCCTAGCTCGCTCCACCACGACATTCTGACCAAGATTTTGACGATATGATTCAAGGGTTATTAAGGTACACTTCAACCATATTCTAATTCCTCCTACCAATGGTACCGAAGATTAATGTTTAAAATTATTTTGTAATCCTCGAAATTTTTTACACCGTATAACTTTTGCCCTAATGTACCGCAATGGTGCCGCTAAGACACTCTGTGGAATGATGCACACATTTATTTATAGTATGACTTTTAGTAACGGGTGTGTCCAAGAACATATTTGCCTTGCTATCTGACATCCATGGGTGACTTGCGCTTCTGGCTGTGGGAAGGTAATGATACTGAGGTGCAAGAAGGGTGATGGTGGTGATCACTAATTTGAGAGGAAGTACAGTCCGCCTCTGTGGTGTAGTGGTTAGTGTGATTAGCTGCCACCCCCGGAGGCCCGGGTTCGATTCCCGGCTCTGCCACGAAATTGGAAAAGTGGTACGAGGACTGGAACGGGGTTCACTCAGCCTCGTGAGGTCAACTGAGTAGAAGGGTGTTCGATTCCCTCCTCAGCCATCCTGGAAGTCGTTTTCCGTGGTTTCCCACTTCTCCTCCAGGCAAATGCCGGGATGGTACCTAACTTAAGGCCACGGCCGCTTCCTTCCCTCTTCCTTGCCTGTCCCTTTCAATCATCCCATCCCCCACCAAGGCCCCTGTTCAGTATAGCAGGTGAGGCCGCCTGGGCGAGGTACTGGTCATCGTCCCCAGTTGGATCCCCAGACCCAATGTCTCACGCCCCAGTACACTGCCCTCGAGGCGGTAGAGGTGGGATCCCTCGCTGAGTCCGAGGGAAATGCCAACCCTGGAGGGTAAACAGATTAAGAAAGAAAGGAAGTAATAATAATAATAATGTTATTTGTTTTACGTCCCACTAACTACTTGTTAAGGTCTTCGGAGACGCCGAGGTGCCGGAATTTAGTCCCGCAGGAGTTCTTTTACGTGCCAGTAAATCTACCGACACGGGGCTGTCGTATTTGAGCACTTTCAAATACCACCGGACTGAACCAGGATCGAACCTGCCAAGTTGGGGTTAGAAGGCCAGCGCCTTAACCGTCTGAGCCACTCAGCCCGGCACTCAGGTAATGGACC
The DNA here is from genome assembly GCF_040414725.1 of Anabrus simplex. Taxonomy (NCBI): domain Eukaryota; kingdom Metazoa; phylum Arthropoda; class Insecta; order Orthoptera; family Tettigoniidae; genus Anabrus; species Anabrus simplex. The sequence continues at coordinate 32,100,397 of NC_090271.1, forward strand.
CTGTGGTCACCAACCCACGGTCCCAAGTTGAGAGGCCCTGGGGCCACTTTTAGTCGTCTCTTACGACATACCGTGGATGTTATTCTACCGCTCCCACCCACAGGGAGACGGGGAGGGTGAAGCTCGCTGTTGGCACATAGTCTAGTAATACTACGGGGTCTGCTCAAGGCTTAACATTCCCATCTCACCCACTGGAATGGACGCTACAGTAACATCCACGGTATCTCCTGCCTGTTAGTAAGAGGCGTTCTTAACTTCTGAGCGTGCGTTGGTGACCACGAGGCCCTTAGCTGAGTCCTAGCATTGCTTCCCTTTACTTGTGATAGGCTCCTCACATTCATCTATCCCATCCGACCTCCCTTGGTCAACACTTTTTCTTTTCCAACCCCGAGGGTATTAGGTGTCGAGGCCTAAAGAGTCTTTAATTTTCACGCCATTCATGTCCCTTGTCTTTCTTTTACCGACACCTATATGGTTAGCATGCTGACCACTGGTCACAGGAGTCCCGGGTTCGATTCCCTGCAGGGTCGGGAATTTTAACCATCATTGGTTAATTTAGCTGACATCCTCATCACGACGCGCAGGTCGCCTACGGGCCTCAAATCAAAAGACCTGCATCTGGTGAGCCGAACTTGTCCTCGGACACTCCCGGCACTAAAAGCCAAACGCCATTTCATTTTACCGATACCTTCAATTTTCGAAGTGTCTAACCTGTTCCATTTCTTTCCTCTGATCAGTGTTAACACAGGATGGTTGCCGAGTTGTACTTCCTCTTGAAACAATAACAGAACACCTAACGTCCTCATCAACAGCGTCATATGTGCTCACTCCAGATGAGCATACGAAAAGAAAACACAACGGAGAAGAATTTTATTTTTCACATGTAACTGTTAACGACGCCAAAGAAGCAATTCATGAAATAAAGTCAGAGGCTACAGGATGTGACGGAATAAATTTTACATTAATTATAAGACTCTCTGAAATTGTTCTCCCAACAATTACACACATAATAAATACCTCACTCATGACAGGAATCTTTCCCAATATATGGAAAAGTGCCATAATACGACCGATAAGAAAAATCTATAATCCAACAAAACCCGAAGACATTCGACCAATTTGCATACTTCCTTGTCTTAGTAAAATATTAGAAAAGGTCGTTCACAAGCAGATAACAAATGACCTTAACAAACACAATTTACTCGAGAAATACCAGTCAGGATTTAGACTTAACCACAGCACAACCACAGCACTACTAAAAGTTACAAATGGCATTCAAGCAGGCATGGACAACGGACAAATGTCTACCCTTGTACTTTTAGACCTAAGTAAAGCATTTGACTGTGTGGACAGGGAAATATTATTAGCTAAGGTACAAGCACAAAAATTTTCTTCAAGCGCACTGACGTGGCTGCACTCTTATTTAATTGGGCGGCAGCAGTGCGTGTCAGCAGGTACGAAAGTATCACACTGGCAACAAACTGAAGTTGGCGTAGTTCAGGGGAGTGTTCTAGTGCCACTGCTATTCTCACTGTACTTAAATGACCTACCAGAACATATAAAAACGTGTAAATACCATTTCTACTCAGATGACATTCAACTTTATATACATACAAACCCGAAAGACATCCAACTAGACATTAACAAACTAAACGATGACCTGGAAAATATAAAAGACTGGTCTAAAAATAATTATCTTAAAGTCAATCCATTCAAATCGCAAGCAATCATAGTAGGATCCAAAAATAATCATACCAAACTGAAAAGTGTTAAAATTCTCCCAATCCTATTCCACGCAACACCAATACAAATAAACGAAACTGTAAAAAAACTTGGCCTCATTTTTGATAAGTACTTAAACTGGACGGAGCACACGACGAAAATACGCCAACGAGTATTCTTTTCTTTGCACTCTCTTAAACGTTTACGGGATCTCCTTCCACTAAATACGAGAAAGTTACTTGTTCAAAGCTTAATTCTACCCATCTTCGATTATGGTGACGTAATGTACAACAATCTAAACACCACACTTAACGCTAAACTTCAGCGGGCTTATAATGCATGCATCCGTTTTGTATTAACTATGCCCAAGTATTGTCATATATCACCTTGTCTTGAACAGCTGTCGTGGTTTTATTTGGCGGAGAGAAGAAACCTTCACTCTGTTTCGCTTGTTCACAACATTCTCCGTACAGACACACCAAGTTATCTGAAAATGGATCTTAAAAACTTGTCATCTCCGAACAGTATACCTACAAGGTCAGAAACCTCTTCGCTGCTGAGCTTCCCAATTTACCCCATGACCGGTTACGGGAACTCATTCATACCTGCAACCATACGCTCTTGGAATTCCCTTCCGGCCTCTAATTAGAGACATACACAGTAGAAATGTATTTTAAAAATATGTCATAAATGGTACATAGACTTAAGAAATTAGTATTTAATTGTTTTTTAATTGTGACACTCAGATATTTACCTTTTGTTTATAACTATTATTTAAGTTTAATTTTATAATTAATAATATTCAATTAGAAATCTTAATACTCTGTAGTTTGTACAATGTAGCACATATAAGATGGTTTGGCATAACGGCAGGCTTCATAGCCTGAGCCACGCCATGTAAAACAAGTCAATAAATAAATAAAAAGTAAATTGGAGCGAGTGGAAATTTAAAAACTGATGGGATCAAGAGAAAGTGGCTGTAGTGTTAGGTGAATGAGGGAGAGCATCTTGCCCAGACGTATGGTTACCCGCCCTGAGCAAGTTGCTGGAAAGATATCAAAGTCGAGTATGTAAATTCTAGAACGTGGTGATTAAAAAAAGAGTTTGTATGAAGTAGGAAGTAGTTAGTAGAAGGAAAGATTTGATAAATTGGAGAGAGTGGAAATTTAAAAACTGATGGGATCAAGAGAAAGAGGCTGTAGTGTTAGGTGAAGGAGGGAGAGCACCTTGCCCAGAGGAATGGTTATCCGCCCTGGGCAAGATGCTGGGAAGTAGAACGAGGAGAAGTAGTATGTGAGCTTTCTACTATATAAGATATGTGTACTAAGAAGAGAGTAGTATATAACTAAATGTCTCAAGAGACGAGCACATAAACTCTAGAACTGATGTGATTATGAAAAGAGCTTGTAATAAGTAGAAAGTTGATAGAAGTATGATAGAAGTAGGAAGGAGTTGAATAAGGGGGAGGTGAGCAGGCACCGAGGGTAGTAGGTGATTCAAATTAGGAAAAGGGTAACAGCTTGTGCATGGAACGGATTCCACCCAGATCAAGGTGTTATTATAAATTGAGAAGGGTAGTAATTATAACCAGGTGGTATATATATACATTATGTTTATGGTTAATGTGTACCTGTAGACAGAAGTTAGTGAATAAGTAATAAAAGGTTTAAGATGGAGTGTAAGAGGTAAGAAGTGTGTAAACACGGTGGGAAGTTGATGTGAAATAGTGGAGTATGGAAGAATAATCTGTATGTCTGTGTGTAGAGGAGGTGTTGTAAAATGATGGATTGTTTATGTGTAAGTCATAAGTAAACAAGGTGGGAAGAACTGCGAGAAGATTGAGTGCAAAAATAGATTTGGAAAGAAAAACTGTCTGTATGTTTGTAAGTGCGATGGTGTAGAATAATGTTTGTAAGTGCGGTGATGTAGAATAATGGATTGTTTAGCTGTAAGACATGAATAAATAAGGTTAAAAACTCTGAGAAGAGTTTGGAAGGATAAACTGTTTTATATGTGTGTTGAGGAGGTGATGTAAAGTAATGGATTGTCTATGTGTAAGCAGTAAGTAAAATAAGGGGAATGAAGAGGGCAGTGAAGTGAAGGAGGAATTGTTGGTAGTGAGGAAATTGTGAAAGTATGTTAAAAGGGAGCTTGGAAGGATAAACTATGTATTGGTGGAGCAGGAGGCTTTGTAGTAGGATTGAGTGCGTATGTGAGGAGCGCATGATAGCGGTGTGCGTGACGTAATAGGTGAGAAAGAGGGGTGGACCTGACCCATCCCAAGGAATGAATGATTAAGCATGTATGCATGTGGAGAAAGAGGAGAGGGAAGGAAGTGCGCTGGCAATGGGACAGAGAAGGTGAGCCGTGTACATCGGGCTGGTCAGGAGATAAGAGGGAGGCAGGCCACGTGTTGGATTGGTTTCTGCCACATGTGGCCTGCTACGTAAGGTATGAGAGGATACACATTGTCAGCAAGGACCTGTGAGATCAGGTATCCGATCTCACGAGGCGGGGCTGGTGGCGGTGTCTACGGGTTGGAAGGCCAGTTTCCTCACTGGGGCACACGCCACGACCAGCCAACTATTTTAAATTAGTTTAAGTAGTATTAGAGTAGTTTGTAGTGCGGTGGCATCTTGCATGTGTGCTGGCTATCCTCGCACGTGTGGAATGCTACTGAGTAGATATAGTAGATAGTAAATTAGTTTTAGGAGGGGAGTAGTGGCTAATTTTCCTTTGTTGCCAATAAAACTACGGTATGAACTATGGTTGGGAAATAAAGATATGTATGTAAAAAATACTCAATGTTGAAAACATCCTAGCACAATGCTGTCCGCTCACGTATCAATACGTGTTTCCAAGCACGGTGCTCTGCAGCCGATCACGTATAAATACGTAAATGTGCAAGTCTGTCTTCTGTTGCCATCTAACGGTTATTGAGGAACTATTTGGAGATTATCGTTGATGTGCCTAAATGGTAGAAAAACTATGCTTCTTTTAGTACTGGTTTTACCCGTTTTAGTGCGTCAGTTGCATTTGTTTTTGCCTTCGAATATCTTCCGTGTATCCATCAATGCTAGTAAAAAAAATGGCAGCCCCGGTAAACAAAAACAGGGGACTGACTCCTGGTGATATTATACATGAATTATACGCTGATAATTTGTCATATGTTTCCCGTGATTGTGAGGAGAGTGAAGATGAATTGTCTAATGATAATTCTAGTGCTAGTGTCATGCATTTATGCGGAAGTGATGCGTTGAATGACACGTTTATTGCACCATGTGAGCAACGACCTGATGCTTCAGATAGCAAAGATGTAGTGATGCGCGCGAATGACGCCTGGAATCGCGAGAATCGGTTCCCACGACTCCGCGGTCGCACTCAATGTCGCATGCGAGGAATCGGTTCCTGATGACGTCACGAGAGTGTTCCGTTCGCACTCAATAGAGTGAGTCTTCCGTATATAAGTGGAGTAAATTCGAACGTGTAATATTTACTATTTCTTTTGTATACAGTGAAATGTGTAACTGGTTGTCGTGAATGAATTATGCCACATAATGAAATAACAATTTACCCTGGTAGTCTGGAAATCACATTACACATTTCGACACTGGGTGTAGCAATCGGCATTGTTATTATGCTCATACTGTATTTTCCTAATGTGGTTTTCAATTATCGCTAGTATAAACGTATAAAATATGTGGAATTAAGTCACATTTTTAATAAGTATACAACTTGTTTCCTAACATACTGGCTTCCGTTGCATTTAATTTGCAATGAACATACCGTACCACTGTCGGGGTCACTGGCTGAATGGTCAGCGCTGAGGCCTTCGGTTCAGAGGGTCCCGGGTTCGATTCCCGGCAGAGTGGAGGATTTTAATCGCCTCCAATTAGTTCTCTTGCCCCAGGGACTGGGTGTTTGTGTTTGTCCCAACATTTTCCTCTTCATATTCAGACAGCACTACCATCCACCGCAGGAACACGCAATAGTGATTATATCCCTCCACATAGGGTTGGCGTCACGAAAGGCATCCGGTTGTAAAGCAGGGCCAAATCAACATGCGCGATACAGTTCGCACCCGCGACCCCATAGGTCTGGGAAAAGTTGTAGAAAAATAAGAACATTTCATACTACTACTAAATATTATTATGAGAAACTCTCAGAATAACTTCTTTTTTTCATCACTGCTTAACATTAGTTAAGGTTGTCTCCTTAGTACAATTGTATTTTGTAGAAAGAGTACTGTTATATTATGTCATAATCCCCGTACAAGTTTTGATTTAATACAATTTGTATAGTTTCAAACAGAGGATCATAGTTTCTGATGAAACTACAGTCGCATTAGAGTATATAACTCCAGGAAACTACAATAAAAGCAGGCATGGCTTGTAAACAGACCTGGTTATAAACCAAAACGAACTCACATTACAGAACACATTCGTGCTGCACGTGTTTACGTATCTGCATCATAGATGGTGCTACTAGTTCCTCGGAATCGATTCCGGAATCGGGTACCCGATTCCTCAGGCATATGGAATCGATTCTTCGCGATTCCAGTCGCAACCCATCACTACAAAGATGGTCTAGATCACTGCCTGCTCGATCTGCATCCGATGGCAGCTTATACTGCCTGCTCATTCCATATTCAAACGTGTAACACGACTTACAAACAATCTGCCGTTAGATCGCAGCACCAGACGTACCCAATTATCGCGTGAATACAGATAGATAAGCATACAAGCAAAATTTAAAATCTGAAAGTGACAGAAATATTAAAGAATTGTACGCATAAAGTGGTGCTCTAGGGAGTGATAGCTTCAGGACTTTTCGAGAAAGAGATTTCGACGAACAAGAAAACCTGGACACTTTGTCTGTATGGTACTTCCCTACATTATAGGTAGAGGTTTCACGAATTTGATCACCACAAGTTCCTGGTGCTTACTGTTACTAAAACCCTTTAAAATCTTACAGTGGCACAAAGAGAGTAGAACATAGTTTTTATAGACTGGAGCAGACTTGCAGATTTCTTGCAGTACGGTAGAGCCGCCTCAACAAATTTCTGTAGCCCCATAATTAGGCCAATTAATCGTTGCTGGGGATAGCGCAGGCCTCCTCTATCCGACTGTGTGATTAAGGTCATCAACGGGGATGCATTAACTGAGGTGGAAATGTTACTCAAGCACGTGCTGCATTGTTTTTTCTTCGATTAAACGCACTAAATAACCACACACTAATGCATGGGAAGCAGTTTCCAAAGTGACGCACACCGACTCAGGGTGCTCACGAACAGCTTCCAGTAAATCAAGTACGTACTCAGCGGGCATCACTGGTTCTGTTTCGTCAAGTCCGGGAGAGGATACTGAGGCAGAAAATTTTGAATTTTGCTTATGCATAACGTTAGCACCATCGGTGGACATTAAAATACCGGATTTCAGAATTATTTTTATAGAATTCCGAGTAGCCCGGAAGTCAGTCATGTCATTACACCCTCCTCCCATTCTTATAGAACTAAACATGGCTTCAACTGGATCTCCTGAAAAAGCCCGTGTCATGGAATGAAATACCACGGCATTCTGGATTCCCTTTCTTTGATTTGCAGAAAGGCACACAGCAGTAGACCATTTTCACTGTAAACAAATACAGTACTACCCTATTTCCCGCTATTTCAATCCGACAGTTCAGGAGCCGGTTGGTGCTGCCACCTGCTGTGGGTATTTGTAAACGAAGTGTTTCATTTAGTGCTATGTTAAAATGTTGTAATGAGCAGGCAGTATAAGCAGCCATCGGATGCAGATCGAGCAGGCAGTGGTCTAGATGTAAGTACTGTTGATAATATTCTCCCTATTTCTGGCAGTGAGTGGCCTAACAGGATATTATACTGTTTTTGGAGTCTTTCTCGTGGACGCCTGGCGTTAAAAATTTCGCCGAGTAAACCTGAAAATATAGGTTGTGATGTCAAGTTTTTCATTTGTAATGATTTGTTGGCATATATGGTGGAGGAATCAAACAGATATCAATACCAGAATGAACCGAAATCTAAAATCTCACCAAAAACTTTAAAATGGACAGATATAACTGTGAATGAACCTAAAATTATTAAATTATAATAAATATTTAATTGCGCACAATGTGCATGAATACAAGTATTACACTGATTCACAAAAGTGTCTCAGAGATTCTGTTCTCAATTTGCACCTTAGTACATGGTATCTCTCACAGAGTTCACCACATCTTCTGCACTTACAGTCATGGCAGGGGTCATGAAATTGCATGGATTCACACAGTTTATGGTGAAATCCATGCACGGCGAGCCTTGTTGATATATGTCTTAATTTATAACCTCCTTGCATCCACTCTAAATTAATCATTGCGTCACTGAGGTAAAAATCGTCCGATATGTTGTTCCTCTTTTGAAGAAGTTCCTGCAGTAGTGCCTTATACGCCGCGGTGGTGGGAAGCAGGAACTTCAGACGCAGCTCTTCTACATAGAACAGTTCTCTTGTCAGTACGTAAACGAGGCGCGAAGGAGTGTACTTGGATAGACAAAGTACTCTTTTAAGAAATGCTGATTTTACACTCTCTAAACTTTGCAATTGTGCCTTGGTAAGATGCACCCATATGTTTTCTATTCCGTAGGACGCAACTGGACTGACTTTGAGATGAAACAACTCTATGGCCGTCGTCAGTGACAAGCTGCTGAGAAGTTTGATGTCACCCATTGCTTTAATGGCCGCGTTTAGTCTTTCTTTGACATGAAGGGAAAATTGTTTTCCAGCCGATTGAAATGTTATTCCCAAGTACCGGAAACTTGATACTGATCTTAACTGCCGGTCTCCGTAGTAAAATGTTCCATTCTTGCCTCCTCTCCTAAAAGTCATCGAGACGGTCTTATCCTCATTCAGTCTCAGCTTAGTATCTTCTGCCCATTTACTCACTTTGTTAAAATTACTTTGCAGGTCAGACTCTGAGATGGACGTTAAGGCCATGTCATCTGCATACATGAGTAATTTGACATTACTAGACGTTATCGATTTTGTAATGTCTGCCGTTGCAATAATGAAGAGCAAAGGGCTCAACGGGTCACCTTGGAGTACACCAATAGTTTGTAAAATGGGACCTGATTTGGTAATGCCATCACTGATTTCTATCCAATTGCTGGTGAGCAGATCTTTGATTAGTGGAAGAAGATAGAAACTATGGTCGGTGATATTTTGTAACTTCTCTAATAGAATAGTTCTGTCAATCGTGTCAAAAGCCTTTGAATAATCAATGAAGATGGCATGAAGTTTTCCTCTAGGTTGATCCAAGGCTTCCTCTATGTCCCGTTGAAGGCACTGAACTGCCTGAAGTGTTGACCTACCACTCCTGAAACCAAATTGAGAATCTGGGAGTTTGTCCGCAATGAACTCTGTAATGCGTTTATGAACTAAAGCAGTCAAGGTCTTTAAGAGAATACACTCCAGTGCGATACCTTTATAAGAATTGGGATCTGCTGTATCACCTTCCCATTTATATAACATCTTAATTGTCGATCGTTTCCAACTTTCTGGTACTCTACCTTGACGCATACATTCGTTTAGTAGTAGTGATATCGAGTTCTGTAATACTGGGAAAGTAGCTTTCAAATGTTCGTTGAATAAGAGATCAGGGCCACATGCTTTCTTGTCTTTCAGGTTATAGATGGTATCTGATATTTCATCAAGTGTGAATTCCTCGTAATGGACGCTAGCCTCCGTGTGGGCTAAATGAAAGTTAACCGGCCGCGTATCTCTCTCCTGTAGGATTGCAGTTAGATGTGTCTCCCATACACTCATCGGTATATTCTTTGGGAATGATGGTTGCCTTGGGCGAAGGGCTTTATATGGATTCTGTTTCGCTTCCTCAATTAGTAGTCTCTCTTCCTTCTCTCTGAACTGTTTCTTAGCTTCTGCGACAATGACTTTATAATCTCTTCTTAACCTAGCGTAAACTGCTAACCGTTCCTTTGTCCGTTGCACTTTTGCATCCTGTAAGGCTTGTAAAGCAATTTTCCTTGCATTGAAACACGCCATAGTAAACCAAGGCTTCGCTTTTCTTTGGCGAATGTCGTTGGAGATGACAGCCTTTTTAATGATCTTTTCTAGTTTTGTTGCTGCCTCTGACAGAGTGCCACTTTGTAGTTCTTCAATAATTATCCTATTTTCTGAGTCACCAATTAAGGACAAATCAATCCGCCTGCTCACTTGAGTTGGTAGTACTTCTGGGCACGAGTAAAAGTTAACTAGTTTCAATCTCGTCTCAACTGGTAAATGTTTTTTCTCTGTTTCTGCTCTGACTACTTGACTGATTAGAGTTAATTTTGAGTTAATGAATACAAGGTCTATCGTACTCATGCCATTGTAGCAAATATATGTCCTCTGATCCTTATTATTGAGTAGATGAAAACCCTCCTCCTCTAAGTAACTACTGACCTCTTTTGTTTTCTGAAGTGGAATGTCTATACGGCAGTTAAGATCTCCCGCCAGGACTACTGTATCCTCTCTTTTTGTCACTTGCAAACAGCGGCTAATTTCATCAATAATATCCGTTGAACTGGCGTAAGGTTGAAAATAAACACCAATGAGAACACAGAGTCTAGTGCGCACTACAAGAGCATTCTTGGACTTTCGCTGTACAACGAAAGGCGAGAATTTATCTGAGAAAAAACAAGAAATTCCTCCTTTAGGTCTTCCGGTAGGTCCTTTGTCAGCTAGAACATGCGCTGAGTAGTGACTATTAACATTCCATTCCGATGTTAAAAAAGTTTCCACAAATATTGCAACATCACACGTCTGCAGCATTGCTCGAATTGAATAAGCTATACCTAGTAGTCCTTCAGTGTTCCAAGATAGCAGCTTAATTTCTTGAGGGGAGGGGTCATCCTGTCGCTTAATTGCGTGTATCGAAATGCGTACTGGTTTTTCTAATGGAGCGAAAAGAAAATCGCCTAACCAGCACATCTTTAGGCCAGAAATTTGAACAGTTAACCGTGTCTAAGAAGTTAAAATCTAATCCAACACGAAAAGCTTTGTTTGCCCCTTTGGTGTTCAGTTGAGAACAAGATATGTTACAGTTAATCCCATTGTCTTGTAGATAATTCATGAGGTCCTCTGACTCTGTCTCTGGATGTAAACTACCAACATATAACCAAGCAACCCTGGCTGCCGCTTGAAGTTTGTTACCTTGAGTTTGTTTAGATCCTCTAATAAATGGTATACTCGTACGATTGCGTTTAACTACCTCCGACCAAACTTCACACTCCTTATCTTTCTTTTCGTCATCTTCCCCGTCATTGATTAACGGAGCAGTGAACTGGATGTTGGTATCGGATGCCTGGGAGTGATCCGGCTTGACAGATGAGGCATCAAACCTTGACTCAAGGTCATTTGATGTTTGATTATTGAGCTGTAGAGCAGGTGGTTTAGGCGCAGTTTTCTTCTTGGTCAGACTTTCCTTTTGTCTGTCATTGTATGCTGGAACCTTTGAGTGGCTCGAAATTTCACTCATTTCTCTCTGCTTTAATTGCGGTAAAACGTTCCTAATTTCCTCTGAGACTGTCTGTTTTATAATATCTTTCATGTTACGGATTTCTTCCCAAATTGCCTTCAGCTCTTCTTTCCCATTCTTCATCATGGCAAAGTCATCTTTACACTCTTTGCATAACCAAATGAGCGAACATTTTGCTTTCTTAATAACAGCGAACTCACCTGCACTGATACCTGCACATTCTTTGTGATACCATCTTTTACAGCTGCCATCACATTCGACAGCTACATCCGCTTCCATGGTCGATTTCCCACATTCTCCGCATGGAGCAGTAGTATCTAACCGAACCTCTTGTATACTCGCCATGCTGCCTGCTGTACCTTTGGTAAGATGGCGGCTCCTATAGATCGTGATCTATTCCCGAAATGCGTACTTGATAAGATGCGAAATTCAAGCTAAATTACCTGTACACTAGGGGTTTACAGTTGTGATGATTTCTAGACACTATACTTTTAGTATTATTATATAAAGTATACTTTATATCTTATTTAATTCGAAGTTTTTCGTTGAAATTCCTTCACTGCTCTTATAACACGTTATTCCATGGCCATCAACATGATACCCTGCAAGAACTCCATGTCTCTGCCAAAACCTTCCGGCCACAGGGGCCAGTTATACGTCAGATGGGACGGACAGCAATGTGCTAGGGATAAGAGCTGCGAATTTTAGGTAAGGTAAATATAATGATGTATGAGAATATATTCTTTATGTATTCCCAAAAATGACAATCGTTTTCTTAATCATCGTTATACGGTCGATTAGATTAGCAGTTTGCCTTTTACAAGACGGACTCCGATCCTCGGACATTAATGCTACTCTCGATCGTTCAAAGGTGGCGAATCGAGTAGCCGGACTTGTTGGAAATGTGGGTTTGTTTTGGTTTGTTGTTATCGTATGTAGTTGGTGTAATTTCATTAAAGTTGACGATAAATGTCAGTTTCTTTGTAGAATATAAATGAGCAAGTGTATTTATATGTCAGTGGACACTTAGGATCTGTAATTATATGCAGTGATGTGAGAATGTGTTTGTTTCGATCGGGTTGTGAATCAGGTTTAAGTAACTATGGCAATGCCTCTCATACAACTAATCTTAAATTTTCTACGGAATAAAACATTAAGAGACAAGGGGATTAGGAATATACATCGTGATTATTTTGAAGTCGATGACAAAATTGTAGTGTGCATAGGCTACATCATATTGAGAATAATTCTGAGGTGAACCTATGCGTGTTCCTCGAAACATTTATTTAGATAGAATATAATTTATATTGTGATATTCCGACAGTGCCAATGTGCTTCAAAGTGTCGAGTGATTTAAATGCAAGTGTATTTTACAACAATCTGTGCTTACGTGCGGAAATCTTTGACTGCATCTTGGAGTATAACAAAACTTATAAGTGTGACAGAGCAATCTATACAGTGTTACACAGATATAAATAGTGACTTTGAGCGAAGGTGGGTTTGTAACGCAGAGTTTTACACTTCCAACACCTTCCGATTCATGTTGTGATTATCTCTTATCAAGCAGACTACACCCACTTGAAGTTCGTCCATGTGGTTAAATATCAATAATTAGACTCAATAGAGTTTTTGTACTCATGTTCTTTAACGGATAAAAAACTATTACATTCTCGGTCTCCAAACGTTTCACTACTAATGTTACAATTATTGTGTGAAGTGCTGCTATGCCATGTGTCAACATTACGTTAGCATAATCAGGGCCGTTCATTGGGTTAACATAATCATTTCGGGTGTACTTGGGCTGAGTGGCTCAGACGGTTAAGGTGCCGGCCTTCTGACCCCAAGTTGGTGGGTTCGATCCTGGCTCAGTCCGTCGGTATTTGAAGGTGCTCAAATACGTCAGTCTCGTGTCGGTAGATTTACTGGCACATAAAAGAACTCCTGCGGGGCTAAATTCCGGCACTTTGGCGTCTCCAAAAACCGTAAAAAAGTAGTTAGTGGGAAGTAGAGAATGCAATGTCACAATAACATTATTGTCTTTACACAATAATACGACTATGACGTAATTCGTCATAGTTATGCTTGTTTAGTCATGTTCGTTAACAAGGTTACTCTCTATGACCCGTCTCATAAGTGCAGAGACCATCTTGCGCAAGCGCCCCTAGGCCACCTCATAAGAGCAGCAGCTATCTTGCGCAAGCGCCCTTAGGCCGTCTCATAGCCACCATCTTGCGCAAGCGCCCCTAGGCCATCCCATAAGAGCCTATGTATAGCCGCCATCTTGCGCAAGTGCTCCTAGGCCGTCTTTGTATACCGCCATCTTGCGCAAGCGCCCTTGGACCCGTCTCATAAGAGCAGCGGCCATCTTGCGAAAGCGCCCCTAGGCCGTCTCATAAGAGCAGCCACTATCTTACGCAAGCGCTCCTGGTCCTCCTCATAAGAGCAGCCGCTATCTTAAGCAAGCGCCCCGGGGCCGTCTAATAAGAGCCTATGTATAGCCGCCATCTTGCGCAGTAGCCCTTGGGCCGTCTCATAAGAGGCTATGTAAAGCCGCCATCTGGCGCAAGCGCCCCTAGGCCGTCTTTTTAAAGCCGCCATCTTGCACAATTCACGTCCGGAAGGGCATCTGCCCGTAAAACTGAGGATAGGCTCCTCCATGTGGTTAGGTGTGAGGTTAGGCTCGCTCTCTTAGGTGTCGGGAAGCGACTGTAAGGTTAGGCTTGCTCTCTTATGCAAATTCGCAAAATCGACATTGTACAACTACTATACCAGGGGTCAATGACCTAGGGTCGGAACCCGCATAGCTACACTACTAGACCTCAAGTGCCGACTCAGCAAAAAAATGCTGACACTATGGCTTGGGAACTCCACTGTTCCCCTACTGCAACCCTCGTGTTTCTAGCTTCTTGACGGATTCTGGTATGGTTTGGAAGTGTGTCTTGATAAGTGCCAGTTCCCTTTGAACCGTTTCATTGCCGAAAGTGTTAACGGTATCAACTACTTTACATTTTGTTGAAGGTTGCTAGTAAAACACGTTCAAATAGGCACAATAAAAGTTGAAAACATGCCACAATAAATCCGGAATTTGAAGTATGCATATCGTCGTTGCCGGGACGAAACCTCCAATGTGATAATATTTTTGGAAATATTCTGACCTGCAGCACATACATTATGAAGAGCGAGAATGCCTTGACAATATTCACGCTAAATTGCACCTTAGATGACAGAACATTACAGGCCAAAGTTCTAAGCTAAAATATTTCACATAGGAGGTTTTCGCCCGGCAGCGAATGCCCTATTAAACTTAATAATTCGTCCAATTTCACCTTCAAACGCACTTCCTTATCGGTATTGGAGGTCTACATATCGGCAAACGAAATTTGCATTCGGATACAAATCCGATGTCTAGTGATGAGGACATCCACGAAAAGCGAACAAACGACAGTCATTCCGTCTGTAGATGTTTGTGATAGAAGTGGTGACGCGTGCTGCTGGTGTTGTGTGGCACGGGATATAGTTTTAAACTTTCCTTATCCATTGCTGTGTGAACTGCAAATAGGTAGGAAGTATTGCCTGGCCTGAAATTCAGACGTGCTGTGCTGATGTAGACGTTGAAGAATGATGTGACCTGCCCATCACAAATGCCGAAGTTCAGTATGTTGTAGGTTATCTTTTCCCGTTCATGAAGAAACATATTCACACGCCACATGTAATAACTATTGCACGTAACAATTGTCGTAGTTTACATTCAGTCGACCCATGTGGATCTTTTGCCCCTACTGAACCTGCGTGTGATTGGAATGGCGGTAGTGTGGAATGTTGTGTGCGATGAAAGGAAGATTAAGGACGTCACAAACACCCAGTCCCCAGGCCAGGGATATTAATAATTACAATTAAAAATCCCTGACCCGGCCGGGAATCGAACCCGGGGCCGCTGGTTGAGAAGCGAACGCGTTGCCCTGTACACCGCGGGGCCGGACTAGATTTGTTTAATAGTGGACCCTATTGAAATAGCCATGTGGCTGGTTCGTAGGACATTAAATTATTCTTTATTAGTTGAAGCATAATTTAATAACAGGAATGAAACATGATACATGGAAAAGAAAGCTTATTCTAGTGATGATGCCATCGATACTGATTGCATGCTTTGTCCAACAGGAAGTCCAGGCGTGTGCAGCCGTGCTACCTTTAAACGTCCGTTCGTGTAGGTTTTTAGGAAGTTAAAAGCATTAATTGTTACACAGAGTAGCTAGCTACCATGCAAAGGATCAAAGCACAAATACAAAAAGTCAATAGTAAATACAAGAGATAAGCTGTAACAACAATAATCACCTCTATCATTACCATCAACACCGTATTTCCTCTATTACAAGACATCTATCACAAGGCGCTAGTAACGCCGTTTCTTAGCCAGCCAGCCCTCGTTATGAATGGTATGAAAATGTTGGTCAAAGGGTCGATTGGTGTGTGTATTTCAATGGACTTGGCCAACTGATATGTAATAGCAACTTCTGGCTCGGCGAGGAAGGCAGCGGGAAACTACCTCACTCCTCACTTCCCTGGTACTCCTCTACAGTGATGCCTAGACCAACTATGACAGCTTATGGCAGAGCTGTTAAGCTTTCAGCCTGCGTACTCAACAAGACTCAAGGAACAAGTAATGACTGAATATTGTTTCCTGGGAAGGGTAAAATAGGAAGGGAATTCAAAACAAAGGATTGTTCTTCTAAAATATATTAATACCATTAATCGTGCATCGTCTGCAATCTACTTTGAGATACATAACGTAGAGATCACGTAAGTTCAGTTTTCTGGGTCGCTAATTGATACCGTCCAAGTTCCTTCTTCTGCTGCGGAATCACGTTAACACACAATCACAGCTCGCGAACTGAAATCAAATAAATCGCACCTTTTATTAGTATACAAAAATTAGGTAGCAAGATCTAAGGCTACAGAAGATCTGGAGTATTACTGAATAGTATAGACGCATTATTGGAGAATGAGAACGAAACAAAAATGGATGGCACTAATTCCAAAATAATAGCAGTGGAATGCAGTCGCATAATATTAGTTGAGGCAGGAAACATTAGAATAGGAAATTAAGTCTTAAAGGAGTTGTTGAATATTGTCACTTGGGTAGTAGAATAACTGAGGCATTGGCGTGGAAAAGGTAGTAAGCCATATAAAGTTAATTTTACAGAAGAAGGTAGTGTTTTCGACATTCTGAAACAGATGTTACTGGAAACAAATCATGCAAAATCAAGGAGTAACCCATTTATCAGTTTAAGTCACTAATTTATGCTAATTATGCTCCAGGCACAAATTGTGCTATAAAATACTTAATGAAAAATCACTGTCTAATCAGTTTGTCAGTTGACGTGTATACACTGACTGACAGAGCAAATGCAACACCAAGAAGGAGTGGTCAGAACTTTATGCCAATTGCAGGGTAGACTGACGTCACTGAGGTATGCTCATGATGTGAAATGCGCCGCTGTGCTGCGCACGTAGCGAACGATAAATGGGACACGGCGTTGGCGAATGACCCACTTCGTACCGTGATTTCTCAGCCGACAGTCATTATAGAACGTGTTGGCGTGTGCCACAGGACACGTGTATAGCTAAGAATGCCAGGCCGCCGTCAACGGAGGCATTTCCAGCAGACAGACGACTTTACGAGGGGTATGGTGATCGAGCTGAGAAGGGCAGGTTGATCGCTTCGTCAAATCGCAGCCGATACCCATAGGGATGTGTCCACGTTGCAGCGCCTGTGGCGAAGATGGTTGGCGCAGGGACATGTGGCACGTGCGAGGGGGTCCAGGCGCAGCCCGAGTGACGTCAGCACGCGAGGATCGGCGCATCCGCCGCCAAGCGGTGGCAGCCCCGCACGCCACGTCAACGCCATTCTTCAGCATGTGCAACACACCCTGGCTGTTCCAATATCGACCAGAACAATTTCCCATCGATTGGTTGAAGGAGGCCTGCACTCCCGGCGTCCGCTCAGAAGACTACCATTGACTCCACAGCATAGACCTGCACGCCTGGCATGGTGCCGGGCTAGAGCGACTTGGATGAGGGAATGGCGGAACGTCGTGTTCTCCGATGAGTCACGCTTCTGTTCTGTCAGTGATAGTCACCGCAGACGAGTGTGGCGTCGGCGTGGAGAAAGGTCAAATCCGGCAGTAACTGTGGAGCGCCCTACGCCCTACCGCTAGACAACGCGGCATCATGGTTTGGGGCGCTATTGCGTATGATTCCACGTCACCTCTAGTGCGTATTCAAGGCACGTTAAATGCCCACCGCTACGTGCAGCATGTGCTGCGGCCGGTGACACTCCCGTACCTTCAGGGGCTGCCCAATGCTCTGTTTCAGAAGGATAATGCCCGCCCACACACTGCTCGTATCTCCCAACAGGCTCTACGAGGTGTACAGATGCTTCCGTGGCCAGCGTACTCTGCGGATCTCTCACCAATCGAACACGTGTGGGATCTCATTGGACGCCGTTTGCAAACTCTGCCCCAGCCTCGTACGGACGACCAACTGTGGCAAATGGTTGACAGAGAATGGAGAACCATCCCTCAGGACACCATCCGCACTCTTATTGACTCTGTACCTCGACGTGTTTCTGCGTGCATCGCCGCTCGCGGTGGTCCTACATCCTACTGAGTCGATGCCGTGCGCATTGTGTAACCTGCATATCGGTTTGAAATAAACATCAATTATTCGTCCGTGCCGTCTCTGTTTTTTTTCCCAACTTTCATCCCTTTCGAACCACTCCTTCTTGGTGTTGCATTTGCTCTGTCAGTCAGTGTATTTCATGCGCAATTTTCACGATAATATGCAAGATATTTTTCATCTGAGATATTCAACATAGCCTGTGTATGTATGTTGGGTACTCAGCCCGAAGGCTGGTTTGATCCTCTGCAGCTCCGCCAACAGCTGTCATAAACAGCCTAGGCGTCACTGAAGAGGCGTACTAGGGAAATGAGGAGTGAGGTAGTTTCCAGTTGCGTTCCTCACCGAGCCAGCCGTTGCTACTACATATCAGTCTGCCAAGCCCACTGAAATGCCTGCACCAACCGACCCTATGAGCGATATTTTCACACCATTCATAACAGGGACTGGCTGTATAAGCAATGGTATTACTAGCATCACTCACAACTCAGTTACTTTCATATTGTCAAAGCCAAGGATGAGACTGAGACAGGTCAATGAAATTAACAAATTTGATATAGCCCATACCTGAAGACATAGTGCACTGTAAACACTACATCTCGCCAGCAAAGGCCTATAAGTCATTTATACGGTTCGCTGATGGTTAGTCTCCTTGCAAGTGGTTGTAAGGACTGTATGTTGCTGATCGCGTGATGGAACCGCCCTATTTTGAGGATGTTGTGCTCCTTCCACGGTTCTAACTCGTTGAATGATTGTCTGTCTGTTAGGTCATCAGCCCAGAGGCTGGTTGGATCCTCAAATAGCACCACCAAAGGTTATGCGGTTATAAGGAAACCCCAAACACCAATGACAGAACCAATATGAGGCATACTAGGCAAGATGAGGAGTGAGGTAGTTTGCCATTGGTTTCCTCACTCGGTCAGAAAGTGCTATTGCAGCACGACTGACCCTATGATCAGCACCTTTCATAACACTCAGATGCACTAGTCGTGCTCCGAATGTCATTACTCAGCACTACCCATACCCCAGCAATTTTCATATTGTCACAGCCATGGATGAGACTGGGACTTCGGTGGAAGTTACACTTTACTCTGGCCTGTGCCAAGAGATAGATGCAAAAGTACTGTATCCATCAAGAAATGACAGCAGGCAGGTTGAATGATTGTCTTGTCTTAACTGAGGGAAATTCAGCTCTTTAAATCCTTATCCAGCTCAAAGGGCTAATATTAAGGCGCTGAGTATTTAAATATCTCTTGCTTTCCATGGTGAAGTCACAAAAATCCCCAGGCGTCATCATGATTGCATGAAATTTTTAGCCTCCCTAATTATCTTCACATCTTCTTCTGGAACCATTGTTGGGCACACTAGTAGGTACCTATTTATGAAAACAAAGAATAAGTATGAACGACGTCATGTCAAGGAGCTGGCAATAACGACATTATTTTGAATGGAACAGGTTTCGGAGGCATTCTGGCAACTGAAATATCGCTATGAGAATTATAATAGCTATAAACGAGATTTACACGCAGTTGACTGTCCGACTCGTTGGCTGAATGGTCAGCGTACTGGCCTTCTGTTCAGAGGGTCCCGGGTTCGATTCCCGGCCGGGTCGGGGATTTTAACCTTCATTGGTTAATTCTAATGGCTCGGGGGCTGGGTGTCTGTGCTGTCTCCAACATCCCTGCAACTCACACACCACACACAACACTATCCTCCATCACAATAACACGCAGTTACCTACACATGGCAGATGCCGCCCACGCTCATCGGAGGGTCTGCCTTACGAGGGCTGCACTCGGCTAGAAATAGCCACACGAAATAATTATACGCAGTTGATTGTCAACAAATGTCAAAGGTGATAAGTTACCT
The DNA here is from genome assembly GCF_040414725.1 of Anabrus simplex. Classification (NCBI taxonomy): domain Eukaryota; kingdom Metazoa; phylum Arthropoda; class Insecta; order Orthoptera; family Tettigoniidae; genus Anabrus; species Anabrus simplex. The sequence goes on from NC_090271.1 coordinate 32,120,191, forward strand.
AATTCCACCAGAGTCTTGGGCTGGCATACTACCTTCTCCATGCCAAACCTGGTGGACTACAGTGACTCTATATGTAGTGTGGCCAAGTCCAGTCCATCCGCCATGTTTTAGCCAAGAACTCAATAGCAGATAGGTGAAGGAGAATAATGTTATTTCAATAAAGAAGAGACTAGATCAATGTTTTTTGAAGTTATTTATTTTGCTTATACTGTGTGTATATAGGCCTGTATTTTTTATATTCAGAGTCTGACTACCTGACATTAAGACTTCAAAATTTACATTTACACGTGGTATACAACACTTCACAATCATTTAAGAGGTTAGAAAGTGTGTGTTGGTAGCTAGGCCTATAATAATATTCACAGTATGTTATAATACATCATCATCATCATCATCTGTTTACCCTCCAGGGTCGGTTTTTCCCTCGGACACAGCGAGGGATCCCACCTCTACCGCATCAAGGGCAGTGTCCTGGAGCTTCAGACTTTTGGTCGGGAATACAACTGGGGAGAATGACAAGTACCACGCCCAGGCGGCCTCACCTGCTATGCTGAGGGATGTGGAGGGATGGGAAGATTGGAAGGGATAGGCAAGGAAGATGGAAGGAAGCGGCCGTGGCCTTATGTTAGGTACCATACCGGCATTCGCCTGGAGGAGAAGTGGGAAACCACGGAAAACCACTTCCAGGATGGCTGAGGTGGGAATCGAAACCACCTCTACTCAGTTGACCTCCCGAGGCTGAGTGGACCCCGTTCCAGCCCTCATACCACTTTTCAAATTTCGTGGCAGAGCCGGGAATCGAACCCCGACCTCCGGAGGTGGCAGCTAATCACGCTAACCACTACACCACAGAGGCGGCATGTTATAATACATCTCACATAAAATAGTTTAGTTATTGTGTTGAATAATGTATACGATGACTTTAACATTAGCCTACATTTAAATAAACAACATTAACATTACCATATTCCTGGCCACAGGGTTCTGCATATCAGAATAATCAAACTATACATATAAATGTACTTTTTTATGCATGATTTACCGGTACGTATATAAACGCACGTAGAAGATAGAAGACAATATGATTAGTTAAGCAACGGGTATGCAAAATTATGCTACCTAAATCCATATTTATGTTAACATAATATACTCTACCAGTCTACAGATGGTACTAACATAAATAAAAAAGACCTGCTACTCTTTAATGGTGAAAACAAACAACTGTTGTGGTTCCGTGGTAATTGTGTATAGTGCTCTGTTAATGACGATTACGGTTTGATCCCGGCAATGAGCAATTAAACACTGGTATCACTATACAATATACATACATTACATACATCATCATTATAGACTGTTATGCCTTTCAGCGTTCAGTCTGCAAGCCTCTGTGAATTTACTAAACGTCGCCACAATCCTCGATTTGCAACTAGTGTTGTGGCCTTATTTAGTTCTATACCTCTTATCTTTAAATCGTTAGAAACCGAGTCTAACCATCGTCGTCTTGGTCTACCTCTACTTCTCTTACTCTCCATAGCAGAGTCCATTATTCTCCTAGGTAACCTATCCTCCTCAATTCGCCTCACATGACCCCACCACCGAAGCCGGTTTATGCGTACAGTTTCATCCATCGAGTTCATTCCTAAATTAGCCTTTATCTCCTCATTCCGAGTACCCTCCTGCCATTGTTCCCACCTGTTTGTACTAGCAATCATTCTTGCTACTTTCATGTCTGTTACTTCTAACTTATGAATAAGATATCCTGAGTCCACCCAGTTTTCGCTCCCGTAAAGCAAAGTTGGTCTGAAAACAGACCGATGGGAGCTCACTTCCTTCTTACAGAACACTGTTGATCGCAGCTGCGAGCTCACTGCATTAGCTTTACGACACCTTGATTCAATCTCACTTACTATATTACCATCCTGGGAGAACACACAATCTAAATACTTGAAATTATCGACCTGTTCTAGCTTTGTATCACCAATCTGACATTCAATTCTGTTGAATTTCTTACCTACTGACATCAATTTAGTCTTCGAGAGGCTAATTTTCATACCATACTCATTGCACCTATTTTCTAGTTCCAAGATATTAGACTGTAGGCTTTCGGCACAATCTGCCATTAAGACCAAATCGTCAGCATAGGCCAGACTGTTTATTACATTTCCACCTAATTGAATCCCTCCCTGCCATTTTATACCTTTCAGCAGATGATCCATGTAAACTACGAACAGCAAGGATGAAAGATTACTGCCTTGTCTAACCCCTGTAAGTACCCTGAACCAAGAACTCATTCTACCATCAATTCTCACTGAAGCCCAATTGTCAACATAAATGCCTTTGATAGCTTTTAATAATCTGCCTTTAATTCCATAGTCCCCCAGTATGGCGAACATCTTTTCCCATGGTACCCTGTCATAAGCTTTCTCTAGATCTACAAAACATAAACACAACTGCCTATTCATCTCGTAGCATTTTTCAATTACCTGGCGCATACTGAAAATCTGATCCTGACAGCCTCTCTGTGGTCTGAAACCACACTGGTTTTCATCCAGCTGCCTCTCAACGACTGATCGCACCCTCCCTTCCAAGATGCCAGTGAATACGTTGCCTGGTATACTAATCAATGAGATACCTCGATAGTTGTTGCAATCCTTCCTGTTCCCTTACTTATAGATAGGTGCAATTACTGCTTTTGTCCAATCTGAAGGTACCTTACCAACACTCCATGCTAATTTTACTACTCTATGAAGCCATTTCATCCCTGCCTTCCCACTATACTTCACCATTTCAGGTCTAATTTCATCTATTCCTGCTGCCTTATGACAATGGAGTTTATTTACCATCCTTTCCACTTCCTCAAGCATCATTTCACCAACATCATTTTCTTCCTCCCCATTTGCTTGGCTGTTCACAACACCACCAGGACGATTTCCTTTTACACTATACAATATAGTTTGAAAAAATAACACTTGTTGCCCGGTGAAAACAAGCAGTTATCCTGGTCCCGGAATATCTGTATTCAGGACTTCGTTACCGATCACCCGCGTTTCGATCCCCGTGATGCGCGACTAATTCTGTGCCCCGGTTCGGTTAATACTGATCGATATCTACTGTATTTTAAGCATTCTATTTGCTGCTATCGATTTTGCACCGAGCTTGATAGCTGCAGTCGCTTAAGTGCGACCAGTATCCATTATTCGGGAGATAGTGGGTTCGAATCCCTCTGACGGCAGCCCTGAAAATGGTTTTTCGTGGTTTCCCATTTTCCACACCAGGCAAATGCCGGGGCTGTACTTTAATTAAGGCCACGGCCGCTTCCTTTCCACTCCTAGCCCTTTGCTGTACAATCGTCGCCATAAGACCTGTCTGAGTCGGAGCGACGTACAGAAACTTGTAAAATATAATATCGATTTTGCCAATACTTTGTTATTATTGTTATCATGTCCGCCTCCGTAGCGTAACGGTTAGTGTTATTAGCTGCCGTCCTCGGGGGCCCGGGTTCGATTCCCGGTGCTGCCAGAAATTTAAGAATGGCAGGATGGCTGGTATGTGGTTGAAATGGTACATGCAGCTCACCTGCAATGGGGGTGTGCCTGAAAAGAGCTGCACCACCTCGGGATGAGGACAAGAGTTTACTTTATTGTTATCATTACCTTCTTCTTCTTTTTCTACCGCTCTTCCCACAACTGTGCGGCTTGCTTAAAATTGTCTAAGCTCGGTAAATTCGTGAAGCAGGATGCTACCCTACTAACACATAGTCCAAGTGAGGATCTCTGCTCTAACGGTTTAGGGACCACCAGTGGATTGTATAGTGCTAGCCGCGTGAGCACAAGGAGGGTCATGATTCAGAATATGTCCGAAATGTCCACTCCCATTGCGTAGCAACTGGTATACCGACTCTCAGGACCACTTACTAGGCCACTAACTAGGACGTGACTACAGTAACCCACGCCATGAACCATGTGAAAAAGAATATAATCCTGAAAGTCTTCGTTATTTTTCCTTACACGGTAAAATCGCACGAAACGTAAAATATGGAAAATTATATTCTAATCAACGTTCGTTACGTACAGGTTTTCGGTACGGCGAATACCGAGCTCGATAGCTGCAGTCGCTTAAGTGCGACCTGTATCCAGTATTCGGGAGATAGTAGGTTCGAACCCCACTGTCGGCAGCCCTGAAGATGGTTTTCCGTGGTTTCCCATTTTCACACCAGGCAAATGCTGGGGCTGTACCTTAATTAAGGCCACGGCCGCTTCCTTCCCACTCCTAGCCCTTCCCTGTCCCATCGTCGCCATAAGACCTATCTGTGTCGGTGCGACGTAAAGCAAATAGATAAAGAAAAAAAAAGGTACGGCGAATATCAACAGAGAAATCTGACATTTACTGCCTTGGCCTCCATAAAATTACTAACCCATTTTGCTATTATTGTTACGATTACAATGCATGAGACAACTGTACTCGTTGCTGGGAGCGTCTTGCGTAACGTGCTACTTTCAGAGCTGAAAAACAAGCAATTGTCCAACTTCATTTTGAAACCCTTTCCGGATCTGCTTCTGAATCCGTAAGACTTCAGAAATACGTAAATTCACACAAATTTAGAAACTAATAATACTAAATAATCCCGTGTGTTTAATAAAAACATACTTTCGGTAGAATTAAAATTAGAACAGGTGATTCGCTCAGTGGCTTAGCTTCTGGCTTCCCACCCGGAAGGCCGAGGTTCCAATCCCGGTCGATCATCATGAATAACTTGGCGTTAGGAAGGGCATCTGGTCTTAAACCTCTGGCCAAAACCAAAATGATTCTGGATGGTTCCAGCGACCCCAGAAATAGTTGGGAAAAGCTGGAGAGAGTTTATCAAAGTTAAAACAAGTAGCCTGTACTTCGCGTAAAGAGTGATCTTATTCTGTGCGGAATAGGCTACATACCTTTAAATCAGCTGACGGAACATTTGGCTAAAAGATGGCGGAGCCAATCAGAATGAACCATTCGTTGGCCTCACCTGCCATAGAGTCACTGTATCGTAGACTTAACACAGGTCAATCCTAGAAATTTATCTACTCTACCAGTTGGCTTAGTACCTTTACCACGTCGCTGACACGAGCGTTTACTACTCCACGTACAAACTAAATTTCCATTGTTTAATTTTTTTTTTACTTACCATCTTAACCATGTCAACGCCTCAACTAACGATGGGAGGAGTAAGAAGAACATAAAATGCAGACTACCACAATCAAGGTACGCCTTTCTTAAGGATGCTATTTTGCCCACATCAAACAATTACATATTAGAATAGTTATCTATGGAATATTTGCTTACAATAGACCTTTATCGCATGAGTCGAAAGATTCAAGCACGGGGTAATAAATGAGTGCTTAGATTACACGAGTACAAAGAAGTTCATTACATACTGTAATTTAACATATACTCAGTACAAAAATGAGGGGAACAGGTTGTTAATGCTGTGTAGAATCATAACATATAATTTGTGAAAAGAAACACATGTTGACGAAGGAACTGCATGATTTATTTAATTGACAACAACAAAACCATCGCCATTGCGTTTAGCTATTCACCACAATTCACAACATAGCAGATAAACTACCACAATCACAATCACTCTGCATACCCGACCTCCAATAGCGTGGCGAGAGTAGTTCGTGTACTGCGGACTACTTTGTAATGTACGAAATGTATTAAAAATGTAAAAATATCTTCCTTTATATTATAGCAATAAATCTTTTACAATAGAATGTGAAAATTTCTCTTTGAAATTCACGACGAAATAATCACTAACTTCATGATGTAGGTGACCTCATCAAGGCAGTGATGTAATACAGTAGGCCACGAAGTGTGTGATAAAGTTACCTTATCGCTCCTCCTGTGGGTGTGTGGTGTAGAATACATCCATGGTATCCCCTTTCTGTCGTACAAGTTGGCTGAAAGTGGGGACTGGGAGTTCCCAAATTGGAGTAAGGGCTGGCGACCACATTTCCTTCACCTGAGTCTGCTATTGCTTAATTGTGCCATTCTCTTCGCCTTTATATTTCCTATCTGACCTCCCTTGGTCAAACCCCTGTGGTTGGGTACGATAGAAAACATCCACGATCCTGTCGTGAAAGGTGACTAAGTGGGAGACCAGGGGCTCTGAACACCACCTGCGTTCATGTGGTGTCGAACAAACTGTGGTCCACATCCTCACAGAATGCGTTGACCTCTCTAGCGTAAGACCGAACGAGGGCCCCAGGACACACTCGATCTCATACTAGCTGAAATTGAGAACGCTGCTGATCTTGTCATTCGCTTTGTGTGAGAGAGAGGATTACGCAAGCGCATATAAAATTCAAGTGTCTGTTGTTGTTATATTTGCGCTCATTTCGCCCTAATATTTTTGCCTTGTTTTTGAAATTCATTCTTAAAATAAATGTTTCAAGTGTAATTTTTTTTTCCATTCAGATTGTTAAGAGAATCCTCCATGGTTCAGGCGGCAGCACGCCGACCTCTGACCGCCGGGTTCTGTGGTTCAAATCCCGGTCATTCCACGTGAGTTTGTACTGGACAAAGCGGAAGCGGGATAGGTTTTCATCAGGTACTCCGGTTTCCCCTGTCACCTTTCATTCCAGCAACACTCTCCAGAACTATTTCATTTCATCTTTCAGTCATTAATCATTGCCCCACAGCAGTGCGACAAGCTTCGGCAGCCGGCACAGTTCCTATCCTTGCCGCTATACTTAGTAAACGTCCTGCGCGGTAATCGGTCGCGCATGTGGAAGGGGCAATCGAGGATCTCCTCTTCGTTGTCCAGTCTTTGTCTGCACATTGTGCTAAGCGCTGTGCGCAGTGGTTGTACACAACGTGTCAACAAGCGTGTTAAGAGATAGCGAACATGGAAGAGAGAGAACGCACTAAGACCTCCCACGGTACCTACACGACCACGCCCCGCCGGTCACTCTGAAGGACGTTTACTAAGTATTTGGACTATAGATGGGGATTTCATTCATTCCATTCCTGACCCGGTCGAATGACTGGAAACAGGCTGTAGATTTTTTGCCAACTTGTACTTCCTATTAAAACAAAATGACGACCACCACAACTCAACAAATTCATTATTCATCCGTACGCAGCCTCCAGGAGAATTACATTCGCTGGTAGACACTAGCACAGTGGGAGAAGCGCAATTGGTAAGCAGGTGACCCATATGTCGCTTGGTTAAGAACGTCTGCAACTCGATAGCTGAAGTTGAACGATCAATATAATTATACTTGAACCCAAAATGGAGTAGTGAAAGAGCGATATCTAACCACATATTCCTATTTGAAATGCAAATTAATGTGAATTCTAATATTATCACACTTATTTAAAACAGCCACACCACCAACAAGCAATAACCACATTCACCATCTGCTGATTGAGAGGCTTGTAGTGTGTCCAAAAACTCACATATTCTGCTTTTAAAAATTTCGTTTTAATAAGCACCCATTTCCACTTACATATCGCACTGCTTCCTGCTTCCCTCTAAGTACTTCCTGACATCGGAGAAGCCATTGCCGGCTCCTGGGGTACAGGACTCCCCGGTGATGAACACCGAACTCTGCTGAAGAGACTCCAGACGATTGTGTGTGGCACTAGACGGGAGCCATTTAGACTAAGCTCATTCCCTGGAGGATCTCTACGACACCTGGAACAAGAAACAATAACTGAGAACTGGGTACTCGGATTAGAATGCCTTTAGTTACGAACACACTGTTATCCAAACACGTTAAAGTACTCAAATACGGTTTTCTGTTGTGGGTTGTGTTAAGAAAGTATTTCCTCTTAAAAAACAATCACCACTACCAGCAGTCATGGCAGTAGCGTAGCCGTGATCAACCTATACCTACAAAATGATGACAGAACATAATTAAGGTGCTTGTGCGTGTGTGGTGCGCTCATGCATGAGTGTTATAACCACACTGATACAAGTGAATTATGTTATAGGCCTACACACGACATAGGCTTTTGGGCTTATGCCGTCTCAAGAAAATAAGGTGAAATTCTTTACGTTTCGCAGAGAACTGTGCTCTGCGTCATCAGAAGGAAATCTCGACTGTCCACGAGAAAGGCTTCTTAAACAATGAGCCGTACGCAGCCTCCAGGAGAGTTACATTCGCTGGTAGACACTAGCACTGGCTCATTGTTTAAGAAGCCTTTCTCGTGGATCTTCGAGATTTTCCTCTGATGACACAGAGCACTGTTCTCTGCGAAATTTCACCTTATTTTCTTGATACGGCGTAAGCTCAAAAGCCTATATCATGTCTATAAGCACGGGCCGTGAAAGCAACAAGTGAATTATGTTGATATTCAGATTGCAGTAGCGGTACAGTACAACATCTTACATTAAAATCGAGAACAAGAACAATATGATCAAAGTGAATAGTTTGGCGGCGAATGGTATGTTCAGATTACAACTGTAACCTTTACTTCAGCGGTTACACAAACACAGTTAAAGGGACGAATGTAAATTAAATTACAAGGTACCTCAAACACTATACACACCATAATCATGTAATGAACTGCGGCGAAAACAGCACAAGTAAATGTCAGTGAGGGCAACTTGATGATAACACAACAGGAACGTGGAACGGTGCTAGGAACCTACCAAGGGCATGGGGATGTCTAGGATGCTGCAGGTTTCGAAAATTTCAACGGTGATCTTTGATTTTCAAAAATATTATTTAACAATGGACTTTAAAAAATAATTACGAACAAGTTCAGCAATGCGGAAAATACCGATTCACAGTTTGTAAAATACAAATTACACTTTCTTTGAGACAAAGAAATTAGATGTTCCTTGACAAGAGCTTCCTATAAGTTCAAAGAGTCTAGCGAAGACCGCACATCTAATTACAAACCAAGTAGTACAATATAATCTTGAAGGTAAGAAAAACAAAATATGCTATTACAATTTAGATTGAAGTTAAACGTACCTTTCCAAAACATCAGTTTAATAGAGTGGCGATTAGGACAATCTACTGTGTGATACTTTAACGAAAATTAAATGCAAATTAAAACGGGTTTGAAAGTAACCGTGCTTACCTTAAGGCCGCCCATCCTGAAAGCGAGGAGTCACCCACGACGTAAAAACTCCGACGGACGGCAGACCAAAGACAGACAGGCTCAAGACAGACAACGAAATGCTGTCTAGCTCTCTTTGAAAAGGAGACCCTGGCCTTGGAGTAGCCAATCAGAACGCAGGAGCTTGCCCGTATTCACCAATCACAACTCTTTCTTCGGTCGCGATGTTTAAACCACTTTCTCGAACATATACTATCGCGAATCTTCCATTTCCAGAATAGTAAGAACATATTTCTAGAATGCATAACTAACAAAGGCCAACACACCCAGTTCAAAAAGTGCGCGTCACAAACTTTCTGGACTGTTCCAGTTAATATAAAAATATAATCTACTAGTTACAACCAACATATGTTAGAAAAATATTTTTACACTGTACAGGTTAGGTAGCTGAATTGAATACAAATAAGAAAGTACTACTTAAATGATTTACTGTACAAATAAATATTCTACAAACACTTTCCACCTCACAGAGATTCTACACCTGTTTCATATTCCTCCCCTCCGAAAATCGAGCCACGCCCGACCATTAATATAATACTACTGAGGGGAGGGGGAAGACGATCACTTCAGGAAACTTGCTCACCATAGTCCAGATTAGTAAAGATACATGACAGTCACCTCACTAACAACCATGATTATCCTTAAGTTGAACTTCCAACAATATTAAAAAACAAACTGTCACTACACCAAAGGTCCTTTCAGTAGCCTGTAGTTTACGGTTTACCTATAAGTACCACATAAATGCCCTAATGGATAATCATACTACACTTCAAAATGACTTTGGAACCTTGTAAAATTTCTTCGATTATTTCTACTCTGTCCACAGAAAGGATGTACACTCATTTCTTCTGCCCATTCCTATCCTATCTCTACGATACACAGTCCAGTCCCGTGAGAATATTTCTGCATCCATTATATCATGTCTCAGCCATGATTCAACTCATATTACAATATCTGGTAAGTATATATCTATTAAATTACCGTACTTAATTCGATTCCTTTGTTTACAATGCTTCTACAGTTGAACACTAACATTTTTATACCATCCCTACTTGATTTCCAGTTCCCTGTTCGCTTAAAACCGCCCCCTAGGCCACCCCGTTTCCCTGAATGTACCTGCCTATAACCCTTCTAAACAAGTTTCCTAACTTATATGTACCACTGCGGTTTAAGTGAAGGCCATCTGAGCGTAGATCACTATCTCCTACCCACCCATCAGGATCTAGAAATCTCACTCCTAGTTCCTTACATACCCACTCGATAGTCTCATTTAAATCCCCAATCACCTTCCAGTCACTATCCTCCTACACAGTATTTCACTGATAACAATCTCCGCTTCCTTAAACTTCATCCGTGCTGCATTTACCAGATCCCACACATCCCCAACTATGTTGGTACTTATACCTGATGCCTTACGTTGTTAGTACCAACGTGACACTATCACCTTCTCCTTTCCCTCTTCCTTCTCTTCTACTTTCCTCAACATCTGCCTCAACCTAATTCCTGGATAACACTCTACCCTGGTTCCCTTTCCTCCACACACTTTCCCCACATGTCTAACGATGGAATCCCCCATGACGAAAGCCTCAACCCTACTCACCTCATTTGATCCCCTCCCCTCCTGGTCAGCCCTATCTTCTCTCACTGCTGCAGAAGCTACTTCCTCCCCCCTTTTCTCCCTCCCATGACCCTGTTCCATCTGTCTTTTCCTTTCCACTACACTACATTTCCCTTTCCTACCTTTTCCCTTCCTCCCACTTCACACATCTCAGCAACAGTTCACTGTTCCTCATCTTCCCTCGGTTTTTCTACCTGCAATGACTCGTACCGATTTCTCACAGACACCTGTCCACCTCATTTGATCCCCTTCCCTCCTGGTCAGTCCTATCTTCTCCCACTGCTGAAGAAGCTACTTCCTGCTCCCTTTTCTCCCTCCCATGACCCTGTTCCACCTGTCTTTTCCTTTCCACTACACTACATTTCTCCTCCTTTACACCAACTGTATCCTGTAAATTATTTGAGGAAGGCCAACTTTCCCTCCTGTCCTCTGAGAGAATCCTAATCATCTCCCTCAAACTCTACAACTCCTCCCTCATACTTCTTAATGCCTGGCCACACCCACAGTTCCTATACTTGCACTGCTTAGCCATTATTTGCGGAATAATGGGAAGAAAAGGAAAAATAACTTATTCTGTGTAAATAAAAATGAAAGGAAATAAATATTGTCTATAAAAATGAAAGGGAAGAAATATTGTCTAGGATAGTTCACAAAGATCACACAACAACAAGGTAATTAATATAAGCTACTACTACACTACAGTACTACTTAGTTGTACGATTTTTTTCTACAACACCCCAACGGAATGAAAATTACTGTTAATTACTGAAAACCGAATGTAATATACAAGAATTAGGTCTTATAATTGTGTCTTCATGGACACGGAAAGGTACGAGTCAAGCAAGGTTAAATTTCTAAAATCTGGACGAAAGGAGGCAAGTTTTAGAAGAGATATGAAGTGCTCGAGGTGAATGGAATAACGAAATTAATACAACCTGTAACTGAAGAAGGCAGGATTAAGTACTATGTTTATGATGAAGAACTGTATGTTATTCTGCATGATGCTCATGCAACGACTAGCTACGGTGGACGCGACTGAATCATAAAATGATAAAATGCTGAAAGTCAAACTACCATAATATAAAATACAGAGATGTTCAGATTTAGCTTATGTCAGAAGAAAGGAATAGTAGTGAATAGTGAAACCTATGCTGTTCAGATAGTAAAATTCCAGATGTCAAGTTCATCTCATTGACTTCCAATCGCAACCAGATGAAGACTATACATTCATAATGGTTTATCAGGATTATCTCATTAAATTCGTTGTTCTCAGGTCACTCAAGTTCTAAAATGCTGAGGAGCTATCCGATAACATTATTGGCATTTTTACGTTGTTAGGTGATACCTCATTGTTGCAGTCAGACAATGGTCGAGAGCTCATTAACACAATAATGAGCAGCTTAACTGAACTGTTGTTGCTACTCTAACCACTACTCTTATACCTTCATCTCCTTCACACAATATACATAACATTTGTTTGAGCGCCAGTTGCTTTTTAAATAAAAACAACAAAATTTGGTAGAGCATACCTCTTATATCAATTATCTCAAGGCGTGAGGTGATAAACTCACACATCTGGCAATATACAGGGATATGGATCAGGACAATATTAAATTACTGTTGCATTTCCACAATTGAGGATTGTACATGGAACTGGAATCACTTATTATAATTAAAATAAAACTGAGTTTATGACTATAATTGACGTCACAATGAACAAGCATTGACGTCTTTTAATTTAACAAAAAAAATATATATAGTGAGATTTGCAGTAATATTAAAAAGAAAATTTAATCTAAACAAAAAAACGCTATTGGCATGAACTTGAAGTGAGATGTGATATCGCCGCTGATTACATTCTTCTTCATGTTATGAATGCATAACATGTCTGATGCTTTAATTACCTCATGTCTGCATACACCGCTGTTGAACTTGAAATTCTTGGGAAAACCTATGAGCTGAAGTCGGGAGCCGTCTGCTGTTATCTTCTTATATAACAAGGAGTTGGCCTACATACCATGTACGCGTGTAGGGAGCTCCAATGTAATTACGTCTACTCAATATATTATAAGAAATCGGAAAATATTTTTGAAACATCTTGTGAAGTCCATCCTCACAAGAAGATGATGTTTCTAGTACCCATCTCTGCTCGGATACAACCACCACTTGTAGACCTCGATTATTACAAGACTTCTTCAAACACAACTCTTAGCTCTGACCATCACTCTAAGACCACTTCTTCCATTTGATACATCTGACTGATACATATGATCTGTTAGATATGATACCTCTCACCACCGTTGCCTCGACTTTTATAACTTCGCGATGACGACTCGTTTCCCTACTCTATGCTCATCCCTTCCACCTCAACATACAGTAGCTGGGGAATACAGACACTTGGTCGCAATCACGTGCCCACACACTGATGTCATCAGTCATGTGTCGTATAAGCGTACCCAAGCGGATTACAGTTGACTATGCTGCATGAGTCATCGGAAAACCTACTTGCACATAACATTCTCAGTTAAACATAGCTTCGATTGCAAAATACTCTGCCAACACATCTGGCTAGATTTACAAGCCACAGAATGACTATATCAAACCAACAAATCTCACTTGCTAATATATAGCATAATTACAAACATATTCACTTAACCTATGATTAAATACAATAATATGCGTGATACCTAATTATTACAGTCTAAATGATGAGAAACAGAATATAAAATCTAATGAATCGGGTTAATAATGATGATAATAATAGTAATAATAATAATAATAATAATAATAATAATAATAATAATAATAATAATAAATACTGAATGGAATCTGTAACCCTGTTGTACGGTTACACTGTGGCCCAATTTCAAGGTTATGCGCGGTAAACCTGGACACAGCCGGAGCCAAGACAGCGTAGAGCGAGCAAATCAGATTACAGAAAATGTGCTAACTACATGGATGCAGGAGCATAACACCGCGGAGTGGAGCCGTCCACTAAGGTTTGCCCAGTTAATGGAGAATAGCTCTGTATATTTTGGAATTAAAAGGTCTCCATACGAAGCGATGTTTGGATGCCCTGCTGAACATGGTTTGTCTTCATCAAGTTTACATCTTGAAGCATTGGCGAACGATCCCTCTGAGGACAACCTTGAAAATATAATTAATCGAGTGAGTGTTAGCAGGGAGAAAGGGACTGAAACGTTACAGGATAATCTCCAGTGCACTGCTGACAGGAACAGAGGTTGAAATCAGCCCGGCAATAATGAATACTACCTAACTGATTTAGAAGAGTCAACTCGTGCTATTTAAAAGCACAGAACTGAGGCGTACAAGTGCTTAGAAGAAAAAGTACAAAGGATGCAGCAGAGAAGTGGTTAGATATTTGTTTGCCACCAGTGGAAAAGGGATGTACAATGAGAATTTAGCTGCCTCTGTGGATCAGTTGGTAGAGTGTCGGCCTCCGGATCCCAAGATAGCGGGTTCAAACCCGGCAGAGGTAGTCGGAGTTTTGAAGGGAGGAAAACAGTCCATTAGACACCCCATGTCGTACGATGTCGGCATGTAACAGATCTCTGGTGACACATTTGGTGTTTACCCGAAAAAATTCATTAAATCTCAGCCATAGACGCCCAAGAGAGTTTCAGTTTACTCAGTCTGCCATCTAGTGGGCCTAGAGTAAAACGAAACGTCGAAATTGACGAGCAGACAACCAGATGGCGTAAAATTGAAATGTCTGCACACGGTAGCTGAGGCCATACGATTATTATTATTTATTATTATTAATGAGAGTTCCAGTTTCCGACTTCGATCAAGGAAGAGGAGATGCAAGGTCGACCTCGGGTGTCGTCCTCGACACAACGGCTGATGGTTGATGACCAGAGATGGTGTGCTGAGCCAGCTTTACGCAAGGTAATACATGGATTGTTTTGAATATTTCGGGAAGGGAGAAGACGAAATGCGACTACAACATCTTGTTTCAGGTCCCCGTTCGGTACTTGCCCTCTTAGAATAATCTCAGGGTAGGAAGTTCCAGCAGAGAAAACTGTTGCCTTGAGGATATTTGCGACGTCTCAGTCGACAGGAAGGGGCCAGGCATTCTTCCATTGCAACTGCCAGCACAAATGTCGGACTCTGAGATGCTTTTGCAAAAAGAAAAATGTGTTGTGCAACTCTAAGTGTCATGGTGCACGTCCTTGCTGCAATAAATGAATGTACAGTTATGTTTCTTTTTTTCATAAACTAAAATGCAACTTTCAGTGCAGCAAATTAATTTTTTCTCTTCATATCTTATACTTTTCATGCTATTTTATATAATATTAGCTGTTTCCGACGGCTTCGCTTGCGAGGATTTGGTAAGTTGATAAAAATGAATTGTTCATCGGTACTGCACTAAGATATTATTTGAAAATCCCATAAGTATAAAAACTCACCGAAAAATTGCATTTTATTTACTCCAGAACCTCTTTGTAAATGACGTTCGGCAGAGCTAAATATGGAACATGCGACATGGAACTCTACATGTGAGAAACAGTCCTATTTTAAGTCGAAAAAACATAGGGTATCTTTATTCTAAAGGAGATTGCAAATACCGATTTTCACGTCTTTAACAGCTTAGTTTTGAGACATAAGTATCCTCATAAAGAGAATTCAACTCCTTCAATTATTTTCGATCTTCAGCTTAAGTTGAATTTCCAAAAACAAAAAATTCATGTTCCTTCATTTTTTTAGGGGATTACAAATACCTATTTTCACTTCTGTAACATGTTATGTTTATGATATATACTCTAGGTGTAATCATCTTAGAAACTGGCCCACTCCTTGGCTGAGTGTTCAGTGTTGAAGCCTTCGGTTCACGGGGTTCCGGGTTCAATTCCGGGCTGGGTCGGGGATTTTAATCGCGTGTGATTAATTCATCTGGCTAGGGGACAGGTTGTTTGTGTCTGACCCAACACTCTCCTTTTCCTTTTCTCTCAACACACCACATCACCAACCACAACAGGAACACGCAATAGTAATTACATTCCTACCCGCGGGGTTGGGATCAGGAAGGGCATCCAGTCGTAAAACAGGGTCAAATCCCCATGTGCGACGCAGTTCGCACCCGCAACCCCACAGGTGTGCGAAAAGCGGTAGGAGAAAAAGATACTCATTTTTTAAAATTCGCCCGCTTTTTTATTATTTCACCCCCTTAAGTGGATTTTCCCAAAAAATTGTGTGTTCATTTATTTTTAAAAGAGATTCAAAGTACCAGTTTTGACGTCTGTAACCTATTCAGTTTCAACTCCTTCCTCACTTTTCCCCCCACCCCTCTCACCCCATTAGTGGATTTTCTGAAAACAAAAATTTGTGTTCTTTTATTTCTAAAGGAGATTCCAAACTCCAGTTTTCATGTCTGTAACATGTTAGGTTTTTGTGATATATTGTGGATAATCACGCTGCTGTAAGAATACTGGAGATGACGTTGCCATGGTTACGGCAGTTCATTTCTTTATCTGATTCCTAGACCAGGGGTAGTGTGGTGCCAATATCTCCATAACGGTTGGTTTTAGAGCCTTAAAACATGGTTTTCGGGCCTGTAGGACTTACCGAGTTCTGTTCTTTGTGTCAAGGCGCTTAAATTGAGCTTTGTCTTGTCCTTGTACGACAAATTCGATATTTCTCCTACATTAGCCTAGTATTTTTATATCTCCCCCCGTGGCCTCCCCACCTCGAATTATTTTGAAAATAAAATACAGCCCATGTACCTCAGGGATATTGAATATTTACATCAGTAAAATATTTCTTTGAATCGGTCCAGTAGTTACTGAGATTAGCCATTACATAGAAATAAACTTTATATATTTATATATTAGAATAGATGACTAGGTTTTCAAGTTGCAGCTCATAAAATGCACTTTCGAAGTATGACTCTGTCTTGCTATTGCAGCACCATGGTTCACATTCCTTACTTCTTGGCAGTGAAGGTATAGTCTACCATCACTAGCGATGGTACACTATCCCTAGTGAATATGTATTGTTTGGCAAAACTGTATCAATAATCCATTTTCACTAAAGGGGTCAGTTTCACTGAAGTTTCACCGAAACTTCCACTTCCAATATAACATATATTATTTCATACGGGATGGGCAAAATGGAACTGCCCGGGAAATATTTATAAGACTCACGCGAAAGTGACCCTTCTTAATGAACTGCCCATCACAAGAAATGCTGCAAACCGTGATTTCAATGCACCAATCAATCAACGTCACATGTCTGCGCGTGCGCATCTTCCGAGTGTCATTACGTGTGAGAGGAGCAGACGTGTTTAGTGACAAGTGGAATGGTGCTCACGACAGAACACTGTCGATTGTTACGTGAAGCACGATTCATGGAAAACCTGTGCGGAACAGTTTCAAGACAGCAAAGTCTGCAATGCGAAACTTAGTGTGAAACGGGCTCTGTAGCGAATGAAAACCGAAATTATCCGAAAAGAATTCGAAATATTATTTGAGTGAAAGAGAGCCTGGGACGAAGTCCGACGAAATCTCAATGCCGTTTATCTGCGCAAGTGTGAATTAAGAGACCGTCGTGTTGAAACATTTTCCAAAAAGACCTGTGTCGGCATCCTTATAAATTTACTGTTGTGCATGCGTTGAAGAGTCGAAACGAACGTTGGCGTGTTGAGTTCTGCCGGTGGTTTCTGAGTGAAGCGGAGTCGGGACCTTTGTATCCTCAGTTTTTCATGATGAGGCCATTTCCACACCAGTCATAACGTAAATATTTTGCGGGCCAGTTTAATTTTGACCAACTGGTATAAGAACATACGTTGGCTATTTGCTTTACGTCGCACCGAACAGATAGGTCTTTGGCGACGACGGGCTAGGAAAGGCCTAGAAATGGGAAGGAAGTGGCCGTGGCCTTAATTGAGATACAGCCCCTGGTGTGAAAATGGAAAATGGGAAACCACGGAAAACCACTTTCAGGGCTGCCGACAGTGGGGTTCGAACCCACTATCTCCCGATTTCTGGATACTGGCCACACTTAAGCGACTGCCGCTATCGAGTTCGGTGATATAATTACTTTAAAGTTTGCTATAAGCAATGAAGTACCAAATAAAAGGCTTGTTTTTTGTAGGGCTTTAACATGCTCCACTCTCCTGTGAACAGTATTACGAAGGAGAACACTCCTAATGCTATGCCGCTACCATCTCGCTTCTCTAACAAAACATCATATTTGTTCAAACTTAAACAAAAGGTTTTCTTATATAACAATGATACGAGTAAAGGAGTGGAATCAGAAATAAGGCTTTTTGCAGATGATGTCATACTGTATAGACTAAGTTATAAGATTGTGAGCAACTGCAAAATGACCTCGATAGTGTTGTGAGGTGGACAGTAGGCAATGGTATGATGATAAACGGGGTTAAAAGTCTGGTTGTGTGTTTCACAAATAGGAAAAGTCCTCTCAGTTTTAATTACTGCGTTGATTGGGTGAAAGTTCCTTTAGGGGATCATTGAAAGTATCTGGGTGTTAATATAAGGAGATATCTTCATTGGGGGTAATCACATAAATGGGATTGAAAATAAAGGGTACAGATCTCTGCACATGGTTACGAGGGTGTTTAGGGGTTGTAGTAAGGATGTTAAGGAGAGGGCATGTAAGTCTCTGGTAAGACCCCAGTGTATGGGACCATCACCAGGATTACTTGATTCAAGAACTGGAAAAAATCCAAAGAAAGCAGCTCGATTTGTTCTGGGTGATTTCCCACAAAAGAGTAGCGTTACACAAATGTTGCAAAGTTTGGGCTGGGAAGACTTGGGAGAAAGGAGACGAGCTGCTCGACTAAGTGGTATGTTCTGAGCTGTCAGTGGAGAGATGGCGTGGAATGAAATTAGTAGACGAATAAGTTTGAGTCGTGTCTTTAAAAGTAGGAAAGATCACAATATGAAGATAAGGATGGAATTCAAGAGGACAAATTGGGAAAATATTCGTTTATAGGAAGGGGAGTTAGGGATTGGAAACACTTACCAAGGGATATCTTCAATAAATATCCAATTTCTTTGAAATAATTTAAGAAAAGCCAAGGAAAACAACAGATAATGAATCCACCACCTGGGCGACTGCCCTAAATGCAGATCAATAGTGACTGATTTGAAAAGAAAATAGTTTACGATAAGAGTAGCGTCTCCTCAAGCCATCATGTTGATACAGATGTACACAAATACAGACAGTTAACATTTTTGCTAGTGGCTTTACGTCGCACCGACACAGATAGGTCTTATGTCGACGATGGGATTCGGAAGGCCTAGGAGTTGGAAGGAAGCGGCCGTGGTCTTCCCCACCTTCCTGATCCAGTGACACCCCCAGTTTGTCCTACCTATGTTTCTCTAGAAGTACATGGTGTGAAGATGGGAAACCACGGAAAACCATCTTCAGGGCTGCCGACAGTGAGGTTCGAACCCACTATCTCCCGGATGCAAGCTCACAGCCGCGCGCCTCTACCCGCACGACCAACTCGCCCGGTCAGACAGTATCAAATTGCTGTGTCAATCCTTAAGCCTATGTACTTGTAGACTAACAGAGGTAGGCCAAACTGGGGGTGTCATTGGATCAGCAACGTGGGGAAGTACAAGTTGACTGAGGGGAAGAGACATACGCCCACGTGCACAGGTATATCCAACACGGGCGCTGCGCTTACGGCCGGCAAGGTTTGACATCCGTGATTTAATACGCCTTTTCTCGAGGATGATTTAGTTTGGAAATAGCACATTAAATTGTTCTTACTTACGTTGATTTCAGAGAGATGATCGGATCTTTGTCACTACGTGGCACTGAGCTGGAATACTGCACATCCAACCTGTGAAGAAAAAAAAAAAGGAAAGAATAAGAAAGTGCCCTCCCTGTCTCATGACTGTTCACATTGACACTGAATTTATCGGAGTGAGAGGGCTATTTAATGCCGTAATTATCTTGAACCGAATAGTGTGTCCATATTTTGAATCACACGCACATTTTAAAACATTTGACCTGCTAAAAGAAGTTAATCGTGAGAGAGATAAAACGATCAGGTTTGCAGAGGACTTTTAGTGATCTATATTTTGTCATCACTTGGCAGACATCTGAGTAAGAATTACATTTTCCATCGTGTTAAAGGGCACGTATGAAACATTGCAGATATTTTCGTTCCACTTACCTCTTATTTGCGATTGAACTGGATGCGTAGTCTGAAGCCTTGAATGTCTCTTTTGTGACTATGTAGCCGAACCTGAAAAATAATTTGAAATACAATTCTGAGTTCCTACTTACGCCGTTTGAAATGAGCTAGTGAATTACGTCAATCAATCAATCAATCAATACTGATCTGCATCGCAGTAGCCTTTTTCTAAATGATTTCAAAGAAATTGGAAATTTATTGAACATCTCCCTTGGTAAGTTATTCCAATCCCTAACTCCCCTTCCTATAAATGAATATTTGCCCCAGTTTGTCCTCTTGAATTCCAACTTTATCTTCATATTGTGATCTTTCCTACTTTTATAAACGCCATTCAAACTTATTCGTCTACTAATGTCATTCCACGCCATCTCTCCGCTGACAGCTCGGAACATACCACTTAGTCGAGCAGCTCTTCTTCTTTCTCTCATTTCTTCCCAACCCAAACATTGCACCATTTTTGTAACGTTACTCTTTTGTCGGAAATCACCCAGAACAAATCGAGCTGCTTTTCTTTGGATTTTTTCCAGTTCTTGAATCAGGTAATCCTGGTAAGGGTCCCATACACTGGAACCATACTCTAGTTGGGTTCTTACCAGAGACTTATATGCACTCTCCTTTACAACCTTACTACAACCCCTAAACACCCTCATAACCATGCGCAGAGATCTGTACCCTTTATTTACAATCCCATTTATGTGATTACCCCGATGAAGATCTTTCCTTATATTAACACCTAGATACTTACAATGATCCCCAAAAGGAACTTTCACCCCATCAACGCAGTAATTAAAACTGAGAGGACTTTTCCTATTTGTGAAACTCACAACCTGACTTTTAACCCCGTTTATCAACATACCATTGCCTGCTGTCCATCTCACAACATTTTCGAGGTCACGTTGCAGTTGCTGACAATCTTGTAACTTATTTATCACTCTATAGAGAATAACATCATCCGCAAAAAGCCTTACCTCCGATTCCACTCCTTTACTCATATCATTTATATATATAAGATAACATAAAGGTCCGATAATACTGCCTTGAGGAATTCCCCTCTTAATTATTACAGGGTCAGATAAAGCTTCACCTACTCTAATTCTCTGAGATCTATTTTCTAGAAATATAGCAACCCATTCAGTCACTCTTTTGTCTAGTCCAAATGCACTCATTTTTGCCTTTAGTCTCCCATGATCCACCCTATCAAATGCTTTAGACAGGTCAATCGCGATGCAGTCCACTTGACCTCCAGAATCCAAGATATCTGCTATATCTTGCTGGAATCCTACAAGTTGAGCTTCAGTGGAATAACCTTTCCTAAAACCGAATTGCCTTCTATCGAACCAGTTATTAATTTCACAAACATGTCTAATATAATCAGAAAGAATGCCTTTCCAAAGCTTACATACAATGCATGTCAAACTCACTGGCCTGTAATTTTCAGCTTTATGTCTATCACCCTTTCCTTTATACACAGGGGCTACTATAACAACTCTCCATTCATCTGGTATAGCTCCTCCGACCAAACAATAATCAAATTACTTCAGATAGGCCTACGTCAAATGAAAATACTTTACAGGACTTCCCATGATAACCTCCTGTGGGTGGGTGTGGTAGAATAACACACTTGGTATTCCCTACCTGCCGTAAGAGACGGCTAAAAGTGACCCGAGAGGCTCTTAACATGGGAGCGTGGGTTGGCGACCACGGGGCCCTCAGCTGAGTCCTGGCATTACTTCCACTTTCTTGTGGAGCAGCTCGTCTCCTTTCTCCCAATTCGTCCCAGCCCAAACTTTGCAACATTTTTGTAATGCTACTCTTTTGTCGGAAATCACCCAGAACAAATCGAGCTGCTTTTCATTGGATTTTTTCCACATTCCACATTCATCTACCCCATCCGACCTCCCTTGGTCAACTCATGTTCTTTTCCGACCCCGACGGTATTAGAGCACTCGAAGTCTAGGGAGTCTTTCATGTTCACGCCCCTCGTAGCCTTAGTCTTTCTTTGGTCGATACCTTCATTTTTTTCGAAGTGTCGTATCCTTCCATTATTTCTCTCTGATTTGTGTTATATAGAAGATAGTTGCCTAGTTGTGCTTCCTCTTAAAAATAATCACCACCACCACCCTTCGAAAGAAAAACTGGAACTCAAAATTCGTAAAGCAGCTAATTTATAAATCGAGGAGTTGAATACATTGAAACGTAAAATATGAATTTAACACCTGAATTATTGGAGTGTTTGTTTATGAGTGTATAATTGCTAAATATAAAACCATGATGATAATGGCAATAATAAATGGTCCGCCACTGTGGTGTAGTGGTTCGTGTGATTACCTACCACCCCCGAAAACCACGTTCGATTCCCGGCTCTAATAAGAAATTTGAAAAGTGGTACGAGGTCTGGAACAGGGTCCACTCAGTCTCGGGAGGTCAACAGAGTAGAGGGAGTTCGATTCCCACCTCAGCCATTCACGAAGTAGTTTTCTGTGGTTTCTCGCTTCTTCTCCAGGCAAATGCTGCAATGGTACCTAAGTTAAGGCCACGGCTACTTCGTTCCCTCTTCCTTGCCTATCCCTTCCAATCTTTCCATCCCCCCAACAAGGCTCCTGTTCAGCATAGCAGATGAGGCGACCTAGGCGAGGTACTGCTCCTTGTCACCAGTTGTATTCCCTACCAAATGTCTCACACTCCAGGACACTGCCCTTGAGGTGGTGGAGGTGGAATCCCTCGCTGAACCCGGGGAGAAACCAAACCTGGACGGTAAACTGACAAAATAATAATAATAATAATAATAATAATAATAATAATAATAATAATAATAATAATAATAATAATAATAAACGGTGTGCATAAGTTTGAATTCCTTGGTGAGTGGACTCAATCAAACGGACTAGATAGCGGCTGGGCCACAATAATGGAGATTGCTTTCCCAACCACCCCGAACATATATATAACAAAAGGCACTTTTCTATAAATACCAAGAAATACTCAGAAATGTGCGCTCGCTAAGTTAGAGCAAAAAGAGAGAAACATTCTCCATAACATACTTGGCCTAGACTACAAAAATCCACTGTAAGCTACTGGCTCTCCAGGCAAGCAACTCAGTGTTGAAATGAAAACATCCTAGGGATATGAGCTACGAATTTTAGGTAAATAAAATATAATAAAGTATGAAATATTTTTATTAATTTCCTGAAAATTGCAGTCATTTTCTTAATCATCGTTATCCGGTTGATTAGATTAGCTCTTTGCCTTTTTCTACTACTACGAGCGCTGATGTGAGTCAATGCACAGTTTCACTTAAGCCCTTATAAATACATTCGGTGTGGACATTTTCCAAAAATCAAAACAGGCCTGTGGATACTGAAACAAGGAACACATTAGAGAAAGAATTATGTAAATACGTTAATTTTGCTAGGATTTGAATAAAAAAGAAACGTGTAAAGAAACAAGCGAGTTTTGACTGTTTTCCTGGAACTGCATTTAGGCCGGAAGTGATTTTTCGAAATGTGATTTTTAGTTTGATAGAGCTATTCAAGACTCACAATTTGAAACTTTTCTGGGGCCTGTAGCCCTTCAACTTTCAGCACAATTGAAGAAATTGCTTAATTTTACGTTTTTCGTAGAATGGGGTCCCCAACTTTGTCTGCTGAGAGATGTTTTCAATATTAAAATGTGATGTACTGTACATAAGAAAATCCAGACAAGAATTCTACAGTTAAGATAAAGGAGAACACGGACACAATGCGCAAACGCAGGGCTCGCTTCTACGGTCACTGGTGGACGACTCTCGATGGATAAGACGCGTTTTTAACAATTTTGACCCAAAACCTAAAACAACAATTCCATGGCACGTTAACGTCAAGAAAGACTTCGAAGAAATGGTCCTAGACCAGAAGACGCGCACAACGGGAACTTTTCAGAACAAATATTGTGACTTTTGGGACTTTCGGGATGTGAAGTCGACAACTAGTGCGAAGTGGTCGGATGAACGCCGTGCTCGACACAGCAAGCTAATGAAAACCTACTGGACCACTCGATAATTAGTAAATGTAAGAATCTTATAATACTAAAAGGAAGTGTGTGTGTGTGTGCGCTCGCGCGCGCTGCCCAGCCACATCTATGACACGCAGTGACCTGAAATTTTGAACATAAATAGATGGAAGGGGGTCCGAATGCAGCTCGAAGCCGCATTTTCCATTTTCGTTTTCGTTGGTTAGTTATGAACGAAAAACCGTCGGAAAACATGTGTTGGGATATGACAGTCCAACGTGCTGTCACCAAGATTACAGGCATATATTCACTGTCGCTAGGCAACGTACATAAGATAGGCAATACAAGTCAAGGAGCCATTTTAAGTCCATGATGTAGGAAGCCATTTTCGGCCCCAGACACGAAGAGCCAAATTCAGTCCGAATATCCGGAAATGCATAATAATAATAATAATAATAATAATAATAATAATAATAATAATAATAATAATAATAATAATAATAATAATAATAATGTTGATAATTATAATAATATTAATAATAAATGTACGATTCAATAATAGTCTACCGTATAGATGGGCAGCTGGTGAGTGAGTAACCAGCGTAACGACGTTCATCTGTGAGTTGAGCTGATTACCTCAGAGAGCAGAAGTGATATTTCAGTGTGTTCAGGCATGAATCCTCAAGGTGGTACATGTACTGGCAAAAACAAATGCTGCGGGAATAATTTACGACACCACAGCGTCTTCGAAATCTTTAAAAGTAGTTCTTGGGACATACAATCAGTCAGTAATAGTATTATTTAGTTCAAGGGGCTCTGTTTCACATCTTAAAATTACGCACACAGCACAGCACAGTACACTGCCAACCACCACAGAAACACGTAATTATTCTATAAAACACATCCTTCTTCATAGGGTTGGTGTCATGAAGGACATTCGGTCGTAAAGCCAAGCCAAGTCCACTCCCTTGGTCTCACAAACATAGCACCGGGCGAGTTGGCCGTGCGCGTAGAGGCGCGCGGCTGTGAGCTTTCATCCGGGATATAGTAGGTTCGAATCCCACTATCGGCAGCCCTGAAGATGGTTTTCCGTGGTTTCCCATTTTCACACCAGGCAAATGCTGGGGCTGTACCTTAATTAAGGTCGCGGCCGCTTCCTTCCAACTCCTAGGCTTTTCCTATCCCATCGTCGCCATAAGACCTATCTGTGTCGGTGCGACGTAAAGCCCCTAGCATTATTATTACAAACATAGCAACGTTGGGGTCGGATCAGAGTATAGCCTGTGTTCAGGGAGCTATGAAAATTAAACGTTTGGCTAGGTCTTGTGAGCCAAATAAATACTGTCGAGTTCAGAAGACTACAAGGGATTTTTTTGTGGCTTTACGTCGCACCGACACAGGTAGGTCGATAGGAAAGGTCTAGGAGGTGGAAGGAAGCGGCCGTGGCCTTAATTAAGGTACAGTCCCAGCACAACATTGAACAAATGATTAGTCGTAAATTTAAAAGTGCCGCAGGAATATCGGGTTGTGGCGGAAAGGTAGGGAGGAGCGAAGCAGCAGTCGTGAGCCAACCGGGCTGTGTCGAGCCGCGCCAGCAGCCACGAAGCGTATAGTCGGGCTGCTCGCTCGAGTCAAATGAATGACCCCACTCCCGCCCCCCAACCTCGCGGCCGCTCTTCTTTACTGCACCGCAGTTCACACCTCGCACATACCACGTATCTTCCCGATTAGAAACGTCAAAGCAAATCAAGAGGTGCACAGTGATTAATCGTCCGATGAGACAAAGTTCTTGCAATGACAGGTAAAATCTGACGTTCTTATAGTCACTTTTATGAATGGTAACTGTATATTTACTTTAACCTTGTATGGTAATAATTGATTTTTTACACCTAGATACAACAAAACGCCCACTACAAAAGTCATTCAATCCGTGGAATGTAGTAGTGTGCATCCAGAATTGTTTTGCAGAGTGTGACAAAAAAGACACCCTATTTTCTGAAAAGGAAAGGAATTTTGGGTTGGAATTATATCGTAATGTACCATTACGTTACATTTTGACGTCAGTTGACATGAAGATAGATCGGAAGAAAAATGGCGCAGATCAGCTTCAAGCGTTAAGAATGCACGGAATAACTTTTTGTGACAAGTTGACCGCAATTAGGAGGCAGTGCCTGGCGAGATGGAAAGGAAACTCTATGAGAAATGAACCATTATACGTAAAAAAAATAATAAATTGAAAAACGGTCTATTATTATCTACTTTGGCAAGAAGATTTTTCGTCGTAAACGAACTGTGAATTGCAATTACCTGACCAGAAGATTAGCTGACATAATCAATATAACCATAATAGGAGCCATACGAAGGAAGAATCCAGAAACAAACTACTGGAAAATACGTAAAAACGGCAGGGAAACACGCATAATACATTTCAAATACTGTACGGAAGAAGAGGTGTTGGAATACGGCATTCGTAAATAAGGCCTACACTGACTTAATAAACGGCCAAATTTTCATCAAATTATACGTATAGCCCATTTATAAGATTTAAAGAACATTATTCAGACAACATAGAAAACCAAGGAAGAACCAGTTTATGAAAATAAAATTGAATCTGAGCAGTATCTTTAGAGGAAAAGAAATATAAATACAGTTAGACAAAGTCCTTGGAAGAGCTCTATATACTGAAAATTAAGATGTATTCTGTCAATTTAATAATATCTTTTCGTTGCATGGAAATTGGACATGAAATGGAGCTAGCCTAAAGCGAAAGTACAGTGTATAATAATAATAAAAAAACCTAGGCTACCCAATGACCAGATTGAATAACGAGGCCGATATCGTCCATATTTACGATGAGTTGGAATAAATAGTAGCAGCTTGCGATGTTATGAAAAGAGATTAAGGTAAAAGAAATGTTTTACTGCGACGTGGTAGACATTATAAAGAAGCTGAATAGAGATATTGATTGTATGCGGAGGAATCGCAGTAATTAAAAGCAGAAATGATAATGTGTTGTTGGAGATTTGAGATGTTGAATAGGTATTGTGTAAGTAAATGATTGAAGGAAATAGGTGCGAATTTATGCTTAGCTACAGTTATGTTGCGATTGAAAATGAGGCAAGCAGTGGAATTAAGGCCTAGATACGTGAATATTAAGTGTAGCAGTGAGGTTAAATGGTCAATTGGTCGAACTTAAATGAAATATGGAGATAGGTTGATCGTAATTTACATGTATTTGAAGTGCATATGGAAAAGAGATATAGTCGCCTAGTAATATATTTGTCTCACATAGTGAATATACAGCATTGGAGCACGCGTTAACCTGAAAATGGTAAAATTAGTAGGCAGTAGAAGGAGTAATTTTAATTGAAAATACACATAATAACTAATTGATCGGTACCATTCTGACAAGTTATGACGGTTGAAGAACATGGAGATGGCACTCGTAAATGAAGATATCTAATTTTATTTTGGCACACATTTTTAATATATAAGGATGTTGGAATTAATATTTATGGTTAGGATTAATTTCTTTTAGATACTTAAAATGGCATTTTGAAGCCATAATTGGAAAGAGTTACTTATCTCATGCCATAAACAAGTCAATACGCAATTCCCAAACCAATCCCAAAGAATATTGCAAATAGACCTAAAGGAAAGAAAGACCACTCCCTCCTTTAATAAAGAGTAAATCCTAATTGTCCCCATGATGAAATAAAATGATGAAATGTGGTCACACAGCAAAAATAATAATTGCCCAAATGAATTAAAGATACCTGCCCAATTTTAATTATGTTAATTCGTTAATTTGAGTTGTCAAGAAAGATAATATGTGATATTCGAGTTTATTTTCCTCTATTACCAAAGATGGTCATTATTTTGTTAGTTATAATATTGGCATGTTAATAAATTAGTTTTAAGATTATCCTAGCGTTTATTTTCAAAGGTAGAGATAGGAAGATTAGTTGTAAGGATATATTTAGGCTGATATTTCGGAGTCATGATATTTAAAGGCTTATATTAATTCTACGGTAGGATTTCGGAGTAAATGAGTAACACATTGAACTATACACCCTCTTCAACGGAACTTGCGAAAGTAAATAGTATTGTTGAATATGTATAGATGTTTTTACCCTGAGATATTGACTTAATATTGACATGCAACCACCGCGCTTGATTGGTATATCCATCCCCGATTTCGGATAGTTAATTAGCAACATGTAAGTGGAGATATTGCGTGGGCAACATCATATTAAATTAGTACCACAACATGAGGTGAATTGAAAGGAAATACAGCGCGATGGTGATACCTATATTTTTATCAGTCCAACGTGGACTTGGTAAGAATTAGGACTACAAGGCCACCAAAGGTAGCATTAAATTTGTTGCCCATATGTAGGGCATGTCGCATTAAATTTGTTGCCCATACATGGGGCAAAGTGAAGAGAAAAATACTGTTGTCGCAGGTTGCAGTAAGTAGATCAATATATTTATTTACTTTTAAGAGAAAAACAAACGTTCACAGGAATTGCGTTCTTGTCTCCGTTTTACAGGTCTAATTGCCGACAGGATTTTGGATACCGATGTGACAGTCGAACTGGATGGCACATTGGATATGCCAGATGATGACTTTGTTTTCGAGGAAGACAATATTGAATCACCGATATTTGAATCCGTCTCCAAAAATGTTGCTCCTAACCCTGCATCCACAACAACGGCTGAAAGATGCCTAATTCCAATAACTTATAAGACTAACAGGGTTGCCAAGCCACAAACTAAGTTACATTTGCCCACCCAGCACCCGCACGAGTTAAATAATACCTTTCTTATTGTTTGCAGTTATTTCATTTTCTTCATGCAATGTACATATATCGATTAAATTCAGGTTTTAAAGTTAGAATAGTTTAAACTGTTTTATATAGGCTAATAAAAATTGCAATAATTAGTGGAAAGTAAAAGTAATGTACCTGCAATGAATTTAAGACGTAATTCACGCAGGCCATAATTACTCGATTAGCCGGCCGCCACCCCTCAAATCTGGCGCGCTGGGCAAATGCCCAGTCCGCCTATTTGTAAATCGGGACCTGGTAAAATCCATGGCACAAACAAGGCTCTTACCTGTACACATGGTCTTGAGGGATGGTGAAATAAATATCAATGACACCGCACAGCAGTTTGAGTACTCGATTCATGTGTCTGGTAACTTTAACCACCACGCCGTCTATTATCAGCTTCTCGGAGTTTGGACGACACCTGGAACATACAAGTAGTAATGGTATAAAACTTTGAGCATAGAAATAGATAGAAAGGGCGCTCCGTATGTTTCTACCGGCCAAGCGTGGCACCAACATCAAGCTCTGAGCGATCAGCTGATGTAGGGCAAAACAAGGCGGTCTTCCATAAGTAGAGCTTTGCGGAGTGTTTTTAAATCCGGATTTAAGCGTGCTGCTTAAGATTAATTGACTTAAACTAATGAAGACGGTGATAAATGTAATTCCCTAGGAATATTCCGTTCCTTTTTGTATGAAAAGTGTTAAGTATCATTTTATATGTGTGGTATTCTGATGTGTTTATGAATCATTTAAGCGACACGGTGACGTGAATAGGTCTCACGTTATTAACCTATTTTAGTTAATTATCTCCTAATTTCGCAAGTTTAATTTTTCTCCGTGATATTCGCCTGAAATAGTTATTTTTAAAATATTTTCACAGTGCTGCAAATAATAAACTCAACAAAACACACCAATAACCTGCATTTCTAATAATTCCGATAACATGCTGGTTAAGCCTTATAAATCAAGAAACGTGGCCGATAATAACGCAATCGTCCCCACTGCACCTGTAATAATTATCGCCAAAGAAACTTTGAAATTACCAATACTTAATGCAGGTGATAACCTCAAGGTTCTGTCGTTAAAAAAACAGCTATCACCATCATCACACTTATTCACAGACCTTTACATTTAGTTTACAGATGTACATTTAGGAATGATGATAATTATTGTTTCACAGTGCCTAACATCTAGGTTATCAGCCACTATCATGTATGAACGCACATAGAACAACCTAACATCTAGGTTATCACCCACTATCAGACATGAATAAGCACGCACGCACACACACACACACACACACACACATTGTCATTTCCCCTTCCCAAACATTTATATCTTACATTAAATAAATTATGTTGTTACTTCATTTGAGTGGCTTGGGACATATTGGCAATCATCCCCTTATACTTCTTGTTGAATTTGTCTGATAACCTAGTGTGTGTAACTAGTTTTTAAGTTCTAGGATTCAGGTATGTGGGGGAGGGGGCTTTAAACGGCGTACTATCCAGGCATTTTCCTGGAAGGAGTATTAGAAAACCCGGGGAAAATCATCACTACTCTAAGGATGGTCAGTCAGCACCGGGATTCGAACTTTCTATCTCCGGACATCCGGCTCAGCCGCGTAGTCATGGTGCGCGACTTACGTCTGTGCTGTGAGGTCCAGAAATAAATTTAGGCTACCAGGAAAAACGAGTATGTCAAAAAAGTTCAAAGTAACATAAGTCCACGATGTAGTTATAAGTCAGAACTAAACTATATGTACCTAGACCTAATATTTAATTTGGTCCCAACGGTACAAGTAACATGTTAATATCTATCTATGGGAGAAGAGTACAAGTAATTTTCTGACTTGTATTCGTTTTCCCTCGCAGCCTAGATACTTTATGAAATCAAGACTGTCTCTTCAGTTTAATCCTTACCTGTGAAAATATATCTTACTCCCCTTTTCAAATCTTTGACTGCAATAAATTATAAGCAGAGCAATATATGAGAATTTTTGCTATATTCTTTCAGACTGGTGTACTTCACTTACGACATAAACGAAAATACGTGTTTTTTATGTTTGAAATACATTAAAATTGCGTAGAAAAAACCTGGTTTGTTGACAATGAATTCTTGAAATCTCCCCGCTTACGCCGATGGCCCGCGAAATTTACGATAGGTGCCCAGCATCAGCTGATTTGTATCTTGGCGACGTGTTCTGCTGGCAGCGGCCTCTCTTTCTATTTGTATGCTCGAAGATATAAAATACCAGCTATTACTTTGAAATCACAGTAGTTAAAAACTGAGAATAAACAGGATATAATGTTCAAAATGAAATAATATGTAATAAAATTTAATGTAAGTTTAATGCAGGAAAATATGAATGTGCGTCCAATACTTTTCCCGTTTCTCTACGGCACCGGGTTTAAAGTGAGATGAAACTTCGTAGCCGAATTTTATAATCTGATGCCCTTCCTGACGTTAACCTCACCAGAGGAGTTAATTAGATGAATTGCATGAAGAGATATATATAATATTAAGAAGGGAGAGAGTGAAACCCGCTGCCGTCTCATAGTCTATCCCTGTCGAACAGCACCAAGGGATCATCTCAAGGCTTAACGTCCCCATCTTACTCCATATGAACACTGCGGAGAAGTTTGGAATTCAATCCAGGCTTTTGACGCGCGATCTAGTGAACAGAAACTGTGTAATATACCACCACCTGCCGGCCAACATTCTGGTGGCGAACAACGGGACTCGAACGGGCTAGCCATGGAGTCGAACCATATAACCTTGGCGCCTAAACGATCATGTCCACCAGGTAGGCTCGAAAAGCATTAGTCTTATGGCTGGAGGTCATCGAAAAATCTGTGTAACATCAGTCGTTAACGTAGGCCTTGTTCACCAAAGATTCTGCGGCTGTGGATTTGTAAACATAGAGAGTGTACGTCAGTGACGTCGCATTAGTCATTGGTCGCCAAAGGTGAAAGACATATTCACGATCATTAGCGTTTTGCAAAGGGAAACGTTTCTATTTTTAACTATTTTTAACTAAGACATTAATAGTAAAACTTTGCTGCTTAATTCACTACAAGTTGCCAAGATGCAGCTTAAGAAATCCATAATAAATCAATATTCGTTAATTCCCACAAGAAGCGAAGGTCTTCTTTTAGACTAAAAAGTACGTTTGCTGATAATTGATAAATCGTTGCCTCGCACCGAACAAAAGGCTGCGAACGATGAAATATCTGTTTACCTAATATGCGAAATATTTCCTGCAAAAAACGAAAACAGTCTTCGTAGATGTTCTTTTTTTTCTTTGTTTCCTTATGAACATTTTCAGCTTGATCGATTTGCGTTTGTTCCATATCACATTGTCTGGCCAAGGACATAAACAATATAAGAATGCATTTCCGCTGCTACAATGTCTACAAAGCGGTTCGCTCCCTTACCATCTAGGCATGGACTTATAACTTTTAATAGGTTATCCTTCAAAACCTGAGGAAGTACTGTATATGTTTCATTTTATGAGGTCTCCAGTTGATCAGCAATGAATTGAAGGAACTGGCAAAGAGTACATGGCAGTGATCATAACAGGTTTATGTTTTAAGAAGCAAAACAACATTGTATCCATTGCAGGTTGTCGTGGCAAAATTTAAGTTCAGGTTATCACTAGATACCACCAGTCTTCTTCACCATCATCATCATCATCATCATCATCATCATCATCATCATCATCATCATCATCATCATCATCATATTATTATTATTATTATTATATTCTTCTTCTTCTTCTTCTTCTTCTTCTTCTTCTTCTTCTTCTTCTTCTTCTTCTTCTTCTTCTTCTTCATAGTACCGTATCAGGTCCCCCTGACGTTGGCGATCACTGTGGCGAATGCCGAACGATCTCTTGCTAGGTGGAAAAGTCTTTCAACACTGTGAATTCCAGTCCATTCTTTGATGTTTCCAAGCCATGATGTTCGCCTCCTCCCGACACCTCTTCGACCCGGTATTTTGCCTTGTACAATCCGCTGTAAGATGAGGTAACGGTCATTTCTAAGGATGTGGCCAAGGTAAGAGATCTTCCGGAGTTTTATTGTTTGAACGAGTTCCCGACTTGCTCTTGCCCTTCTGAGTACTTCTTGGTTCGTTAGTCGTGCAACCCACGAAATCCTGAGCATCCTACGGTGGATCCACATTTCAAAGGCTTCCAAGCGTTTCACTGATATGTTCTTGAGAGTCCATGTTTCCACACCATATAGCAAGGCTGACCATATATAGCATTTGACCATCCTCTGTCTAAGTTTTAAATTTAAGTAGTCATTGCAAAAGAAAGATTTCATTTTTGTAAATATTTTTCGTGCTATTGCTATCCTCTGTTTCACTTCTTTCTCGGGATCAAGTTGTTCAGTGACAATGGCACCCAGATATTTAAAAGTGGTTACTCTCTCAATCTGTCGGTTGTTTAGTTGTAAGATTGCCTCAGCATTGGCACGTCTGCTGAAGATCATGAACTTGGTCTTGTTTACATTTATTTTTAGTCCCATGTCCTCACTTACTGCACTGATATTATTGAGCAGGAGTTGGAGACCTTCAAAATTGTCACACAGGATGACTGTATCATCCGCATAACTTATGTTGTTAATTATGCCGCCATTTACTTTTATTCCATATTGTTGATTTTCTAAAGCTGTTTTGAAAATGTTATCCGAATTATTATTATTATTATTATTATTATTATTATTATTATCCCACGCCCTGGCAGTGACTCGCGTGCGAAATGTGTCGCACATGTCTCCCTTTGGGTGGCGGCGGTAGAATAGTAGACATGGTGTCCCCTGGCTGTCGTTAGAGGCTACTAAAAGGGACCCCACGGGGGTCTCGACTTGAGAACGTGGGTTAGCGATCACGGGGCCATTCGCTAACTCGTCACATTGCTTCCACTTACTTGTGCCAGGCTCCTCACTTTCATCTATCCTATCCGAGCTCCCTGGGTAAACTCGTGTTTTTTGTCGACCACGTAGGCATTAGATTTGCAAGCAAAAGGGAGTTTCACACTTTCATACCGCCTGGGGGCCCTTTTAGCCGCCTCCTACGACAGCCAGGAGATACCTAACGTGTTATTCTTCTCCCCACATCCCCAGGGGTTGAGTGGCGGTGGTGATTATTTTTTTTAAGCGGAAGTACAATTATACAACATTATTCAGAGAAAAAATGGAAGGAATCCGACACTTCGAAAGATGAAGGTATCGGCCAAACAGCGGCAAGGGCCACGAAGGGCATGAAAATAAGACTCCGTAGGCCACGATACCTAATACTGTCGGGGTCAGAAAAGAACAGAGTTGGTGGTGGTGATTGTTGTTTTAAGAGGAAGTACAACTAGGCAACCATCCTCTATATAACACTAATCAGAGAGAAAGAATGGAAGGGAGCCGACACTTAGCAAAATGAAGGTATCGGCCAAAGGAAGACAAGGGCCACGAAGGGCATGAACATGAAAGATTCCCTAGCCCTCGCAAACCTAATAGCGTTGGGGTCAGGAAAGAACAAGAGTTGACCAAGGGAGGTCGGATAGGATAGATGAAAGTGAGGAGCCTAGTACAAGTAAGTGGAAGGAATCCCAAGACTCAGCTAAGGGCCCCGTGGTCACCAAACCACGCTCCAAAGTTCAGGGCTCCTGGGGCCCCTTTTAGTCACCTCTTACGAAAGGCAGGGGATACCGTGGGTGTTATTCTACCACCCCCGCCCACAGGGAGAACAGAGTTGACCAAGGGAGATCGAATAGGATAGATGAAAGTGAGGAGCCTGGCGCAATTAAGTGGAAGCAATCTCAGAACTCAGCTCAGGGCCCCGTGGTGGCCAGCCCACGCTCCAAAGTTCAGAGACCGTCGGGCCTCTTTTAGTCGCCTCTTACGACAGGCAGGGGATACGGTGTGTAATACTCTGTAGGTAAGGATGAAGTGGTGATGGTGGTGGTGGTGATTATTGTTTTAAGACGAAGTTCAACTCTGCAATCATCCTCTATTGGTTGGCGACCATGGGACCTTTATCTTCCAATCACTTGTTCCAGTCTCATTTCCATCCGTCCTATCTGACCTCCCTTGGTCAACTCTTCTTTTCCGACCCCGACGGTATTGGAGCATTTGAGGTTTCGGGATTCTTTCATTTCCACGCCCTTTGTGATGCTTATCTTTCTTTGACCGATACCTTCATTATTCAAAGTGTCGGACCCCTTCCATTTTTCCCTCTGATTTGTGTTACATAGTGGATGGTTGCCCAGTTATACTTCGTCTTAAAACAATAATCACCACCACCACCACCACCACCACCACCACCACCACCACCACCACCACCACACCCATCCCCTCCTGAAACAGATCTTCGACAACGTGTACATTAGTGTTACTACGTCTACAATGTCATAGTAACACTAATACGTTTGAATCATACATCATTCTACAAAAAGAGAAGACCATTTGTGACGCTTACTCTCTGTGAATCATAATTCAGTTTGCTTACTTAACAGCGTAGTCGTGGGTGTTCGATGAGGAATGTGCCGACTTGTTGACTCCAGTGCTGGATTTCGGCACAGGCACACCTTTCCTGAAAACAAGAAACATTTCAATAAATTGCACGTAATTTACACAATGATCATAGGTTGTAGATTAATGTCTGCTTCTCCTCAGTTGAAAATGAGAGGATGCTCTTTTAAAAACGACTGTTTATCTGAAGAAAGTAAGTTCAAAAATTCGTGTGTCTTGAAGTATATTATTTTAGGCTGCATACCATAAAATCCGTGGTAGGTGTCTCTCTGCTAGTGCGAGCTAATCGAATAGATTTTGATGAGGGTTTTCACCACCCACCTGAGAAAGGTGAATATGGATTAAACTTGGGTAATTTGTGACCAAAGCGAGCTGAAGAGTAGCGATTTTATCGAAAGCAGTCAAAGAAGAATTGACCATTCCCGTGCTTTTTAGAGTTACACTGCTTAATCGTTAATGAAGCATTTCCTGTGCGGAAGAACTGGTGAGCTTACAAAGGCCAAAAAATAAATCCGTGATGGTATATAGACTAACTATCTGTAAAAGACAGCCCTCAATAAGCGATCTGTGCCGAAGTCCGCAATAAACCTTCCCCTGTAGGTGGGGGAGGTAGGTTACACCCACGGTATCCCTTGCCTGTCATAAGAGGCGACTAAAAAGGACCCCAGAGGCTCTTAACTCGGGAGCGTAGGTTAGCAACCACAGGACCCTTGGCTGAGTTCTGACTTTGCTTCTACTTTGTTGTGTGAGGCTTCCCCTCAGTTGAAAATGAGCGGATGTGACAGTAATTTTCATCTACCATGTCCGACCGCGTTTAGTCAACTCTTGTTCTCTTCTGACCAGGACGGTATTAGGTTGCGAGACCAAGGGAGTCGTTATCTTCATTTTTTGAAGTGTCGAATCCCTTCCATTTTCCCCTCTGATTAGTCTTAATAGAGGATGGTTGCCCAGTTGTACTTCCTCTTAAAACAATAATCACCACCACCACCACCACCACCACCACCACCACCACTACTCTTCCATTTTCCCTCTGATTAGTGTTAATACAGGATAGTTGCCCAGATGAACTTCGTCTTAAAACAATAAACACAACCACCACAAACATACAATGTCAACTTCCCTTGCTGAATGTTAAAATCATATATATTTTGCCTACTAACTTTTCTAGTTTTGCACTACTGTATTATGTTAATTGCAATCTTCTTACTGAACAATTAAAACATAGTCCGCTCTTTGGCGAGTGTTGGCTTTAGTACTTACTGTGTTTTCCTGATTGCAGGGTCGCTGGCCTCCTTTGATGAGCGATTATCACACTCCAGTTTCTTGTACAGTGTCCACACCAAGCTCTGAGGCATCACTTTCTTGCCGTTGAGCTCAAACTGCGGTGGACTGGATTGACAGTTGGGCCTGTAGAGCAAAGTGGCACATATTATCTTAAGGGCGGGGCTTAAAATATTTCATTTCTCATAGTGGGCCACCTAGAGCACCGGTTCTCAACCTTCGAGAGATCACGGCCCGGTCCCAACAAATTTAATAGTAAATGCGTTTCTAATTTCTTTAATGGTCATTCATTTCACTAAGATAATTATTGAATATGATATAATCTGTTGACAAAAAATTAATTAATTATTATCAATCGCTTAATGAATATTTTTAGCATATTGTAGTTTCTTCAGTTCAGCATTATTTACTCATTTATTATGATTTTAATTGACATATTATCGCATTCGGACCACCAAAATGTTATACAATTTATATTGTTGACCATTATATTATTAAATTCATTTTAATGATGTTAGTTTTACAAGGGAATATTACTGAAGGGAGAGCAGCAGAAGGATGTCAATTTACTGGTAAAACACTTTTTACATATTAAAAAATCCAAACCTTGGCGCAACAGCCCTGAAGGGCCACGGCCTACCAAGCGATGAATCCTTTCGGCTGTTATTCTTGGCTTTCTAGACCGATGCCGCTATCTCACCGTCAGATAGCTCCTCAATTGTAATCACGTAGGCTGAGTGGACCTCAAACCAGCCCTCAGATCCAGGTACGAATTCCTAACCTGGCCGTAAATCGAACCCGGGGCCTCCTGATAAGAGGCACTGCGGGACCGACACCTTGTTACATATACATACGCTAAATGTTTTGGTAAAACTTGCGTACTGTGCCGAACCAAGCCTGCCTTGGTGATGTACTTCCTTTATTTTTACTTCTCCTTGACTGTCGTTGTCGCTATTAGCGATAACATTACCAAAATGTGACTTGAAACTCATAGTTTCTCCTTGCAGATGGCCATCTGTGTTGTGATTGAGTCTGTCTCTCGCTCCCCGAGTGTTAAGTTGGTCTGTTCGTGACACCAACAATGGAAGGATCAAAAATGATGAGCAAACTGTGATGTACTATGATTGTGCTTCTTGATCTATTAATTGCTCCTATCTTGGATTTACTTATTTCAACGCTCCGCTCTCTGCTGGGAGTCATTATTCTGATTGACGTAAATATTTTGAGATTCCGGATGTGCTGCTCCCAGGTATTTCATTTTATTATATTTCACGTGCCATAGTTACAAGAACGGTTCTATGTGATTGCACTTCCGTAGTATTTTATGATCTGTCTTTGTAGGCTCTTAGTTAATTTATTTTTTGTGTGTTTTAGTATTTTATTTTATTTGTGTGCACACGCGCCTATCCGTTTGTTTGGGTCTGTGTGTGTGTGGGTTATGAGACCATGCACTTCAGTTTCCTCGTCGTTTTGAATCATGGTTGAGCATTGGTATATTGTATGATTTGACGCTACGGGGTTTAATCCATGTTTTTCCACGTGAGGCAATTTGGATGCCCCGGGTAGTGGGTAGAGGAAAGTTATGACTGCTACGATTATATTTGGATCAGCCTTGCCTACTTTTGCGGCGGTCCAGCATTGTATCTGTGGTGTTCGAACCAAGCTCGTGAGTCCATGATATACGTCGCATACCTTGACACGCCGACCTAGTCTGGGTCGATTTTTATATTGTGTGTCTGTTCTTGTCTGTATGTATGTGTGCATGCCTGTGCTGTCTACCTGAGTGCGGTTTATAGTACCCTACTCTCCGTATCTCTAATTTTAATTTTTTTTTCTATTTTCGTTTTCTTGGCCTGTTTGGGCCTGTGTGATGTGCTGTTTCATATTTCATGGCCGTTATCTGCTCTATTGTTGGCGCTTGTGTTTTGTTTTTGTAACTGTGGCAACATCTTCTTGAATATTGCTTCTGCTCCTTTGGGAAACTGTGCTTTTGCATTGTTGTTGTGACGCACTAGCATCGAGTTGACGCCCGTTTGGAGCACGGGAATACTAACTTTTGATATGTGTGTGGATCGTATTTATATGATATCCCATGGTGGTTCCATTTTCTGGTTCCTTTGGTAACGTGTTCCACGTCACATTTTCATGCATTTTTGGAGCAAGTCTGTATTCGTATGTGGTCGTACTGAATTTAATTGGGCGACTGAGTGCACTCTCGCCGAGAAATACAAAAACCTACTGGGTTATTGACATGGTCCTATTCGATATGCTTTTGCCTGCAGTTATGTAAGTAACTTTGTAAAGCAGCCTCCCATTTTCTTGTTTTCATTTTAATATCGTGTGTTGATAATAAACCTCATTTTGATCCATTATTTCATTCATGTGGGTTATGGGTTATTGCCTTTCTGTCCATCTCTCCCCTTTTTATTTACGCGCGGGTCCAGCTCCGAACTGTTTTAGTTCGTTCCAGTCCATTCACGGCAATTTATGAAGAGAGGTAAGTGAGGTAGGTATTTATGATTATGTCGTGTATCTTGATGTGTTATTGTAGCGGGTGGGAGCGTGTGAGTACCCTACTGGCGAAAGTTAGATTAGGGATCCAAAATGGCGCAGCTCGAACGACATCACATAACACTCAGCAGGCTTGCCAACGTCCGGATTGTTAGTTATGGGAAGTGAGAAGACCTTTGGGCAGGATTGGTTAAGTCCAGCTTGTGACAAAACCATTTGTATGGATTGGCCACGTCCAGCTGGTAACAAGATCATTGGGCTGGGGACAAGGAAATTGGGTCTGGGGAGGTAAGCCCCCATAGTTAAAGCAGCAAAGCGGCCCACAAGCCTCTGGTATCCCGCGCAACAAGGCTACTGGTCTGGATTTGTTACCTCCGGTTAGTTACAAAACCATTGGTCTGGATTAGTTAGCTCCGGTTCGTGACAAAACCATTGGTCTGGATTGGTTAGCTCCGACTAGTGACAAAAGCATTGGTCTGGATTTGTTAGCTCCAGGTAGTGGCAAAAGCATTGGTCCGGATTGGTTAGCTCCGGCTAGTGACAAAACCATTGGTCTAGATTCGTTATCTCCGACTAGTGACAAAACCATTGGTCTGGATTGGTTAGCCCCGGTTAGTGACAAAACCATTGGTCTGGATTGGTTAGCTCCAGTTAGTGACAAAACCATTCGTCTGGATTGGTTAGCTCTGGCTAGTGACAAAAGCATTGGTCTGAATTTGTTAGCTCCGGCTAGTGACAAAAGCATTGGTCTGGATTGGTTAGCTCCGGCTAGTGACAAAAGCATTGGTCTGGATTTGTTAGCTCCGGCTAGTGACAAAAGCATTGGTCTGGATTGGTTATCTCCAGCTAGTGACAAAACCATTGGTCTGGATTGGTTAGCTCCGGCTAGTGACAAAAGCATTGGTCTGGATTGGTTATCTCCAGCTGCTAGTGACAAAACCATTGTTCTGAATTTGTTAGCTCCGGCTAGTGACAAAAGCATTGGTCTGGATTGGTTATCTCCAGCTAGTGACAAAAGCATTGGTCTGGATTTGTTAGCTCCGGCTAGTGACAAAACCATTGGTCTGGATTGGTTAGCTCCGATTTGTGACAAAACCATTGGTCTGGATTGGTTAGCTCCGATTAGTGACAAAACCATTGGTCTGGATTTGTTAGCTCCGCCTAGTGACAAAAGCATTGGCCTGGAGTTTTTAGCTCCGGCTAGTGACAAAAGCATTGGTCTGGATGGTTAGGTACCGGTAGTGACAAAACCATTGGTCTGGATTGGGTTAGCTCTGGCTAGTGACAAAAGCATTGGTCTGGATTTGTTAGCTCCGGCTAGTGACAAAAGCATTGGTCTGGATTTGTTAGCTCCGGCTAGTGACAAAAGCATTGGTCTGGATTTGTTACCTCTGGCTAGTGACAAAAGCATTGGTCTGGATGGTTAGGTCCCGCTAGTGACAAAACCATTGGTCTAGATTTATTTGCTCCGGCTAGTGACAAAAGCATTGGTCTGGATGGTTAGGTCCCGCTAGTGATAAAACCATTGGTCTGGATTGGTTAGCTCCGGTTAGTAACAAAAGCATTGGTCTGGATTTGTTAGCTCCGGCTAGTGACAAGAGCATTGGTCTGGATGGTTAGGTCCCGCTAGTGATAAAACCATTGGTCTGGATTGGTTAGCTCCGGTTAGTGACAAAAGCATTGGTCTGGATTTGTTAGCTCCGGCTAGTGACAAAAGCATTGGTCTGGATGGTTAGGTCAGCTAGTGATAAAACCATTGGTCTGGATTGGTTAGCTCCGGTTAGTGACAAAAGCATTGGTCTGGATTTGTTAGCTCCGGTTAGTGACAAAAGCATTGGTCTGGATTTGTTAGCTCCGGCTAGTGACAAAAGCATTGGTCTGGATGGTTAGGTCCCGCTAGTGACAAACCACCGGGTAGAGCACACGCCATGAAAATTTCCAAATTGACACCTCCCTTACTTTTACCCAATATTGCAGCCTTACACCTGGACACAACGCGAGCTTTATCAAAGACAATACGAAATTTGACCGGCCAATATACACATCTCAGATTTAATTTTCTATAGAAGTAAGAATACTTCTAGGGGGTGAAATCATAGGTCCCTAGCAAATATAAAGGAAGAGTCTGTTCTTTCTACTACTTAAGCTGCACATCATTTTTATGTGATTTTTCTCTTTCCCAAGTATGCCCGCAGGTACGGAATCATGTCGGCGATGTGATTTGTGAAGAAGGTGATATGGTCTGTGGCCTGTAGTAGGAACTGAGCCTTAGTGCAAGAGCATGGTAAACCACAGAAAACCATTCTCAGCACAACCGGCGGTGGAGAGCAGCTCCTCCGCCTCCGGAATGCTGACAGCTGAGAGCTCTAGGGCATCTTCCCGAGGTGGTACACAGCAAAGTAACAGGAAGGGGAGAAGGGGCTTGTTGTGACAGACTGTATTAAGAGGTATACAACCACTTGGCTTTGGTTACCTCTCAAAACTCACGAAAAAGAACAAGTAGCTAAATCAACATTTTAATGAGTCTCAAAACGCACGACTCCGGAGAGCAGGTATCTGCGATGCTCCGCGGTGACTCACGCTGCACTTCAACCCCTGTTTGTATGGGATTTCTCATGTATTGTTAACAGGAATTATCAGTCTATGACTGACCAAATTCTCTATGTATAACACTTATCTTTGTTCTTGGGGACAAAACGTGACGGCATCAGTTCCTTGAAGAGAGCTGGAAAACAGCAGACAATTACACCGTGCACCCTGATGAGTTAACGAGTTCTAAGTGATCCTTCTTTGGTGAGGAGAGGTTGCCCAACTATTTTCTTCCACACTCGGCCAGTTCTTACCCTTTCTTCGCGTCGAGTGCAGTAGACTATTTGACAACTCCAAGTAAAGTGGACATAGTAAATCCTACAAGCCGCCGGGCTGCCGTCGGAGAGAAGAGGACGTCATGTCCTGTCCCCCACGCATACTTATCTTTACTCTGCTCGGTGTCATCGAGCAGTGCACAACATGGAATTCATTAATTCGCAAAAGGGTAAGCTAAATTTGGTGCACAACGGTTATAGGTTTTATAAGTAGCAAGAAAACAAGTCGGGCGAAACAGTATACTTTGTCATGAAAGACTGTCATGCGCGTCTGCCAGCAAATTTATAATTTGAAGTGACAATAGCGTTTTAACTGAAACAACCCACCAGTGCGTAGGCATGCCTCATAAAGCAAGCCTGAATACGCCAGTCCACGACGTCCGTATACTCTGTGCGAGGCTACATGACGGCCCCACCTTTTGAAGGCAGAGGTGCCAATTACCACAGGATACGCAGTTCCGACTGGTGCTAACAATGGAACTTTTCAAACAATTGCGATTTCTACAGTGGAAAATGAAATGTCGTATGGCTTTTAGTGCCGGGATATCCCAGGACGGGTTCGGCTCGCCAGGTGCAGGTCTTTCTATTTGACGCCTGTAGGCGACCTGCGCGCCGTGATGAGGTTGAAATGATGATGAAGACAACACATACACCCAGCCCCCGTGCCATTGGAATTAACCAATTGAGGTTAAAATCCCCGACCCGGCCGGGAATCGAACCCGGGACCCTCTGAACCGAAGGCCAGTACGCTGACCGTTCAGCCAACGAGTCGGACTCTACAGTGGTTACGTTGGTAAAGGAGAAATGGCTCGGCTGGTAAGTTTTCAGACTGGCCCTAGAAAATTCCCTGCCTGTCGTAAGAGGTGACTAAATGGGGACCCACTTACTTGTGTCCTCACTTTCATCTTTCTTTGCCGATAAATTCATTCTTCGAATGATCGGTCCTCTTCCATTTTTCCTTCAGAACAGTGTTATATAGGGGATGGTTGCCCAGTTGTACTTCATCTTGAAACAATAATCACCGCCACCAGCAACTTCACTTCATGATCTTCATTCCTTAAAAAGTGACGTAACAGCAGGTACTTACATCATTGAAGCGACTCTCATATTCGATCTCCTTATCCCGTCCGAGAAGAGAACGTCCAACCTACAACAAAAATATAATACAAGAACACTGGATTACCACTCCTGAAATGATTTAAACAGTGTTTAAATATTAACACTAATCATACACAGTATAAATGGTGAATGTTCACTGAAGATTCGAATCGGTCATTGGAATCACAGAATATCTGACCATTTTATCGATTTGTGTTAGCAACGGTGCAAGTGAGAATTTTGAACGTTGTGAAGAATGTTTACCAATAACCGGTGGAAATAATTCCTAAGGATGGTGAAATGTCAGTAGAATTTCATATGGAGAAAGGAATCAACAAGGCAATAGTCTCAGCCCACTACTCTTCAACATTTTCATGGATGAATTAACAAAACGATTTAAACGCCGAACCCACAGAATGAAGTTGCGTACACGTCCTTCGAAACATGAAGGTATCAGCCAAAGAATGATAAGGGCCGCTAAGGTCGTGAAAATGAAAGTCTCCCTAGGCCTCGAAAGCTCTAATACCGTCGGAGTCAGAAAAGAACAAAAGTTGACAAGGGAGATCGGATAGGATAGATTAAAGTGAGGAGCCTGCCACAAGTAAGTGGAAAGAATGCCAGGACTCAGCTAAAGGTCCCGTGGTCATCAGCCTACGCTTCCACGTTAGAACTCCTGGGGCTGTGACGAGAGACCTGCCTATTTACAAGCACTGCTCTACGCAGACGGTATCCTATAATAATCCTCTGTGGGTGGGGGCGGTAATATAACACCCATAATAATCCCTGCCTGTCCTAAGAGGGGCCCCAGGTGCTCTTAACTCGGAAGCGTGGGTTGGCAACCACGGAATTAGGTTTGCGAATCCTACGGAGCCTTTCATGGCCCTTCTGTTCCTTTCACTGATACCTTGGAGATTCGATATGCCTCAATACGGGTAATCAAGAAAGAGGAGTAAACTCTACTGTACCACTAACGATGCGTATTATCTGATCCAGAACTGTGTCGATCTACGTAACATGTGGACTCTTCAGCCGTACAGAAGAACAGTACTTCGCTGTCGAATAGACTAACCCATTGCTGATGATCGAAGAGTGAACGCAGTACCTTTCCATGTTGGACCCGCAAGTTTCGGGATGATGTTATTCCTTGCCCTCAGTTTAGCATCAGTCTTAGTCAAGTGTGTCCTGAAGTACAATCATCGGTCCAAAGTAACTCCAAGATACTTTGGTTTGGGTTTGTGTGATAGAGACACGCTTTTGAGTGAGACGTTCAAGGTAATATTGGCTTGTCAGTTGTTGAGGTGGAAGAAACAGGTTTCTGTTTTGCTGATGTTTGGTATCAGACACTACTTTTGGAAGTATCCACACAAATTATTAAGGCCTGCATTTAAGATTTCTTCTATGACATTCACATTGGACTGCTGAGCAATAATAGCAAGGTCATCAGCATAAGCAAATTGATGATAGGTTGTAGAAGGATATCTGAAATATACAGGTTGAATAACAAAGGGGAAAGCACAGATCCTTAAGGCAGCCCATTATTGAGCACTTTAAGTTTACAATGCTTATTATCCATCACAAACAGGATCGGCCTGTTCGATAGCATATTGTTTATGAGCTCTGAGATTGTTTTACATCCCGTACGTTTGATGAACTTGTACATTAAATCTTCTCTCCATACCGTATCGTATGCAACTGCGAGGTCTATAAACACACTTCAACTCTTCAATTTCCTTTCAAAACCTGCCTCAATGTGGGTTGTTAAAGCAAGAACCTAGTCCACGAAATTACGCCTGGGTCTAAAACCTGTCTGTTCGACTGGAAGGATGTTTAAAATCTGCTGGCTAATCCTGTTTTATATAAGCCTCTCCAGGAGTTTACACCAAACACTCATCAAAGCA
Source organism: Anabrus simplex (assembly GCF_040414725.1). Classification (NCBI taxonomy): domain Eukaryota; kingdom Metazoa; phylum Arthropoda; class Insecta; order Orthoptera; family Tettigoniidae; genus Anabrus; species Anabrus simplex. The sequence goes on from NC_090271.1 coordinate 32,165,117, forward strand.
ACTGGACGATAGTTTTCAGGACAACCTGCCGCTTTCCTTGATTTTAGGATGGCTATGATGTTAGTCCGTTTGAACTCCGACGTAAGCTTTCCAGTGTGCAAGATATTCTTATCACAGCGTGTGAGAAATTCAGGATGGATGCCATCAAAACCAGGAGCTTTTCTGTTCTTCATTTCTTTCAGGGCTGTCACTGTTGAACGTCATGTGTCTGTTTTTCCGTCAGAGGTCAGCATAATCAGACTGCTACATCCCCAGTGGAAGGGGAGACAGAGTCACGCGCCTCACCGGAGTCGGTGAGTTTTGGTTACGAGATTTGACCTAGCGTGGGTAACGGTGCTATGTTTGGTGCGCTACATCATGGACCACCGCGTCCTAATGTATGTTTTGTACGGTGCAGTGTAATTAGTTTTGTGAATAAATTAAATATGTAATGTAAATTATGTTAGCTTTCCCTTTGCACTTAATGATGAAGTACACTTCGTGGACTGTGGAAAGAGCTAGGCCTCGTTCAACATGAGTAAACAACTCGAAAACGAGATCGAACATTTTGGTCCTCCGGGCCGGATGTGATTCAGTGACGATATTGCATCTCATAATCTGCGCATTTAGGCCTATTAGTGATTACAGTTTAGTTACAAGTGTTTACATTTGTATTAAGTACGAATGTGTTCGTTTTACCGCCAAGCTCACAACCACCCACGTGCTAGGTACTGCGCAGTAAAGTACACATGAGTGACTTCAACTAACGTGCCGTATATGTGATTCACAACCATAATCTACATGAAACACTGTGACATGTGATGTGATTAACTGAGTTCTAATACAGTTCTCATTCAATTTAAACTTCGAGATTGAAGAGCGTGTTGCCGCCATCTTGCGCGGACGAATACAGACTTGCCAACACAATTGGTGGACATCCGTAGCAGTAGTTCCAGAAGTGACCACCAGAGTGCAGCCCAGCCGCTCTGTTCTCTTTGGTTTTCAGCCCTGCTGTGGAAGGATACATCCTCCTGATCTGTAAGTAGTGTGGCATTCCCAGTCCTTTAGAATATATCCATTATATCTTGTTATCCTTCACCATGGATCCTGTCTAGCGAAAAGGTCTCATAAAGAAAAGGGCACTTATTAAGTCTCGTATAAAGCGTATAGCTAGGTCCAATCTGAATGATATTCGAGTTAGGCAAAGGCTGCTATGTTCAAGTAAGGAGGAATACAACGATGTTCAAACCCTGTTAGATATTAACGAGACCAAAGAAGTTCATAATGCAGATAGGGAATCCATTGAAGAACTCATCCCAGAATTAGAATCTAAGATGGAAACTCTGTTGAATGCAAATTCGAGTGCAACTTCCCCCGCAACATCTAATTCTTCAAAAACCAGTAGCATGCATGAAATAAGACTCCCTACAATTTCACTGCCAAAATTTACGGGAATTATTTCTGAATTTATTCACTTTCGAGATACCTTCCACAGCCTGGTAATTAAAAATCATGCCTTAACAGACATACAGAGGTACTATTATCTACTATCATGATTATCGGGAGAACCTCACAAATTAATTGAAAACTTGCCTGTTACTGAAAGCAATTTCAAGGTAGCTTGGGAATTAATCTTTCAGAGATATAATAACCCCAAATTGATTGTAGACCTACACGTTAAGCAACTGCTAGATCTTCCGTCAGTTAAAACAGAATCAGCTAAGGATTTAAGAGTGTTGCTAAATCAACTGCTGAGCAACCTGAGCGCTATCGAAGTAATGGAGATAGATGTGCCTCTGCATGAGATTTTGTTATCTCACTTAGTGCTAGATCGAATCAGCCTCGGTCTAAGAAAACAGTGGGACGTTAAATCCTCAGATAAGAAGTTCCCTCGCTTGAAGTGTTTAGTCGCATTCTTGGAGAATAGTTGTCAAACTCTGGAGCTAATCAATCCCGAAAAACATCAAAGCGATAAGCAACAGGTCGTATCCAAACATGGTGGTGATAAGGGCAATAAGAAGTCTTTGGCACAACAGCAACTCATTGTGAGTTTTGTAAGGCTTCTCACACCCTAACAAAATGCCCTAGGTTTCGTGAAGCTAGCGTTGGAAATAGAATAGATTTCAGCAAGAAGTATAAACTTTGCCTTAACTGTCTGGGTGCTAATCATACTTTAAAGGATTGTAGTTCAGGAAATTGTCGAATCTGCAATAATAGACATCATACTCTGTTGCACAAGGAGCAGAGTACTTCCTACAATGCTTCTACAACATCAGAAACCAACCAGACTCAGCAGAAAACCTATTGTGCTGTGAAGGGCAACTATACTCATGTAGAAGTTCTATTGTCAACAGCTCTCGTAGTGGTCACTGACAAACTTGGGAATGCACATCAGTGTCGAGCTCTACTTGATAGTGCGTCTCAAATGCGTTTCATGTCTAGGCATTTGGCAGATCGCTTAGAGATTGAATTGAGTCGGCACTCAATGCCTATAAGGGGAATTAGTGATACTAAGGCAACTGAATCATCACATATTTATCAAATCCAAGTTACATCCAGGGTTACAGACTACACTACCCCTATTGTTTGTGCTATACTTCCTCGCATAACTGGTCAGCTCCTTACAGTACAGGTTGACACGTCTGACTGGCAGCTACCACAGGACATTCCTTTGGTGGATCCTCAATTTAGTACACCAGGTGAAGTTATTTACTACTGGGGGCCTCTGTGATTTTTGACATACTGCGTCGTGGTCAACTCACAAGAGAAAATCATCCCGTACTACAGGACACTGAATTTGGCTGGATCTTATCAGGCAAGATACCACCACACTCTCTAAAGTCTACCAGCAAGAACGTAATGACTTGTCTTGCGCGCAGCAATGAATTGCCCTTACAGGTCGAACGGTTTTGGCAACAAGAGGAAGTAAAAATGTCTCCGCCGCGTTCTAAGAAAGAAAGTCAGTGCGAAGAACACTTTGCGAACAACACTACTAGGGATAGTACCGGATGATATGTTGTAAGACTGCCTATCGAACCACACCATGAGGAACTTGGGGATTCATTTAAATACGCCACTTGTTGTCTCAGTCAAATTGAACAGCGGTTACATCGCCAACCAGACTTGAAGAAGGACTATGTTGAATTCATGACAGAATATGCTGATATTCATCACATGGAACCTGAGACAACGCAAACCAATAAGCCAACATATTACCTGCCGCATCATGCTGTAATTAAGCAGTCCAGCACTACCACTAAGGTCAGAGTCGTCTTCAACGCCTCTGCTAAAACTACTTGTAACTACTCACGGAACGACATCTTGATGGTTGGACCTACGGTGCAAGAAGACTTGTATACTATCATCTTGAGATTTAGAACACATAAGTATGCCTTCACTGTAGATGTTACAAAAATGTACAGGCAAATTCTAGTTCATCCTGATGACCAAGATTTACAACGCATTGTATGGCGTTGATCTCCGAATGAACCTATCCAGATTTATTGACTTTCCACTGTAACTTATGGTACCTCAGCAGCGCCTTTTTTTTAGCCACGAGATGCCTGGTACAACTAGCCAGCGATGGTGCACTGCAATACCCAAGAGCGTCGGAGACATTACGAAGAGACTTCTATGTTGATGATGTTCTGAGTGGAGCAGATACCATTGGAGATGCACTCAGTCTGCAACAAGAGCTAATCGAACTACTCAGTAGCGCAGGATTTCCTCTTCGTAAATGGTGTGCTAACCGTCCCACTCTTTTAGAGCACATACCTCTTGAGCACCAAGAATCACAACTGCCCTGGAGTCTGGATGACAAGGAAGAGGGTATCATTAAGGCCTTGGGACGACTGTGGCATCCTCTAAAGGACATCTTCCAGTTTGTAGCTGCCAGTCACACCCAAAAGACCACAACCTGGACAAAACGTAGTGTGTTATCCTGCATTTCATCCATTTTTGATCCTTTGGGACTCTTAGGTCCAGTAATAATAAAATGTAAAATTTTCTTGCAACACTTATGGCAGGCAAAAGTGGACTGGGATCAGAGTTTGCCTCCTGAGCTATTAACTACTTGGGAACAGTTTCACGCACATTTGCCATCACTCAACGACATTCGCATCCCTCGACGATTGACGGGAGTCGGAGAAATTAAACGAGATGAGTTACACGGATTCTCTGATGATTCAGAAAGGGCCTTTTGAGCATCTGTTTACCTACGGAGTATAGATGTCAAGGATAATGTAACAGTAGTGCTGTTAAGCTCCAAATCCAGAGTAGCACCACTGAAACAAATTTCCCTCCCTAGACTTGAACTATGTGGTGCATTACTCCTTGTAAAATTAATTGATAAGGTTAGAACTGCACTTAACCTAAAATTGAACAAAACTACTATTGGACTTATTCTACTATTCTACAAACTTGGCTTGCAGGAGAGCCCGCATCGTGGAAAACGTTTGTTGGTAACCGAGTGTCTGAGATACAACAACTTTCATCTGTAGAACAATGGAACCATGTGGCGTCACTGGACAATCCAGCTGACATCATTTCGAGGGGGATTGAACCACGTCTTCTTCAAGGCAATCTGTTATGGTGGGCGGGACCATCCTGGCTCTACCAGCCACCGTCAACCTGGCCTGTCAGCGACATGAAGAAAACTTCCGAACTCACTGATGTACCAGAGCAACGGAAACCAGCTGTTTGCTTACTTGTTGTCAGTCATTTCCTTGAAGACTTAGTCCAACGCTTTTCTTCTTGGTCACGGCTGGTGAGAGTCATGGCCTTCATACTGAGATACATGAACAACCTCAGGCTTGCTGCTTCAATGAGACAGGTGAGAAGTCTGACTGTAGTAGAACTTTAAGTGGCATCGCACAGGATCATTCGTACTGCCCAAGAATGAGAATATGGTAAGGAGCTTCAAGATCTGCGACTTGGCAGACCAATCACAAAGGACAGCAAGTTGAAGTCTCTTCATCCCTTTGTAAATGCAAACCGGATACTTAGGGTGGGCGGCAGATTGGAACAATCTCAAGCTCCGTACAGCCAGAAACATCCCATCATCCTTCCACCTAATCATCATGTGACCAGGTTGTTAGTAATGTGCGAGCACATGCGACTTCTGCATGGTGGACCCCAACTTTTGCTTACAACCATTAGACAACGATATTGGATACCTAATGGTAAGTCCGTCATTAGGCGCATAACACACAAGTGTTTCCCTTGCTACAGGTTGAAGGCAAGTACATCAACTCAACTCGTGGGCCAGCTCCCACACCACAGGGTAGAATCAAACAGACCATTTTTGAACTGCGGAGTTGACTATGGGGGTCCACTTTACCTTAAGCAAGGGACTCGTAAGAGCAAAACAAAGGTAAAATGTAATATTGCTCTACTCATCTGCATGGCTGCCAAAGCGATCGATCTTGAACTTGTCTCTGGCCTGTCTACTGATGCGTTCCTATCTGCTCTGCGTAGAGTTACATCGCGTCGGGGTATCTGCCAGAATATCTACAGCGACAATGGAAGTACATTCGTGGGAGCAAGAAACGAGCTACGGGAGCTTCACACCCCCTTCAGATCTCAATTACATCAGAGGAAAGTGGATGACTTCGCATCTCAATGTGAAATACAGTGGTATTTTATTCCACCGCATGCCCCTCATTTTGATGGGCTGTGGGAGGCTGGCATAAAGTCTACTAAGTCCCATTTGAAGAAGGTTGCAGGAAATCTTGTACTGACTTTTGAAGAAATGTCCATGTTGTTAGTCCAGATTGAGGCATGCCTGAATTCGAGACCAATAACCATATTGTCTGATAGTCCTGATGACTATTCATTCCTGCCTCCCGGTCACTTCCTGATTGGAGAACCTGTCACAACCATCCCAGAGCCAGATTTACTTACAGTTTCAGGTTCTCGTCTCTCCAGGTGGCAACTACTTCAGCGTTGCAGGCAGTACTTCTGGAAGCGGCGGTCAAGGGACTACTTATGTCAACTCCAGCAACGGACTATGTGGTCGGCAGGAAGGGTCAAACTTCGACTCGGAACTCTGGTTCTTCTCAAGGAAGACAACTTGCCACCTCTCGTGTGGCAGACAGGGATCGTGGTAGATACGCACGCAGGTGCTGACGGCTAGGTGCGAGTTGCCACTGTTCGCACTCCCAAGGGGACCTTCAAACGCTCAGTTGCAAAACTGAGAAGAAGAGGTTGAAACTGTACTTGTACATAGTGAAAAGGTGTAATCTTTCACGTGCTAAACCTTACTTTTTTTTCATTGAACTTTTTCAGTGTGAGTGCTAACTTTTAGTGTTCTTAATAATATTTATATTTGTAATTTATATGTAAATTAGGTGGGCGGTATGTTGAACGCCATGTGTCTGTTTTTCAGTCAGAGGTCAGCACAATCAGACTGCTACATTCCCAGTGGTAGGGGAGACAGAGTCACGTGCCTCACCGGAGTCAGTGAGTTTTGGTTACGAGATTTGATCTAGCGTGGGTAACGGTGCTGTGTTTGGTGCGCTACATCATGGACCACCGCGTCCCAATGTATATTTTGTACAGTGTAATTACTTTTGTGAATAAATTAAATATGTAATGTACATTATGTTGGCCTTCCCTTTGCACTTAATGATGAAGTACATTTTGCGGACTGTGGGATGAGCTAGACCTCGTTCAACATGAGTAAACAACTCGAAAACGAGACCGAACAGCCACTCCTCAGTAAAAGGGTCAGATATATCTGATGAAGCACCACACTGTCTTTTCTCGTGGGCCATTTGTCCTTTAAATAACCTTTTATGATCTTTGTCAGGTTTGATTTTTGACAAACTAGCAATGCGGCTGACAACTTGATTGGGTGTCACAACTGATTTTGGTTGAGGTGTATGAGGCACTCCTCCTAACTTCTTTAACAGGCTCCAAGCCTTTCTGCTGGAATACTTGAAGTTTACAGTCGTTATGGCTTCTGTCTACTTACAACGTCTGGCCTCATTTAAGTTATCAGGAAGGTCATCAGCAACGTCAGTTCCTCCAGTCTCCTGAAAGTCATTGTAAAGTTTTTCGCATAATGTATTCCATCAAAATATATATTCTTTTCTGACTCCCCTGGGTATATTTTTCTTTGCAGTACCTAATACAGCTTTAACAAATCTACTATAGTTATTGACATTAGGTGGAATCCATCTTATATTATTAGGGGCTGCCTGGCCTTGAGGGTAAAGGCGTGCTCGGTTCGCCCGGAAGGACGTGGGTTCGAATCCCCGTCAGGAAGTCGTAAATTTAAGAAACGAGATTTCCACTTCCGGAGGTGCATACGGTGATTACTTTGCATCTTATATTATTGTCAAGATCAGCAGAAAACTTATACCACTTGGCTTTATCAAAATTCCAACGTGGCAGTGGTGATGATCTTATAACAGGAATCTGAAGGCCTACTTCTATGAGAACAGAACGATGTTGACTATATGGGAAATTTGTGAGCACTTTACGGATCGCAGGTAAACTGACCTCCTTATGATCATTTGAAACAAAGCATAAGTCAGGAATGGTATCCGAGTTCCATCTCGCTGACCTGAATATGCCTCTCTCCTTTGAGTTTAAGGTTAGGTAAACATTATTGATATCTGACAAATCCGCAAGCTTTTCTCCACCCATGCCATTAGTTGAATATCCCCAATGAGTATGATGCCTATTCATTTCACTTACAGGATGTGCAAAGGTTGGAAGAAGAGTATCGGGCCATAGTACATCTGGGGGTTTGTATGTGTTCGCAACAGTCAAGTAATTCATTTTTATCACGATGTTAAAAATTCAATTTTCATAATTTGTTGAGATTAGGTGAGCATTGGTGATGGAAACAAGAATATAGGTTGCAGTACCATAAGATTTTTGAAAAGCAGCTCCTAGTAATCTATAGTCAGGGATGCGTCCTCGTGAATGTAAATGCGATTCATCAGGTGTGTGCGTTTCTTGAACACAAATTAGATCAATGCCCTTATCCAATGACAGTTTGAATAGGTAGTTGCTCTTGGATTTGCTTATGTCATCCATGTTGATTTGAAGGATTTTTAAGGCAGGACTGAGAGTCTTTGCTGATTGGCTCTGAAAAGGGCTGGTATTAGATTTTTTTGTGTGTGTGTGTGTGTGTGTGTGTGTGTGTGTGTATCATTGACCAGGAGATCAGTCTGGTCGCCAAGTGCTGATGTTCAGTTCAGTAATAGATATTTAATTCCAACTACCTCAGCAGGAGCACGACGGGAAGGAATCAGCTTCCAGTAGAATGGAGACAGGAGTGGAACAATGTAGCTCCAAAAGAGTGACAGTCTCTGTTTAATACCCAACATCCACCAGTAGGTTTTTATCTGCCAAGTAAAACGTGGGTTGCCCCCTGGATCCGCCCAAGATTGATTTTTTTGAGAATAAAATTGTAACTTTTAGCGTTGGATACAGTGCGCGCGGTTACAATAATAAGAGTCCAAGAAGACTGTGTAGTTTGCCGTGCCATATATGGCACGCTGGGCGGATTCAGATTAACAGAGTACGGACCAGCCAAGGGAGATGTGGCTCGCTGCTGTGTAAGTGGTGCATGAGAACGTCACCTAACTGTGACTATCCGGCATATTGTTACCGAATGTCGTAACAGGGCGTACTTGGGTTCGCTGGAAGACGTTGCTGAAGCCTCTAGAATGGCTATAGAGTGGCTGGACAAGTTAGATATAAGAACTTTGAATATTTCAGGTGCCCAGTTGATTGTTTTCGTTTTTAGTTTGTTACAACCCAAATTGTCATTTTATTTTATATATATTGTGTCATTTGCCATAAGCTAATTAAAATAAACTGATACCTTCATTCTTCCAAGAGTCGGACCTTTTCCATTTTCTACCCCTGTGGGTGGGGTCGGTAGAATAACATCCACGGTATCTCCTGATTGTCGTAAAAGACACCTAAAAGGAGCCTCAGGGGCTCTTAACTTGGGAGCGTGGGTTGGCGAACACGGGCCCTTCAGCTGGCTCCTGCCATTGCTTTCACTTACTTGTGTCAGGCTCCTCACTTTCGTCTATCCTATCCGACCTCCCTTAGTCAATTCTTGTTCCTTTCCGATCCCGACGGTATCAGAGTACTCGAGGCCTAGGGAGACTCATTTTCACGGCCTTCGTGGCCCTTGTCTTTCTTTGGTCGATACTTTCATTTTCTAAGTGTCGAATTGCTTCCATTTTTTCCCTTCTGATTAGTGTTACATAGAATATGGTTGCCTAGTTGTACTTCCTCTTAACCGCTTAAGTCGGTTCGACGTTACGTGTACGGACCTACAAAACATAAGCCAGGAGCGGTTAGACGTATACCTGTACGGACCAGGCTAGCGATATTTTAGATGTACATCTGCGTGCCATCTGTGGGTTGTCAACTTCAACTATTAACACGGCTCGCAGCAGGGGAGTATCTTCTAACGTAACACGGCATTGTGTTGGCATAAAAAGAATTTGTTTCATCAATATCGATCGTTGTAAACAACATGGTGGCGTCCTCTCATGGTCTGTAACTATTTATGTAATGCAGCTCTCGAACTTATATTAGGTGAAAGTAGTTATGAGAATAATCAGAGTGATAATGAAAGTGTTAGTGGTGATGATTATGCACAGCAGGAAATTACGTGTGATGAACATACAGTAATGATGGTAATATAAGTTAATGCTCACCCGAGTGGTCATGGACACCTGTTGATTCGAATTTTATTCCAACAAGAAGGTAATTAGGCACTTTTTACTTTACATGCCACACTTTTGTATGTAGATACATCTGCATGATATGAGATACGTATCCACTTATTTTGAACAAAATCAGACCAGTCATTTAGAAGTTATAGCAATTTTTGTGACAGCATGTAAAATTGTGATATTTTTCTAAAATTTATTACCGATGTAGTGTAGAACTTAGCCAACTTTTAATACCGGTTTGAAGGGTTAAAATAATAATCGCCATCACTATCACTCTTAATTGGGGAATGTGGGTTGGCGACCACCGGATCCTTAGCTGAGTGTGCGGGGCTCCTCACTTTCTCCTATCCGTCCTCCCTTGGTCAACTTTTGTTCCCTTCCGACCCCGACGGTATTATCCCTTTGTGGCTGTGGGCGGTAGAATAATATACACAGTATCCCCTGCCTCTCGTAAGAGGAAACTAAAAGTGAACCTAGGGGCATGGTTGGTTGGAGTCCACGGGGCTCTTAGAGTGAGAGCGTGAGTTGGCCACCACGGGGCACTTAGCTGAGTCCTGGGATTGCTTCCACTTACTTGTGCCAGGCTCTTCACTTTCATCTATTCTATTCGACCTCCCTTGGTCAACTCTTGTTCTTTTTCCGACCCCGACAGTGTTGGGTTTGCGAATCCTAAGGAGTCTTTAATTTTTACGCCCTTCCTGACCCTTGTGTTCCTTTGGCCGTTGCCTTCATTTCTCGAAGTATCGGAAAGCTTCCATATTTTCCCTCTAATTAGTGTTAAAAAAAGGATAGTTGCCTAGTTATACTTCCTCTTAAAACATTAATCACCACTACCATCCTGTGCCAGGCTTCTCACTTTCATCTGTCCTATCCTAACTTCCTTGGTGAAATCTTGTTCTTTTCGGACCCCGACGGTATTAGACGTCGAGTCCTAGGCAGTCTTTCACTTTCACACCCTTCGTCGCCCTTGTCTTGCCGATAAGTCTATCTTCATTTCTTGAAGTGCCCGATCTCTTTCATTTTTCCCTCTGATTAGTGTTAATTTAGGATGGTTGGCCAGTTGTACTTGCCCTTAAAACAATGATCTCCTACGTCATCTCACATGCCTAGTTTAATCAGACCAATTCAGTTGTTGATGATTCAGTAAGAGGAGCATGCCAGTAACCTCACTTGTGTGGAGGGAATGAAAATAGTACCTTGGTAGAATAAGGATTGGACTACGATAGTAAAGGGAGTGAAAAAATGGTCATGTCATGGTAATTGTTTCAGGATCACATGAACAACAATAACAAGCATGTGAACGTTTTAAAGCATGGGCGAGAGAAAATGACCTCCACATAAACCAGGACGAGGAAGGGAGGACGATCCACACATGGAGATGACTTCCTCATCCAAAAGTGCGGACCATTTCTCTTATCTGGGAGTCACATTTCCAACATACGGCATAACTTTTACCAGGCACCAAAAGTACGACTACTACGATCATGGCAATGATGGACATCAAGTAGCTACACGGGCTTTCGTTGGAAACGGCATTAATACTGCAGAAGGGAAACATCATGCCGATTGTCACACATATGGTCTGAACTCATCTGTCGAAGATGGATCTCCTGAGCATAGAAACCGTCAAAGTATTCACGCTCCAGTCTTGTATATGTGGATCACAAAATAAATATTCTATCTTGAAGAGCTGCTCTTACAACTGCCTCTAGAAACTACGTATGCCTTCAACGAAGCAATTCAAGATCTCCGTATAGAAAAGGAAAAAGAGTAGAAATATGGAGTAAACTCTACTCCACGGACGCAGTTTAGACACTAGCATGGAGACAAGGAGATTACGATCTCCGACACTGGTTACAAGGTTTTCAGTACACGGCTGCTGCTGAAACAAGCAGCCACACGACCCAGATGCATCCGTGAACTGTACAACAAACACTGTCATCGTTGTCACATTATGATGTGTGAGAAAAAACAATTGTCCATAAGACCATAAGTAAGTTTTGTACCAGAGACTGGTGTAATATCACTATCAACTTACGCATATTGTGCGAAATCCTACTTAATGAGAACCTTGCGTTAGCCAGTGGATGTCAGTCAGGCTAATACCGAGCTGGCGGAAGTGAATGAATGTAATGCCACCATATTCTTTGAATACTTTACCTTTTCTGGCTCGTCGAGTTAACCGCGTATTCTTGCGGAATGAAGTATTCAATGCTCTTGAAGTAACCCAATCTGAAACAGTCAAACCGTACAGTCAGCTGAATGCCATCACAACCTGAACAACAACTACAACATGGACTGACCAGATACAAATAGATAACAGAATAGGACAAAACTATTTATAAAGGACAAAGCCGGTAAAATTCAGGACACAAAATTCCTCCACCGAGAGTCTGAATTTAGCCATACATATTCACGTTTTCACATACATAAACAAAATGTGTCCATTTACATATTATACAGTTAATTCTTACAAAATTTAAACAATGAAACTAATTTACACACCTTGCTGGTAATTTTCTTAAGATTCCGTTGCCTTTAGGAGTTTTGGCGGGTCTAAATATATTATAAAATATACACATGAACATTCCTTTATATTATATTCGACCATTAAGAAAATGTTCACAGATTCTACTTTGAAACGCTTCCTATTACCAGTGGATTGTGCTGAGATCCATGAATATAGTCTTTCTACATTTGCATTGTGCCCTGGTATAGAAAAAATATTCGGCAATTTTTAATAACTCTATACAAGAATCAACTGGCTAACGTGAATTGAAGTATTTTGCCCATTTCTGACTACAAGGTCATCATTATCATCATCTTCCTACCAAGTATTGGGCCGTATGTACCGTTACGTTCTTGGATTTTTCTTTTTGTAAGACTTGAAAGCAATCAAATGTCCTTCCAAAGGTTTGGTAACCTGAAGGAAGTAAGATTACTGTTGGGGCTGCCAGCTCTCAGCAAATGCACTACCGTAAACTGGGGTTACTTTGCACTTTAGGGAGTAACTTTGTACCATCTTTGTAAAACCTTTTGTTGGTGCTCAAGTGGCGTTTATAAGAATCGAATCCTTCAGTTCTGCGCTTACAGCATACGTGAACAGTGTTTTAGTCCTTCAAACGCCACTGGAGCGTCACAAAGAGTTTTCCAAAGGTGGTGCAAAGTTACTCCCCTAAGGTGCAAAATAGCTCCGGTTTAGGGTAGCTGAAATTACAGCATTTCCTCCGTAATTGATGTAACAGTTATACCGCCGTGACTCGGTCGACAGAGCCTCGTCAGTGAGAACAGGATTTTTCATCCCGCGAAGGTGAGGTTGGCATCTGGGCAGGAGAGGTTATGTCATCATCATTATCATCCATCATCATCATCATCCTTCCAAGTATTGGGCCGTGTGGCCCGTTACAGTCTTTCATTTTCTTTCCATTGATTCATTGGACTTCCTATAGATCCGTCTCCTCTTGGTTTATACCGTAGGATCTCCTTTGGTAGTCTTCCAGATTCCATCCTTTGAATGTGACGTTTCCAGTTTTCTTGGTAATAATAGATGTAATTGATTACTGGTTTCACACTCAGTCCCTTAAGCATATCTTCATTTCTTACACGATCCCATTTTGTACAGCCTGCTGTTCTGCGTATGAACGTCATTTCACGTGCTGTACCGTAATTCTGAAAATGTCTTGAGTTCTTATTGTCCATGCCTCACTGCCGTAGCAAAGGGTTGGTCTGGCTAAAGTGCTATAAAGACGTAAGCGAGTGTGTTTTTGGACAGGAGATGGCTTCATGATGTGATTTATGATTGCTTTTGTTCTGGTAAATTTGGTTATTTTTGCAGAGATCGATTTCCCCTTTTTAAGATAAAATTTATCCCAGGTAATTTAATTCCTTGACTTTTTCGAAAATGTTATTATCTAAACAGATTTTACTGGGGATAGGGTCTTTTCCCTTAAAGACATTATTTTGCTCTTGTGTGGTGAAATGATCATGTCGAATTTTGAAGAGAATTTCTGGAGATTAAATACTGACCACTGAATATCATCTTCTAATGATGCTACCAATGCTACATCATCAGCAAAGAGTATGGCATGTAGATGTGTGAGATATCTGCTGACTGGGATTGATCCATGCCTTTCATACCTCCATTCCTACATTATGTTATTCATATAGATTATGAGCAACAAAGGAAAAAGTCCACAAACTTGTCTCACACCTTTGCTGGTCGGTTCCCATTCAGTCTGATGATTACCTAACTTTATTGCAATAAGGTTGTCACTTTACATGTTGTATATGTTATCTATTAACTGTTGTAGGACATTATCTTCTGCTTAGATATTAAGAAGTCTGTTTCTATTAACTAGGTCAAAGGCCTTCTTAAAATCAACAAATGCTATGTGAGTTTCCAAGTTAAATTCCCTGCGTTTTTCTACTAAGATTTTCAAGGTAAAGTAAGCATCAGCACATGACCGTCCCTTTCGAAATCCATGTTGTTCATTTCCAATCACATTTTCATAACACATTAATAATTTTTCATTGACATTATTACAGTAAATTTTGTAACCTGAGTTGAGTATACTTATCCCTCTGTAATTTTCACAATCTATCACACTGCCCACCTTATGAAGAGGAATAACTATAGCTTTTTGCCAATTCTCTAGTGGTCTGTTGCTATTTCAAATTAAATTGACGAATTTGATAAATCTTTGCTTCAAGATGTCACTGGAGTACTTGAATAGTTCTGCATTTATTGAGTCTTCTCCAGATGCGTTTCCATTTCTAAATTTTCTGAGTACTAGCTACAGTTTTTCGATTGTAATGGTTTCCGAAGACTTGTTAGGAGATGTTGGCAGAATAAATGGCTCAATATTTAAACCCCTCCAAACGTTCCGAAAATAAATGAGCCACTCCGTAGTGGTATTGCATTAATGTGTATGTCTTTTACATCATTATTCAGTTTCTCGAGTATTTTATAAGTCTGTGGTTGTGGTCTTGTTATATCAACTTTCCAGGTGTGAAACGAAGTTTTTCCAACTCTTTCTGTGTTTTTTCCACAATTCCCTTTTTGATATTGCTCTCGTGTGGTGATACTCAATTTTATATTCTAATTTACTAGTTGACAAAAAATTTATAAGCAGACTATCAAAGTAGATTGAAAGATGTATTTCCAAGAACTCTTTGGAATGCTGACAGGATCTAATGCTTTTTGCATACATTGTTCTTCGTGTCCCCGAGAAATCTAATGGAAAGGCTACTTCGCTAGTATCTAAAATAAAGGAAAATATACGAGAATTCCAACTACCAGAACCTGTGACTAAAAAGAACACCGCGCCTTCTAAAGTTCGTTGTACAGAAAACAAAGTAGCAGATGGAGATATTCGGGGAGCAGTTAGGATTCTTTCATCAGAAAGTGGGATAGCAGAACGCACCCTTACCTCCTTCGAATCCTTGGTAGATAAACACCCTTCGCCGTCACGCCCATTGTCGTTTCCCGATCCCCCTGAACTTAGTGACAATTATCTCAGCGTGACACCGGAATTGGTGCTTGAAGGAATAAAGATGTTCTCTAACGGTTCTGCTTCGGGAATTGACGGTATCCGTCCTCAACACCTCAAAGATCTTACCTCTAAATCAGCTGGAGATGCCGGGAGAAGACTTCTCCAATCTATCACAAAATTATGCAATTTCATTTTAAGAGGGCAACTCAGTTCTGAATTGTGCCCAAACTTTTATGGGGCCGTATTAAATCTCTTCAGAAACCTGACGGAGGCGTTCGACCTATTGCAATTGGGAACACCTTTAGAAGGCTGATTGCTAAATTATCTTGCATGGCAGTAAAAGGGATCATCAGCCAGTATCTCTATCCTCACCAACTTGGCTTTGGTATTCCAAAGGGATGTGAAACCATTATCCATTCTGCACGAACTTTCCTACATTTAAATGTTACATCGAATAAAATCTTAGTAAAAATTGACTTCAGAAATGCATTTAACTCCATGTTACATGCAGTAAAGGATAGAATTACTGAACTTTATGCTTTCCTTTGGCAAGCATATAGATACCCTTCTAACCTGTATTTCGGGTCTCATATTATTTCGTCACAGTCTGGGGTACAGCAAGGTGATCCAACAGGACCTTTACTTTTTAGTCTTGCACTCCAGCCTGTCATCGCAGACTTGAACAGTCCTCTTAACCTATTTTATTTGGATGATGGAACCATCGGCGGTGATCCTGATACGGTACTTATGGATCTAAAGAAAATTATCACTGAGTGTAAAAACATCGGTTTGGAAGTTAATCCGCATAAATGTGAAATCTACTTCTGTTCCGCGAGAGATGAGACAACAATTTCTGCAATTCAAGATATTGTTCCCGGTATTCACGTTACAACAAATTGCAGTCTATCCTTGCTTGGATCACCGCTTACAGTCGAGGCCGTGGAGGAAATTGCGAAGCAAAAGCTAACAGAATTAATGAGGCTGTATGATGGTCTCCAAGCGATCAATTCTCGCATGGCATACTTATTATTAAAGAACTGTATTTTTATTCCAAAATGTAATTACTTTCTGCGGACCACACCTCTATGATTATTTCCTTCGTTCCTTGCTCAGGCTGATGATTTGACAAGAAGTTGTCTCGAGTCTCTACTAAATATACCGTTTGAGGAACATAACTGGACTATGGCGTGTTTACCAGTAAGATTTGGAGGCTTCGGAATTCGTAGATTAAGTGATATTTCCATCCCCGCTTTTCTTGCTTCCGCTCATGGAGTATCTGACTTTATCAAGTCTCTGTTCTCTGATTACGGTGATAATGTCGAGATATGCCATCTGGTTGACGCAATATATCACTGGAATATCATGACCAATAACTTGAGTCCTCCAGTATCCCTAGATTCACAAAGAAGTTGGGATATGATAAATACCCGCCGTTTTTTCGATTCTTTGATTTTGTCATGTCCAACAGAAACTGATCGAACACGACATCTTGCTATCCAGGAAAAGGAAGCGGGCTCATGGCTTAAGGCTTTTCCGTCACCCAATGTTGGCACGCTTATGGATAACATGTCGTTTAAAATAGCAATCGGTTTACGCCTTGGCTGCAAACTATGCCAGTCACATAAGTGCAAATGTGGAGCGGAAGTCGACGTTTATGGACGCCATGCTTTAAGTTGCCGTAAGAGTGCTGGCCGATTTTCAAGACACTGTTCAATTAATGACATTATCAAAAGAGCTTTTACATCTATCGATGTCCCTTCTGTCCTAGAACCGAGTGGAATTAGCCGCACAGACGGAAAACGTCCTGATGGTCTGACTTTAGTCCCATGGAACAAAGGCAGATCTCTCGTGTGGGATGCCACGTGTGTGGACACATTAGCACCATCGCATTTGCCTCACACTGGCAAGGTTGCTGGTTCTGCTGCAGAAATGGCCGTGCGCAATAAAAGGGCGAAATACAGAGCAATAACGGACAACTACATCTTCGTGGTATTCGCAGTCGAAACGATGGGGACGTGGTGTCAAGAAGCTAAAAGTCTGATTTCAGATATTGGCAAACGACTAACAGCAATCACTGGAGACACCTCTTCAACAGAATTCCTGAGACAGCGGATAGGAATTGCTATCCAGCGAGGAAATGCTGTCAGTGTTATGGGCACTTTTCCAGATAACGCTCCACTGGACGAAGTCTTTTATCTTACACCTTAGACTTTCGAGCTGGAGCGAAGTTTAAAAACATTATTGTTGAAATATTATTTTGTATTTATAATATTACAGTGTAATTAACAATTTCCGTTAGAGTATGTAGTTAAGTAGTTTTAATAACTTCAAGAAAATAACACACAGCATTTATTTTGTCTGAAATACATTTTTCAATTTCTTCATCCCAGATTCTTAAACCCTTTTTTCTCTGGCATTTTTCTTAACTCCCAAACTCTCAATAGCAGACTTCTTTAAAACTGAACACTAATTAGACCACTTCATTTCCACGTTGTCACTAACTGGTGTCATCTGTGAAAGATTATTAAGTCTGTTCTGGTACAGCCATTTTATACTGGGGTCTCTTAATACGTTAACCTTGTGAGAAGTTTTAATTTCTTGAGTTGTTTGTTTATTTCTTTTATACCATCTAGGCCTCAGACGTATAAGTGCTACTAATAGATAGTGATCAGTTGCCAATTCAGGGCCTCGATAGACTCTTGTATCCAAGACTAAATATGCCAATTTACTATTACAAATTATATAATCTATAATCGATTTTTGATTTCTTGCAGACCACATGTACTTGTGGCTGTCCTTGTGTGGGAACATTGTGTTAATGATCATGGATCATGATCATTAAGATAGCAGTGTTCTGCTGACAGGGAAGCATGCAGTATACAGAATGGTAAATAGCGTCCATTAACATAATACATGTCATGCATAGAAGAATCGCATGTGCTGTATATCTATAATCACATTTTATATTTATATCGATACGATATCGATGATGCCGTCACGTAATAAAAAATACTTGTAATACCGAAATAGTAAAACAGATTACCCCCAAAATAAGCAGGTTCACAACAACAAAAAATGGAGGACATTTAGGGTTTTGTAAATAATCCACCCGGACCCCGGGCAATGGTCTAAGAAAAAGAAGACATGTCCGGATGAAAGAGAGAATATTACGAGGGAATAAAAAATGATACGTGATGTTATCTTAGCTTCAAGAAACTACTTCAAGTGTCCACGGCCTGTTATAGTACCATGTATTACGTTCTTCTTTCCGGTTGGATCATGTCGTTTCCTACGTACATTATGTACAACTTGCTAATGTTGCGAACACAGTTGAACCAAGACCAAGTATAATTCCATCAAACCGTAACCCAGAATAAACAAGGCTGGCATCGGTGAGCGACATGAGAGGTTTATTTCGAAGTCATCTAAAGAACATCGTAAGTCGAACGTCATGAAATGCAACTCACTAACTCAGAATCTGAATACTTATACTCCAAAAGGAACGTTATGGAGCAATTATATTGTAAGTCTAATTGTAATTTCAATGGGAAAATAACGAAGAGAGAATTATTTTATCAACGCAGGTTGAAACAGACACACTTTAAACATATTTCACGTATGACTCCCAGCCAGCAAATAAGATAAATAGATGTCAACAAATAATATCATTAACCTTACATGAAATACTTTGCAATATCACCATTAACCACAGACCATTATAAAAACGTGCAAACGAATTTCTCGAAAAATATCAACTCTCCAAAATTAACCTGAATTGTTGAGTTGGTGCAGTGATTTTTGTATGATACTAAGATACACGTGACATCAAAAGCACTAGTCGCCTTAAAACTCACAGGAATTGATGGCACATCGTCCTCTTGGAATTTATAAAAGTAAAGAACGTAATCCTCATTTTCACTCACGAGAAGTGGGTTTAGGTTTAGTTAACGCACCAAAACACTGATTATGATAAATACGTCATTCTTGCACCGCCGTTTAAAATTGTTTTCGACTCACAATCATAACTCTTGGTCACGATTTTCGGGATTTTTCCGGGACTGATTTACTTTCATTTGTAGTAAAGTATGTTGGCTGATAGAGGAGAATGCTAGGATAGGCATTATTAGGTAACTTCCGAAGTTTGCGTGGCACCCGAAATGGTTCAACACCTTCTATGGGTATTATATAGATATTATATCTTCCCTAACAATAAATTTGGTACCGTAATCAAAATGATTAATGCACACAACACTATTGGGCCTATCACTTGTTCGAAGGTTTTGCTATAAACACTGAAGCTTGTACAGTACCCCTAAAATTAATGTGAACTAAGCTTTCCGACATCTTGTATTTTTAATAATGTAGCCATTTTATACAGCTGCCAACCTACAAGACAAAGTCTACTATAGGGATTAAATTTACCTAACATACCGCCCCACCAAAAGGCATTGGCTTTTTGCAGAAAAATAAAAAAATGAAACATATGCACACAAAAATGGTCTAGTCAAAAATAGGGCAAACACGATTTTTATAACCATACGTTGATAATGTTCAAGCGAATTGTAGTTTGATGATCAGTCCCAGTTCGTTTCTGGTAATACACACAACTTGTTGATAGGACGCATCATGGCACCAGAAGTGGTGTTGACAGTAGCTACTCTGGCGAGACCGTCATCTCCGAGGTGGACCTTTTCCACCAATCCTCTTCTCCATTGAAGAGGAGGCAGGTTGTCATCCTTGATGAACACAAGATCACCAGGACGTAGGCTATGATGCTCTTCTGTTCATTTGTAACGTTGCTGAAGTGTGTTAAGGTAATCCTTATACCATGTATTCCAGAGGTCTTGAGTCATTCTTTCTATGTGTCTCCATTTAGAGAGACTATTGATGGGACAAGGTTTGAGATCGCGGTCGGGAAGTGCCGTGCGTTGCTCATCGATAAGGAAGTGTGATGGAGTGAGATAGGATGAATATGTCGGATCATCGCTAAATCTGGATAGAGGGCGACTGTTCAGGCAAGCTTCGATCTGTGAAGATAGGGTAGTTAATTCTTCAAAGGTGAGTATTGTTGTTCCCATTGTTCTTCGAAGATGAAATTTAAATGCTTTTACCATGGATTCCCAAGCACCACCAAAATGAGGTTCAAATGGAGGGAGGGATGAAGTGCCAGATAATGCATATTCCTTCTGCGATCTTCTCAATTTCTTTCTCTTCCTTCGGATCTTGTAAGAACTTCTGAAGTTCCTTTAATTCCTATCATTCCTTTAATTCCCTCGATGCACCAATGCAATTGTCGCTGTATATATTGGCAGGACAACCTCGACGTGAGGTAAAATGACGTAATGCTGCCATGAATGCACTTGTAAAATCAGTGATGATTTCGATGTGCACAGCTCTGATCGAAAGACGTGTGAATATTCCAGCATAAGCCTTTCCTGTTGTCTTACTTCTTCGTGTGCCTGTCCGTATTAGGAATGGGTCTACTCCAACGTTCATAAAGGCTCTAGTAGGAGTAACCCTAAATCTTGGGAGGTTTGCCATTTTCTGTTTAGCTGCTGATTTTCTCAGTCTGAAGCATGTGTAGCACGAATGAATACATTTCTTAACGATTTGGCGAATCCTCGGTATCCAATACCTCTGTCGCAGCGATGAAATGAGTAATTGAGGTCCTGCGTGTAGTAATCCTACATGTTCACTCAGGCAGACAAGTTTGGTGAGGTGATGTTCAGGAGGAAATATAAATTGATGCTTGGCTTCGTATGGAATTGGTGCATTTTGTAGTCTTCCTCCGACTCGAAGAAAACCATTTTGGTCCAGAATTGGGCTCAGACTCTTCAGTGTACGATTTGCATCAATAGCTTTACCTTGTTTGAGGCAGAGGATTTCTCTTTGATAAGAGACCGATTGTACGATTTTGATGCAGACACTGAAGGCATTATTTACTTCTTGTGGTTTCAGTGGTAATGTATCGCGCTCACTGCAAGTTTTCTTGCAGTTGTAAGAGAATCTGAGACACTGACCAACTGTTCTGAGGAATCTGTTTAAGGGTGAGAATCTATTCAGGAATGTATCATCGTGTTTTATGACAATAAGTCATGTTATAATTCTTTGGTCAGGGATCTTCGAGGTGTCGCATCCTGATTATGATGGCCATGATGCAGGGTCTAGACGCAGCCAGCTGGGGCCTTCCCACCATGGTGCACTGTCTTGAAGAAGCAGTGGCTGTACTCCTCGTGATGCAAGATCTGCAGGATTGTCCAGTGATCCAACATAACGCCAATGGGAGGCAGGTACAGTGTCTTGAATTTCTGCCACCCTGTTTGCCACGAATGTTTTCCATTTTGTAGGACATGCACGTAACCAAGCTAATACGATTGCTGAATCAGTCCAAAGTAGTACACCACCGGGGGTAGTGCGTAGAATTTCAAGCGTTTTCTTGATGAGGCGAGCCAAAATTAAGGCACCACATAATTCGAGACGGGGGATTGAAATCTGTTTTAGAGGTGGAACCCTAGATTTTGCAAAAAGAAGTCTCCTGAGAACCTCGGCTTTGTGGTTGACAGATCTTATGTATACGGCAGCTCCATAAGCAGTCTGTGAAGCATCGCAGAAGCTAATTATCTCGATATTCTTCACTATTCCTTCACTGAAGACCAGTCTTGGATATTTGAAATTATTAAGTATTGATATATGTTGATATAGGTCAGTCCAGGTATCGAGTAAATTCCGGAGTAGTTGATCATCCCATTCTGAACCTTCTTGCCACAGGAGTTGCATGAAGACTTTGAGGAGAACAACTACAGGAGTTATCAGCCGTAGTGGGTTGAATATTGATGATATTATGGACAGCACCATATGTTTTGAGAACTTAGATTTCCTTGAGCTCGATTGATGTGGCTTCAGGCTACAGTTGATTTGAAATTGGTCCGTTGAAGGGTGCCAAGTTAAACCCAACGTTTTTACTACGCTGAGATGATTTTCCGTGGTTTCTTATTTTCACACCAGGCAAATGTTGGGGCTGTACCTTAAAGGCAACGACCGCTTTCTTCCCACTCCTGGCCCTTTACTATCCCATCGTTGCCATAAGACCTATCTGTGTTGGTGCGACATAAAGCAATATTTTTTTAAAAACTCGGTACGCAGCAGTACACCCATCTATCGGAGATGAGTGGCGACAGAAGGCACAAAGCACATCACAATAAACAATGGTAAATGTAATGTTATTGTTGATCAATTTTATGAGCTTTCTATATTGTAGGCCTTCACATTTAGTTTTCTTTCAAATTTGTGATATTAGGGCGCCTGAACTTATTTATTGCATAGACTAGTTCCTTATTCTCCAACTTTACATACCGATGGTCATTAAATTCTGTTCACTAATTTTCTCATGACGCGGCCCTGATATGGACTTAAGCAAAAAAAAAAAAAAAAGTCAAAATTAATGAATATCTCTGTTATCATAGCCGGTACGGTAAAACTGTATAAGACATAAGTGATCGAAAATTTAATACTATATAACTTTAGTTATGTAGTATTTATCGACGGGACCACTAATAACATAAATATTTCATAATTAAATTTTAGGCCTTCCCCTAAACTACCATTTCACCCATCGTGAATAAAATTATTTATAGCCTATATCGTAGCGACTTATTCCCCGACTTTGCATACCAAATTTTCATTAAGATAGGACCACTAATGACACAAATATTTGAAAATTAAATTTCAGCCTTCCCCTAAACTATTTCTCTCAGCGTGAATAAAATTATTCATTGCTAGATTATAACGACTTATTCCCCAACTTTGCACACCGATTTTCATTAAATTCTCTTCAGCCGTTTTCTAGTGATACGTGTAGGCTACATACTTACATACATATATAAATTACGGAAAATGAAATGTGCATTTCCTTCTTACTGTGGACACGACCTGTGCCGCACCAAGTTTCCCTTGGTGGTGCACTTCTCTGTATGTAATACATTCTTTGACCGCTATCGACCTTTCGGTCGATTTATTCCCTGGACGTGACGTATGACTCGTTTTCTCCTTGACAGAGTGCGCTTCCGGCCATCAGCCGAAGTGCCCTCTTAGTCAGTCTCGTGTCCGCTTTCTTTGAATTAAGTTCGCAGGACGGTTGTAGCCGACATGGCGGTCGAGACAACAATGTACTTTTTGAGATACGAGATCTTTGACCTGTGCCGTTTACTTTTCCTTCAGTATATTTATCTGCTTGAATGCCCGGCTCTTTATCTCGGTCGCTATTTGGTGACTACCTAATGCTCTCAGCAACGCCCGACTATTAAGGTAACCCTTTTTTTTTTTGGCTTGCTATGGTTGCGTGGGCTTATTAGTTATGTACATTTAACCGTTAATGCTGCATTTTGTCTTATTGATAGTTTTCTCTGATCTTGTGTGTTCTGTTTTTTGTGTGACTTAAACCCGTAAGGATGGAGGATGGTTTTAGTCAGTGGTGTGTTTGTTTGGCGTGTATGTGGTCTGAAGTTCGAGACCTATTGCCATTTATTTTTATTCGTCGATTCTCTCATGGCCGAGCTCTTGATGCGTGACGTTGTGTTTGACGCTATGACTGGTATTCATGTTCGTCCGTGGTGAGGCGATATGAATACGTTGCAAGCGTGATGGTTACGATGAAGCTACTGTGTATTATGTGGGGATATGCCTTGCCCTTGATGCGGCAATCCTTTGTTATTTTACGCGTCTTGTGTTGAGCTCATGAGTCCATGAAAGCACTTGTCTTGCTATGCGGACCTCTCTGTGTTCGTTATGTGTCTGGAAAAAACTGATTATTCTACCCGTATACATTTCTTTTGGGTCTCTATGGTGTGTGTGTACGTGTGGTTGTGCTGTATGCCTGCCTGATTAACAGCATTCTCCTTTTCTTACAGTGTTATTTTTTTAGTATTATTTACATTTTCTTATTTTCACTCCTCGGGCTATTTGCTGGCCTAATTATATATTTACGTTTGTTGCTTTCATTTGAATGAGTCTTCTTTCATTGTTAGCATTGTTTACTCGCCTCGTAACTATGGCAGCCATATTTATTCTTTATTTTTTTTTCTTTCTGGGATGCTGTGTTTTTCAAACGGGGGATTGTTGCGTGATGGATCTCTTCTCTGGAATACTGGTCCATATACTTGGAGATGTGTGAGATGTAACGTGTATGTTTTTATTTTGATGTGCGTGTAAGTTCTTCCGATGTATGTCCACTGATATTAATTCATTGCGAGGACGAATGTGTCATACGTCGCGTGTATGAAATTATGTGGAGGAAGTAAATCGTATGTTACAAGTTTGTGATTGTAAGAAGCTTGTGTGGCCATGTTTGATGTCTTTTCAATCTGCCTCTTGATATGATTGGATGAATAACCTACACGATAAGTTTCTACGCATATCTCCGTGAGTAATATTTCAAGCTTGATTTTATTATTTTTGTTTGTTTGATCTCTTTCGCTTTATTTTTCATTAATAAACCCCCATGTATTTTGACCCCGTTCTTTCATTTATCGGGAAGGGTTCTGGGTTCTTTCCGTCTCCCGCTCCTCCCTTTAGTTTAATTTGGTTCGAGTCCAGCCCCAGACTGTTTTAGTCTGTTCCAGCCCGTCCACGGCCTCGTCTCATGAGGTAAGTTGGTAAGTATTCACGGACCTGTTGGTGTGTGTATGCGTGCGTGTGTGCGTATGTGCGTGTGCGTGTCTACGGTAGCAGAGTGTGTGTAAGGTATGAGTGAGTGTGTGCGCCGGAGTGCGGGTGTGTGGGCGGTAGATGCTATGCAGAGCGTGGTTCGTGGCTGGAAAGTTTCACCGAGGGGCTGATTCTCGGTGGAGCAGAGCTGGATTCTTTTAAAATTAAGTCCTTCTTTTTGTATTTATACTGTGCCATGAATAAAATATATATTAATTGATGCTATTTCACAGCATACTTTCGTTAAATCTTGTGTATAACTTTGGTTGTGATTTTGTCATTGTTGACTGTTGCTCTTGCATTATTTATCTTATCTGTAAACAATGGAGAACATACAAGATAATGCGTGTGAAAATCCTCCCAGTGTTGATATGCAAAATAATTCAGGCACGTCTATGGAAGGTAATTCCATTCATTCAAACTCTGATCACAACAATGCGGGTATTGCTGTAAACAATCGCCCTAATGAGTTTATCTCTAGCATCGATGTTCATACTGTAAATCGCATTCCTCAGCCTATTGTGAGTGGGCCATCTCAATTTAATCCTGCGCTTGATGTTGTTCGAAAATGGAATTTGAAATTTTCCGGCGAAGAAAAAGGTTTCTCCGTGATCGAATTCTTAGAGAGAGTCGAAGACGTCGCTGCGTGTGCTTCTATGTCCCTAGACCTATTTGTCCCTGTCATCCCCGGTATGTTAGAGGGGCGTGCAAGTAAATGGTTCCGATTAAATAAATTTAAAGTCAAATGTTGGTCCGATTTCTCAAAAGAACTTAAAATTAGGTTTGGTCTATCAGACATGAATTTTGTTCTTAAACAAGAGATCCTACGGAGAACCCAAGGTCCTAACGAACCTATTGATGAGTATGCGACTGGTATCCTTACCTTGTTTAACCGTCTTGATGTTGACATTCATGAGACTGAAATATTTGATACATTTTACCGTAATTTGGCTCCTAACTACAAACTCTTCATAAAGAGATGTGAGGTAAATTGTGTGGATGATATAATCAATCTTGGGCGCGAATACGAGTCTACTCTTCAACTGAATCACTTATATCAACCCCCTCCTCCACCCGATGCCTGTTCTTTCCCTGATACCGCCTGTCGCTCTGTGTCTAAATCGGTCTCCTTTGCCCAACCGCTCTCTTCAGCGTCATGCACTGATCGTTCTGATTACCGGTCAAAACCTCCTCACTCTTTAAATAAGATGGCAGGCAGTCTTCAAAATCAAAACGTACCCCGTAGGAGGATGTCTAGCTCCATTAAATGCTGGAATTGTGGGAAAGATGGGCACGTCTTCATGCAGTGTAACTCGAAGCCCCCAGTAAAATGCTGTCAGTGTGGCCTAGTTGGCGTATTTCGTGATATCTGTCCTCGATGCAATGGAAACCAGGGAAACTGATCCCGCACCCACGAGTTGGCCCGTCGTTGGTGCCCCAAACCTCTTCAAACCGCAAAGTTTGTGGTCTTCCCTTTGCGTCTCCTTGGGCCAAAATTATTTCCGGCTCGCGCTCGCTATATGCCCTTTTGGATACCGG
The DNA here is from genome assembly GCF_040414725.1 of Anabrus simplex. Classification (NCBI taxonomy): domain Eukaryota; kingdom Metazoa; phylum Arthropoda; class Insecta; order Orthoptera; family Tettigoniidae; genus Anabrus; species Anabrus simplex. Next base: position 32,191,539 of record NC_090271.1, read on the forward strand.
ATCCTCGAGTTCTTTCGTAAATCAGTCTCTGGTAGAAGGCATGGCTTTGAAACATCTTCGAGATAGTGAATGTTCCGCAACTTACGTGTCTGCCAATGGCCATCGTATGTGTCCCACCGGACGTGTTCGTATCCATTTCAAAATTCACAATTTTTCCTGGGACTGGAATTTTAACGTTGTTCCCGATTTGACTGTTCCCCTCATCCTTGGATCTCATTTCATGTTAGCCACCGGGTTATCTATCGATTTTATCAGCTGTTCATTTGCCTTTCGCTTTCGATCCAATGAAAACTTTCATTTCGAGGTTCCTTCTGGTAATAATCCGTTATGCCTTGTATCGAACGGCGTTCCCCTTATCGATCCATCCGATCTTTCCAATGACCAAGTCTCCGTGCTCAATGATCTTCTAAAAGATTTCCCTGAGGTACTTACTGCCAAATTAGGGTGTGCCAAAGAATTTTCGTACTGCATCGAACTGAAAGATCGTACTCCCGTCAGACACCCACCTTTCAGTTGCTCCCCTCCCAAGCTCGCCGCTATGAGAAAGTGTATCAATGAACTGCTGGAGAAAGGGGTCATTAGCCCATCAAAGTCTTCTTTTAGTAGCCCCGCCTTTCTGATTCCCAAAAAGGATGGCCAACCTCGTCTTGTGATTGACTATCGATCTTTGAATCGCAATGTTATATTCGACAGTTTCCCTCTCCCAACCATCGAATCTGCCCTGCAATCCTTCGGGAAGGCCCAGTTCTACTCTGTTTTCGACTTCAATTCTGCCTATTTCCAGATTCCTCTCGACCCTAGTTGCCGAGAATTTACGGCTTTTGCCACCCCCTTTGGCTTATATCAATTTAATAAAGTTCCCATGGGTATTTCAGTAGGCGGCCAAGCGCTGAGTCGCATTCTTGACTCCGTCTTCGGTGATTTAAAGTTCTCTTGTTTATTCTCGTATTTAGACGACGTCGTGATCTTTTCTGACACATTCGAGGAACATGTCGCTCATCTTCGCGAATTTTTCACTAGGTTGAAGAGGCACGGATTCACTGTCAATCCTGAGAAGGCATCTTTGTGTTCTAGAAGGATAAAGTTTTTAGGACATATCGTTTCCGGCTCCGGCATATCTGTTAATCCTGAGAGAGTGAAATGCATTCGTGATTTTCCCAGACCAAAGAACCTACGAGCTGTCCGTAGATTTCTTGGCATGATTGGATTTTATTCTAGATTCATCCCCAACATTTCTGAAATTTCAGCGCCCCTGAACTCGTTGAAAAAGAAAAATGTTCGTTTCTTCTGGAGCGATGCTCAAGAGCAAGCTTTTTGCCAACTTAAAGACGCCCTCTGTCAAGCTCCCGTATTGCACAACCCTGACTTTAACGGGGAATTTGTCCTTCAGTGTGACGCTAGTGATATTGCTGTCTCTGCTGTATTGAACCAAAGACTGGAGAACGATCATCTCGCCCCCATTGCTTATTTCAGTAAGAATTTGCTCGACTCTGAAACCAGGTACTCCACGTACGAAAAAGAATGTCTGGCTGTTGTCCTTGGTGTCGAGAAATTTCACTCGTACCTCGAACACCGACATTTCTGGATTTATACTGATAACCAAGCACTATCTTGGATGGCTGCCAATGTCAAAAGGTTAGGGAGGACTGCTCGTTGGATTCTCCGACTGTCGTCTTATAATTTCACTGTTGTTCATGTAAGAGGTAAAGATAACATTGTTGCCGATTGTTTGTCGCGCATGTTTGAAGGTGGCGAGACAACTGATTACGAGATCGGGTGCAGCCCCGATAATCATCTTCCTGTCTGCATCCTTCGAAACTACCCCTTTAGTTTTACCGAATTGTCTGAATTCCAGAAGAAAGACGATGAATGTATCCGTCTAGCCGATAGACTTTCGAAGAAGGAACAAGGTTGGGAATCCTTTGAAATAAAAAGGGGCCTTTTGTGTCACAAAAGTCTTCACAACCGTACTTCTAAAATTTTCGTCCCCCAGAATCTGAGACCCATGATCTTAAATTATTATCACGATTCTCATTTAGGCGCCCATCTCGGTCAGTTAAAAACCTTTCATAAAATTTCCCGGAATTATTACTGGCCGAACCTAAAAAGGGAAGTCTTCGAGTATGTCAAAACCTGTGATGTTTGCCAAAAATGTAAGCCTGCTCAGAATACTCAGATCGGTTTTCATTCCGCCGACGTTGCCAATTCTCCTGGTGAGAAACTATTCATTGATTTCTTTGGACCCCTAACTCGATCTCAATCTGGCAACGTGGGTATCTTATCTGTTATCGACGGTTTTTCTAAATACATTTGGCTGTTCCCAGTTCGTAAAATTAATTCTAACGTCACGGTGAATTTGTTAACTAAACACATCTTCGGAGTTTTTGGTCCACCTAGGACGCTTGTCTCTGACAATTCTTCGGTCTTTACCGGCGCTAAGTTCCGTAATTTATGCTTCTCCTGGGGTATAAAACATATCCGTCTGAGCCCTCATCACCCTCAACCGAACCTTGTTGAAAGATTTCATCGAAATCTAAAAATCTGTTTGTCTGCCTTCCATTATAACACCCAATCCCTTTGGGATTGCTATCTCTCTTTTTTCAGCCTAGGTTTCAACACTGCCATGCACGAGTCCAGCCGGTTCACTCCTGCCGAATTATTTTTGGGCAGGGTCCCCAACGATCCACTCTCTTTGAAATGGAATGTGGAGTATCTCTCCGAACCCTCCCGACGTCTGGATGTCCTGGAGAAATGGAAGATAGCCTCCGAGCAACTGATTAAAGCCAGAGACAGGGTGGCCCAGAAGTATAACAAGGGAAGAATGCCTGTGCCTTTCCGCGTCGGAGATCTGGTCCTGGTAAAGAGGTTCCCTGTCAGTTCTACCATGGATCACATTAGTAAAAAGCTGTGTCGAAAGTGGTCTGAGCCCAGAAGGATCACTGAGTTTCTGGGACCTGTTACGGTAAAAGTGGAGGATCTCTCCGGCCGTGTGCAATCAAAGGCGCACGTTTCCATGTTAAAAAAGTATTACTCCAGAAGTTCGTAGCATTGATTTATTTAGCACCCTTAAGATGTATTGGACTTGATAGTATGCAGTTAACTTTGACTTGTTGCAAGCACGTATGCTTATATTGTTTTGTGTTTCAGGTAATGATTGCCCTGTGAGAAACACTTGTATTGTAAGGAAAAGAATAGTACTGATAGCTCGACCAAATTCCTTCGAAATCCACCCTCAGTGACTGAGAAGAGGTCGGAGTGTGTTGATGTACTGTGATCTGAACTTGTTTAATTCACTGGATTATTAATCGACAGATACATATGTTTGCCTGACTTGCCATAACTCTCCTTGGAGTCAATTATCGCTCGGTGAAAGGACACTGACGCCTGCATAATTCTTAATGAATCTGTGTTTGATAACGAAAGGACGTTTATTATATTGCATATCTTCAAAATAAGGTGTAATTATGACGTGTGCATAGATGTTTTCATATTCTATTGTCCATTTTTAATGCCTGAAGTTATTGTTAAATTGATACGCTTAGTTATAGGGTGTGTACACACTTAGTGTTAAGTTTCGCCCGTGGTAAAATGAGCCCTTCTTGCCTGATCACCAAGTAAGGACTCATTTTCGAGGGGGTGTGGGGAAGATGTGCCGCACCAAGTTTCCCTTGGTGGTGCACTTCTCTGTATGTAATACATTCTTTGACCGCTATCGACCTTTCGGTCGATTTATTCCCTGGACGTGACGTATGACTCGTTTTCTCCTTGACAGAGTGCGCTTCCGGCCATCAGCCGAAGTGCCCTCTTAGTCAGTCTCGTGTCCGCTTTCTTTGAATTAAGTTCGCAGGACGGTTGTAGCCGACATGGCGGTCGAGACAACAATGTACTTTTTGAGATACGAGATCTTTGACCTGTGCCGTTTACTTTTCCTTCAGTATATTTATCTGCTTGAATGCCCGGCTCTTTATCTCGGTCGCTATTTGGTGACTACCTAATGCTCTCAGCAACGCCCGACTATTAAGGTAACCCTTTTTTTTTTTGGCTTGCTATGGTTGCGTGGGCTTATTAGTTATGTACATTTAACCGTTAATGCTGCATTTTGTCTTATTGATAGTTTTCTCTGATCTTGTGTGTTCTGTTTTTTGTGTGACTTAAACCCGTAAGGATGGAGGATGGTTTTAGTCAGTGGTGTGTTTGTTTGGCGTGTATGTGGTCTGAAGTTCGAGACCTATTACCATTTATTTTTATTCGTCGATTCTCTCATGGCCGAGCTCTTGATGCGTGACGTTGTGTTTGACGCTATGACTGGTATTCATGTTCGTCCGTGGTGAGGCGATATGAATACGTTGCAAGCGTGATGGTTACGATGAAGCTACTGTGTATTATGTGGGGATATGCCTTGCCCTTGATGCGGCAATCCTTTGTTATTTTACGCGTCTTGTGTTGAGCTCATGAGTCCATGAAAGCACTTGTCTTGTTATGCGGACCTCTCTGTGTTCGTTATGTGTCTGGAAAAAACTGATTATTCTACCCGTATACATTTCTTTTGGGTCTCTATGGTGTGTGTGTACGTGTGGTTGTGCTGTATGCCTGCCTGATTAACAGCATTCTCCTTTTCTTACAGTGTTATTTTTTTAGTATTATTTACATTTTCTTATTTTCACTCCTCGGGCTATTTGCTGGCCTAATTATATATTTACGTTTGTTGCTTTCATTTGAATGAGTCTTCTTTCATTGTTAGCATTGTTTACTCGCCTCGTAACTATGGCAGCCATATTTATTCTTTATTTTTTTTTCTTTCTGGGATGCTGTGTTTTTCAAACGGGGGATTGTTGCGTGATGGATCTCTTCTCTGGAATACTGGTCCATATACTTGGAGATGTGTGAGATGTAACGTGTATGTTTTTATTTTGATGTGCGTGTAAGTTCTTCCGATGTATGTCCACTGATATTAATTCATTGCGAGGACGAATGTGTCATACGTCGCGTGTATGAAATTATGTGGAGGAAGTAAATCGTATGTTACAAGTTTGTGATTGTAAGAAGCTTGTGTGGCCATGTTTGATGTCTTTTCAATCTGCCTCTTGATATGATTGGATGAATAACCTACACGATAAGTTTCTACGCATATCTCCGTGAGTAATATTTCAAGCTTGATTTTATTATTTTTGTTTGTTTGATCTCTTTCGCTTTATTTTTCATTAATAAACCCCCATGTATTTTGACCCCGTTCTTTCATTTATCGGGAAGGGTTCTGGGTTCTTTCCGTCTCCCGCTCCTCCCTTTAGTTTAATTTGGTTCGAGTCCAGCCCCAGACTGTTTTAGTCTGTTCCAGCCCGTCCACGGCCTCGTCTCGTGAGGTAAGTTGGTAAGTATTCACGGACCTGTTGGTGTGTGTATGCGTGCGTGTGTGCGTATGTATGTGTGTGCGTATGTGCGTGTGCGTGTCTACGGTAGCAGAGTGTGTGTAAGGTATGAGTGAGTGTGTGCGCCGGAGTGCGGGTGTGTGGGCGGTAGAGACCGATACAGATATACCAATATTTTTAAATTCTGAGCAATGTACAGACAAAACTCTTATTATATATTGTGACCGTTCACAACGTCACCTATGGTATGTCATGATATCCAGGAGATGAAATATGCCGTTTTCCGCGTCATTCTACGATAAAAACTGCCCAAGTTAGAATTTTTCTGCCCGCTCCAGGACTCGATTTGCAATATCCAGAGTCGCGCGACCCAGCTCTAGTTGCTGGTAATTAGCAGCAAGGCGGTGCAAGAGCGCTTGTATTCGAAGTTTTCTCACTCCCACCGCGAGCGAGATGAAACGATACGCGTTATCACGTGACAAAGAATCTAGGTCACTAGCTGAGCCCAGAGAGTACATCCAACATGAAAACTAACATTATACCCTGTTTTCCTCGCTTATTCACCACTGCCAACTTAACGCATTCAACTGTTTTATTTCTGTTAATTTTTATAAATCGCAAAATACCCAATGGATAATTAAGCGCAAACATTCATTTGAATCAGGGAATTTTACGCATAATTATGAGACCGAGAAGTGCTGTACTTAACTGACAGAGCGGTAACTACGCTGTAAACAAGGGCGCGTCTTAATGACTAACAGATGTTGGACCCTAACCGTGAGAGCGAACACAAGGAATCCCCTGTGCTCGTCATCATTCACCGCCAGAGACTAAAGGACGCTTTTAAGATTGCTTCAGAACCTACGAAGTTATTTTAATAACAGTCACTCAGTGGAGATGGGAATACAGGAGCTACATTTTGATACCCTGTTCGTCACTGTACTTTGTGTATTAACGGACCAACGCGTGAGAAAGGATTGCATTTTTTTCCCCACCCTCAGCATTCGGGTCTATAGCGTAGCGCGCCTATATATTCAAGAGCTGAGAAGGAGACACTACCCAGTGCATTTTCAATGTAGCGCCAGTACGTTAGTATTTCGTCGTGGTTTGTGTGTGAGTCGTTTGTGAAGAAATAATCTTGTAATTTGAGCAGTGTTATACAGTGATTCATTAAAGTCTGTGAGTATGTGGAAATAATCATCCTCTGAGTGAGATGTTAGCGTGTACAGTGTGCCGCAAATTAATAAATAGGAACGGTACGAAACCGTTATAACCGATGTCCGTGTGTAGAAAAGGTCGTACATCGATGCCTCCTATGTGCCTAAGTTAATACGGCTCAGTTAACATATATAGGGTCGTACTTAGCGAAGTGGGTGGAGCGAACGTGCTTGATATCAATATGAATTACCAAGAAAGTCAGTGAACGGCTCAGTGTAGGCCTAATTGAGGACAGCGCCACGTTAAAGTAATCCGTAGTACAGTTGAGAGCTCGACTCACGGCTAAGTGCATTAGAACAGGCCTGAACTAGTATCATGAATACGAGAATGCTAATACATTAGGGGCCTAACCACTGTCGTTTCCAGGGAAACTAGTGAAATTTCTGGGCCTATAATCGCTGCCTACAAGAAGAATCGATAAATGAGAAGGGATTAATGTCGGGCTTCTGGGACATTACCGACATTGGGTTGGAATGCTCGTGCTATTGAGCAAATCCAACCATATGTTCAAATTGTGGTGTGTAATAAACTAACGCATTCACTTGAGATAATTTCCCCTCATTTACATGTCTACGAGAACGCCGGAGTGAACGCCGACGTCCAGTTGAATGCCAGAATTTTGCCTGTGTACCGGAGTGAACGAGTCATCTAGCTGTTTGCCGGAATTTCGCCTGGTAGCCGAGAACGTCTGGAACGTCGCTGTCATGTGTATGACCTGCCGGGAAGTCATCATGGGTCTTCACATCGCCGATGACGTGATGCAAGCAGTTTAAATCCATGGAGTGCCCTCCTGTAAAGCTGTGAACGTGGTATCCAGAAGGCTGAGTACATTTCCAAGTATTTATATCTTTGAAGGTCGTGTCCCATTGTAAATATGTAGATTTTTCACTTAGATATAACGTAGACTGCAAGCACGCCATTTCAGAGGGATAATAATTATAATTTCATTTTTATTTGGGTCTTTTATAGAATACTTTCTTCATGGTTTGGGAACGACCATATTTTACTTCCATTTTTTTTACAAGGGTTTGATAATGCATGACGTAAATTTAAGGACCTCAGATTAATTAAGTGTGAAGTACTGTCAAGTAAAAGGGCTTAAATATTCTACGTAAACGACTCCAGTTATCATCTTTCTACAGCCAATAGGAGTCCTCAAAGATATCTCAGTAACTGATTTTTTTTGTACTTCACAAGCTCTTAGGAAATCCTCCTTACTAGAAATTAAAACTGCTGGAACAACGAATGGAGCATGAGATTGGGGTATATATCTTACATCGCTAATTAGTTCGCGAATGCGCAAGTTAATTTGGACCCTGGTGGCAGGAGATCATCACTGAATTTGCATCGTGGTCGATGTACCGAGAGGAAATGAAATGGCTGAACAGGCTGTAGCCATAATATATATTGTGAAATGAAATGTGAAGTTCCCTTGGAATCTGTCATTAAGACACGCGAGGCGCATATCGCGATGTGAATATGTTGATTACGGCCGCATATAGGGCCGTGATTTGTGTGATGCCATGATGGCCAGTATTGAAAGAAGTGAATAGATTATTTGCCGTGAAGCCATTGCCCGAGAAGGCTTAATGGACCGCTCTTTGGAAGTGTGTCACGGGCAGCTCACAGCTGGAGTTTTATGAGCCCCTTTAAACGGGGGAGTGAAGGCGTTTTCTTCAGTGCAATAGAACAGATACAAGTGGCGAGTTTCTTTTCCTTTCGGCACAAAGATTACGCGTGTTAATTTAAATAGAGCCAACGTCGCAGAGATTCCAAATGAGCATTAAAGGAAGGATCCCTCCAAATTATTTCTTTAATTATTCACAGCGTATAGGGAATTCCAGGTCAGATATACCCTGTCTCAGAAGGTCCTGAGTTCATTGCAGGAGACAGTAAAGGTTACTGTCACAAGCGGCAGGTGAATAAGGTCACCTGTAGTCCATTGTGTGCATGTGAAATGTATATATTCTTGTCCATTTGTTGCAGGTAGTGCTATAATACTTTGTCTATGATGTTTGGTATTGAAGTCGCTAAATGCTTGTCCATAGGTAACATCGTTGTGTAAATAATGTCCTGATATATGTGTTGATAAAAATCCTAATGAAATGAGCGTGTTTATCATACTGCATATTTGGCAACGTTTAACTTAAGGTAGGGTTGTAACGCGACTTTCAAAGGATTGGGAGTGTAAATTGCCTATTTCAGTTCATACGATACTAGCAAACTTATATCATAATTTGATGCAAATTGAATATATTAATTCTTGGCAGGTAAACAGATTTACAGCGGGGTGTGTCCATAATGATTAAATATGTGTGTGATGTAATATAAGTGTAGAGTGAAATAATTAGAGAGAAAACGCCTCTCTAAGTCTGAGGTAGTGTAATAGTTCGAGAGGGAACGCCTTCTTAAGTTTGAATATTTAAACGTATAATGAAGTGTAGAAAAAGACTACCGAACATTTAAACGTCAAGATCACCCAAGTTACTGTATGTAAGGTGTTGTATGACATACCCATGTAAATAATGTGTTTCACTAGTATAAGTAAAAATTTGTTATACACGATATTGTCTCTCTCCTCATTAGTAATGAAATGGTATTCCTCTCATAATTAACTTTTCCCTCTACTATAGAGACTATTACTAAAGGACTTACCGCCCCATCGGACAGTCCACAGACCCGAAAATGCGATACCGACTCAGCTAGCGAACTATTCTAGTAGGGGAGGGTGAGGCTTCGACAAACCGGGCTGAGTTCGAAGCTCACCGATGGTGCTCCATTCTAACGTCATATTTATGAACAATGGTAACTGGTTCATGTGCTGATGCCTTGGAAAGGTTACAATATATAGATATCCTGAACCATACAAGTTCATAGAAAAGGCTTATACTTTGAATTTTCGAGATATTGCTTATCTAAATGTAACCTAGTTATAGATAGTATTGGTCTATTACCCAAAGTAAAATATAACCTAGTTATAGATAGTATTGGTCTATTACCCAAAGTAAAGTTTTCTGTTCGATATTATTGACAGCTTAGCAATTCAATACGATAATCCGGAAATTACGTTTATGTATCACAGGCTTGTTTACATTCAACACATGCGTCGGCCATGTTGATTCTGTATTAAGGTCGGGTATGTAGAGGGTCTTAAACTGGTCTTGGTTGAACCGGGTTGAACTCCATATCGAAGATCGATACGACGTAACGATAACCTCACAGTTTTGTACGGCTCCTTCATATTTCCTATTTTAATAACATTCATTGTTCCAATTAGGTGAAGCAATTTCAATACCCTGTTGTTCCGATATGTAGTTTGACTTTAAACGTTTTTGGGGAGTGGTAAGGTCATCCCTGCGAATGGGAGCAGGTATGGAGGATACAAATTAACTATGATTCGATTGAAACAAGAAGTAAATCTAATTTCATCACTCAGAAGAGTAACAATACTACGAAATTACAGTGGAAAAATTAATGGAAAATACTTCAGATTTCGAAAGTTGCCAGTACCTGTAGAAACTGTACAGAAACTTCAGAAACTGCGTTCACAAAATACGACTCCGAACAGAGTAGAGTATCGCGGAGTAACTAACAAGGTTAACTCTGAGTAACGGTATTTCGTGAACGCTTGGAGTGAATACAGAGTAACAGAACATGACTAATCAATAGGAAGGTTATTTGTTTTACTATAATGACTAACTTTCAGGTGAGTTTCTTCATAGCAGTGAGTTGTTACTACTTTCCTCACGGAGTTGTGTCTTAAAACGTTATCCGTTACTCTTTATCTCGTACGAAGAATGTGATGACGATAAGATGACTACCAATATATCGGCTCTGCCAAGACCGACTCCAGTCCTCAGACCTTAATGCTAATCTCGATCGTTCAAAGATGGCGAATCGAGTAGCCGGAACTGTTGGAAATCTGGATTTGTTTTGGTTTGTTGTTATTGTATGTAGTCTGTGTAATTTTTTGAAAGTTGACGATAAATGTTAGTTTCTTTGTAGAATGTAAGTGTGCGAATGTATTTATATGAGTCGGTGGACACATACGATCTGTAATTATACGCAGTAATGTGAGGATATGCTTGTTTTGATCGTGTTTTTACCCATTAATGAACATGAGTGCACTAGGTGGACCAGGTTTTAGTCTAACTATGGCAATGCCTCTTATACAACTATTCTTAAGTTTCCTACAGAATGGAACGTTAAGATAGAAATGGGTTAGGAATGTACATCGTGATTATTTTGAAGTCCATGACAAAACTGTAGCGTGCATACATCGTTTTGAGAATAAGTCTGCGGTTAGGAAAGCCGTTTCTCTACGTCCAAACTATTCGTGTTCCTCGAAAAATATTAATTTAGATAGAATATAATTGATATTGTGTCATTCCGCCAGTGTCTATGTGCTTCAAAGTGTCGAGTGATTTAGATGCAAGTTTATTTTACAATAATCTGTGCTTTGCCTGCGGAAATGTTTGGCTGGACCTTGGAGTATAACGAAACTTATAACTGTCACAGTTGGAGCAATCTGTATACTGTTACACAGAAGGAATAGTGACTTAGAGGGATTAGCTGGGCTTGTAACGTAGAGTTTTACACTACCAATACATTCCGATTCATGCTGTGGTTATCTGTTTTCAAGCAGACTGCGCCGAACTGAAGCTCGTGCATGTGGTTAAATATCAATGTTTAGTCAATAGAGTTTTTGCACTCATGTTCTTTAATGAGTAAAAACCTATTATGCCTTTAGTGTCTGAACGTTTCATTACTAAGGTTACTATCAATGTGTGAAGTGCTGTTATGCCATATGTCAACATTATGTTAACATTACTAGGGCCGTTCATTGGGTTAACATAATCACTTCGAGTTTGGGCTGAGTGGCTCAGACGGTTACCCTCTCATGCATGCATTTAAAAATAATCAAATTAAAAATAGTATAATGTGATTTTCCTGGTTAAAATGGCCCTATCAGATGATACAAACATAAAACACAAAACGAATACTCGGCGGGAATTTGATGTCCTCATATGAAGTCATCATGCATTAGAGGGTTAAGGCGCTGGCCTTCTGACCCCAACTTGGCAGATTCGATCCTGGCTCAGTCCGGTGGTATTTGAAGGTATTCAAATACGTCAGCCTAGTGTCGGTAGATTTACGGGCATGTAAAAGAACTACTTCAGGACTAAGTGTCGGCACTTCGACGTCTCCGAAAACCGTGACAAATGTAGTTAGTGGGACGTAAAGCCAATAACATTATTATTTTGGGTGTACTTCCTATTCGTTGGGTGCTAAATTTAAGAAATTTTCCACCACTTCAAAACTAAAACAACAACAGTTCTCATGAGAGCGAATAAATCGAGGAATTCCATACCTTTATTCATTTTGAAACATTCAAAATGATGTTAGAAGTATCATTTTAAGTTTTATAATATATTTTCATCTATCCAGCGAAGTGAAATATAAGAAAAAGCGTTATTTGACGAATTGGAATTTCTAAATAATCAGCTTGTTGGTCTCTTTTCTTGTAGAGTATACGTGATTCATGTTGGAGAAGCGTTTTCATACGTGTAAAAGTGATTTTCCCTATGATGATACATTCATCATATTAATTACCGCCGTTTATATAATATGTACGTGATATTTTCGTGTTAGCCATTACCAGCAATCCGGCTACTTCGGCCACCATGTATTTTTTATGTTACGGTCTGAGGATTGTAGTCGGTCTTGGCTCTGCACTGGTGCACGATTAGCCATTTAGAATAACTGGATATGTAGATTATGTTGTTAACAACTACGAGGAAATTGAATTTAAGCAACATTTCCGTTTGCCCAGATCAGGACTCGAACGTCTGCTGAGAGTCATTGGCCCTAAACATTCTAAATCCAAAATCGAAGAACGAGAAAGACAACTGTAAGACCCACGAAAGCAACTACTGGCTGCAATTTGGCTCTTAGCAACGCCTGATTCATACATATATGTTTCGTGAGACTTATAAACGCACTGTGTGGTATTTCTGATGTGGCCGGCCCCGTGGTGTAGGGGTAGCATGTCTGCCTCTCGCCCGGAGGCCTCGAGTTCGATTCCCGGCTAGGTCAGGGATGTTTCTCCCGACCTGAGGGCTGGTTCGAGGTCCACTCAGCCTACGTGATTAGAATTGAGGAGCTAACTGATGGTGAGATGGCGGCCCCGGTCTCGAAAGCCCAGAATAACGGCCGAGAGTATGCGTCGTGCTGACCACACGGCCCCTCGTAATCTGCAGGCCTTCGGTCTGAGCAACGGTCGCTGGGCAGGCCAAAGCCCTTTAAAGAGCGTTAAGTGCCGTGGGGTTTGGTTTTGGTGGTATTTCTGATAATATAATTAAATGGTGTCATTCAGAAGGTCATCCAAAATAAACAAAGTTACATATCATACACTTACCAAATCAATCTTAGAAATTTGAGGTTAATAAATCAGTTGCAATAAATCAGCTGATCGTTCATAACATGGGTATTCTTATAATTCAATCATGTTATTTCCGCCGATTATTAAATTGGTACCTACTTTTGCTTTTTTGGCCGCAAATATAACCTCCTTCATTCAATACCATAACGTCCTTCTTTGTCGACAACTAGAAAATAATTTGAATTCATTGCCCTGTCAATATACTCGTACTATTTTAATATTTTTCACTGCCGCGAATGAATGCATTACTGCGCATGTCGAGTTAAATCTACCTACATATTTACGCGGAGTAAAAAGAGTAGCCTAGACTCCGAGTTAACTGGAATGCATTTTCTGAACACCTTGTAGAGTTAACTCTTTGCTTTTGTGAACGGATAGAGTGAACTCAGAGTTTTCTCGGAGTTGGGGGTAGTATTTTGTGAACGCAACCCACTGATGAAAAATAGTAGTAGTAAACTGATTCTCAATGGTATACGGCGAAATTTGAATGAATTCCGGTAAACCCTCCATAATTATGACGAATTGCAATTGTGTGACGAATCTTAGTCCTAACTCTTCCGAATTGTATTCATGTGACGAAAGGTAATCGTTACGAATTGTAATTCTATGCCAAATTACAGCTGTGACGAATAATTTGAGGTGAGTTCTCGGATCCCGCCTATGTTCAACGTAAGTTAGTAAGTTTAGAAACAAAATTATCAGCGTTCAGAGATTCGGATGATGGAATGAACAATCTAAGTTGGTAAGATTTAGAATTACTGAGACAAAGAGAACGTTCCCTTCAATGAGTTACAAAGAAAGGATTAATTGCTTTGTATCTTTACAGTTTTCATTAAGCGGTTATCAAGAGCAAAAACAAACATGAATGATTTATTTCCAAAAAACTCCTGTGGGTGGGGGCGATAGAATAACACTCACGGTATCCTCTGCCTGTCGTAAGAGCGAATAGAAGGGCCTCGGGGGCTCTGAAGTTTGGAGCGTGGGTCATGGGATTAGTTCCACTTACTTGTGCAAGGCTCCTCATTTTCATCTGTCCGATCCGTCCTCCCTTGTTCAACTCTTGTTCTCTTCCGACCCCGATTATACTAGAGGACTCGAGGCCTTGGGAGTCTTTCATTTTCACGCCCTTCATGGGACTTGTCTTACTTTGTCCGATACCTTCATTTTTTTGAAGTGTCGGTTGTCTTCCAAATTTTCTCACTGATTAGTGTCATATCGAGGATAGTTGCCTATAGTCAAATACAGTAGAGACAATACACGACACTTACGGATTTCGCCTTGCTAAAATGGGAGACAATTCGATGGTGGCGCTCCTAGTGACTTGACCTGAACAAATCGCGCTAAATTCAAATATCAATGGAAATGTATATACGGAAATGGATACATAAATTACGTCTAGAAAGAAAGTGGTATTGAGATATTAACTTCGAAGTTACTAAAGCAATTCTGGATAAATGAATGAAGAATTATTTAAAAGGTTATTATTCAAAGACTGAAATTAGACATATAAACAAGGTGTGAAATGGACTGCTGCGAAATGGCTTGATCTTTCATTTATGCATTACTTTTTTAGCTTTAGCATACCTGCCTGAAATCTTACGGTTGGATTTGTCTTTTATCCTCGTTCTTCATCCTAAAACAATAATCACCACCACCTCTTTCTAAAATAGACGAGTGCAGCAACCATGTATTTCAGGAGGGACCTGTCCGGTTCCATGGCTAAATGGTTAGCACGCTGGCCTTAGGTCCAGAGGGTCAAGGGTCCGATTCCCGACTGGATCAGATATTTTAACCTCAAATAGTTAATTCCCTTGGCTCGGGGATTCGGTGTTTGTGCTGTCCTCAACATCCCTGCAACTCACACACCACACATAACACTATCCTCCACCACAATAACACGCAGTTACTTACACGTGGCGAATGCCGCCCACCCTCATCGGAGGGTCTGCCTCACAAGGGCTGCACCCGTCTAGAAATAGCTACACAAAATTAATTAAATTAAAAAGTAGGGAACTTTGCAATGCATTACATGTCATTGGTGAAGAAACCAAACCTCGTATGTCACAATGCTCTTCCTATCCATTATGTTCCTTAAGAGTGGTCACGCCTCTCAGACGCACATGGAAATGCTGACCACCAGTACAATGTACATTGTGTTCATTTTGCTATGCAAAAGTGTAAAGGAAAATGAACCTTAAATACAGTGTACTGTAGGAGTGAGTAGATTCGTGGTGCAAAACATAAGTTCCTGTAGTGCGGTACGATAAGGTGCATTTTTTATTTTATTTTTTTGTTTTTACAAGTTGCTTTACGTCGCACCGTCACAGAAAGGTCTTATGGCAACGATGGGATAGGAAAGGGTTAGGAGTGTGAAGAAATCGGCCTTAAATAAGGTGCAGCCTCAGCATTTGCCTGGTGCGAAAATGGGAAACCATAGAAAACCGTCTTCAGGGCTGCCGACAGTGGTGTTTGAACCCACTGTCTCCAAAATACGGGATACTGGCCGCACTTAAGCGACTGCGGCTACACATTAGCATAGGAAGGTAAACACAACGAAAATTGTTCTGATGGACTGCATACCAATATGTGGCTGGGAGGCTTGACCACTCTTAAGGAACGTTACTGGGTGTAAGTATATACTTGTGTTTCTTTTATTTTGAGATCTTTTTGCGTGTTACAGTGCATTAAACTGTAGATCTAACAGTATTCAGCATTTAATTTCCTCATCCCTAAGTATAACTATGACACAGAAGGAACAATACGATCGGTTGATGCCCAAAATTAGTCCATTGTTTTACGGGAGTTCGACATTACCGGTACATTATACTATTCCTTATCCAGGCGGCTGATACACCGCCATTCAATCGAAGGTAATCAGCCTCCCCAGGCAGCAAAAGTCCATCCTCCTTGGTCAACTCGTGCTTTCCCAACCCCGGCGGTATTAGAGCATTCGAGGCCTACGTCGTTTTCATTTTCACGCCCTTCGTGGTCCTTGGCTTTCTTTGGCCGATACCTTCATTATTCGAACTGTCGGGCCCCTTCCTTTTTCTTTCTCTCTCTGATTAGTGTTGTATACAGGTTGGTTGCCTATTTGTACTTCCTCTTAAACAATCACCACCAGCACCACCACCCAATGGGTGGCGCCGTGGAATACTTCCACAGCATTTCTAACTGGAGTGGGAGGTGACTAAACGTTAAAATCCAGGAGCTCTTAACTTGGTAGTATGGATTGAGGACTTCGGAGCCCCAAGTTGTGTTTAGCAATGTTTCCATTTACGTGTGCTAGGCTCCTCGCATTCATCTTTCCTGTTCGACCTTCCCCTGTGGGTGGGGGTGTTAGAATAACACCTAAGGTATTCCCTGCCCATGGTAATAGCCGACTAAAAGGGGCCCTAGGGGGGTCTTAGCCGGAGACCACGGGGCCCTTAATTTAATCCTGGTATTGCTTCCACTTGTGTCAGGCTCCTCACTTTCATCTATCCTATCCGACCTCCCTTGGTCAATTCTTGTTCTTTTCTGACCCCGACACTGTTTGGTTTACGAGGTCTGGGGAATATTTCATTTTCACATCCTTTGTGGCTCCTGCCTTCCTTTTGCTGATACCTTCATTTTTCGAAGTGTCGGATCCCTTCCATTTCTTCTCTCTGATTAGTGTTAGGCCTATATAAGGGATAGTTTCCCAGTTGTACTTCTTCTCAAAACAATAATCACCACCACCACCACCATTGCCCAGTTGTTCTTCCTCTTAAAAATTAATCACCACCTCAACAACTTTCTACACCACATTTATTTCATTAGGGTTGCTAGAACCACCGAGGCTCATTTTGATTTGGTCATCAAGATGATTACCTCCACCTCGTACGGTATGTGTAGTTGGAAGTGCACCGCGTCATCTCAGAAAATAGACTAGATTATTTAACTCTTTCCTTACCTGAGGGATGCATCTTGTTTGAGATGAAGCCCTGAGCTGAAACACAGGATTCTGAGGGCAGAGAGCAGATGTTCGGTTACTTCCATCACCAGTCCATCGACAAGGAGACTCTCCGCTCCCAGCGTACACCTAAAACATTCAACAGTCAACATTAGCAAACAGTGGTGCCAAATTGTCAGCTAACATCATGCCTTTGCTGGCGAAATGTAGTGTTTACAGTGCACTATGTCTAGAGTAATGTTGTTTCATTGATCTGTCTCAGTCTCATCCTTGGCTTTGACAATATGAATGTGACCGAGGTATGAGCGATGTTAGTAATGCCATTCCTTATGGGCTTGGCAGACTGGTATGTAATAACAACTTCTGCCTCAGTGAGGAAAGCAACGGGAAACTACCTCACTCCTCATTTCCCTAGTACGCCTCTTCAGTGATATGAGCTGTTGGCGGAGCTGTGGAGGATCAAAACAGCCTTCGGGCTGAATACCCAACATACATACACAGTTCTAAATGAAGGTAATTTATGGTACGACGAGAAAGAAATTAATTAAAAACACACATGTATTGACAAATCCCGTTATACTGTACCTATAAGAACAACTAACCTGATGTTTTCAAAATTGTTGCGAGTAAAACACTGTCTGTTTTATCTGTCTAATTTAATGTAATTTGATCCAATCAGCACATAAACACATTTATAATTGAGAAAGGATGACATCATTAATGGCTATTTAAAAAGACTCTGTCCTCTTAACAGCAGGTAGTCGGGATTGCTTGTATTATCTGCGTCGGGCGATAATCCAGACTGACAGGTCTCACTTTCACTTCGCTGCATACAGACAGGTTCAAACACACAGTCTGTTAACAATCACGATGCACGACGACTGTTCGTTAGTTCGATTCCACACAGTGAACTACTTAACACTGACAACTAAAATGCAGTCACATAACAGCTACAAATTGCCAGTGCTGTCTATTCGAGCCTCTTTTATATCCCCAGTGATGAAGTATCAGATTTCTCGCGTTGCGGCTGGAATGAAAACATTCTGGTTATACCTTAGGCTCAGTACACACGATCACCCTGTGGGTGGGGGTGGTAGAACTACACCCATGGTTATACCCTGCCTGTTGTAAGAGTTGACTAAAAGGGGCCACAGGGGCTCTGAACTTGGGAACGTGGGTTGGCGACCACGGAGCGCTTAGTTGAGTCCTGGCATTGCTCCCACTTACTTGTGACAGGCTCTTCCCTTTCATCTATCTTATCTGGCCTTCCTGGGTCAAATCTTGTTCTTTTCCGAACCGACTTTATTAGATATCGCAACCACACCACCCACGACCTATACGGTTACAATATAGAGGCTAGGGAGTCTTTAATTTTCACGCTCTTCGTGGCGCTTGGCTTTCTTTAACCAACATCTTCATTTTCCGAAGTCTCGGATCCCTTCCAATTTTCTCTCCGATTAGTGTTATATACAGGATGGTTGCCCAGTTGTACTTCCTCTGAAAACAATAGTCACCACCACTTAGGTGTGTGGGTTGGCGTCCAGGGGCCCTTAGCTGAGTCCTGGCATTGCTTCCACTTACTTGGTGAGTTCTTCTTGACATGACGGGGGGGAGGGGTCATCCGAAAATTCGTGTATGCGACAAAATATGTGACGCAAGTGACGTCACATTAGTCGTCACCATAGGCCTCGGTCGCCAAAGATGCTGCGGCTGTGGATTTGTATCGGTGTACAGAGTGTGGTGAACTATAAAGTGTACCATCATTGACGTCACATTAGTCGTTACCATAGGCCTCGGTCGCCAAAGATGCTGCAGCTATCGTTATCAATATATGTTTCATTTATTGAAAAATATGTTCATGATAGCTACCTTCTCACGACCCCGATGGTATTAGGTCCTGAGGCATAGGGAGTATTTCATTTCCATGCCTTTCGTGGCCCTTGTCTTTCCTAGGTCGTTGCCTTCATTTTTCGAAATGTAGGACCACTTCCATTATTTCTCTCTGATTAGTGTTATAATAGAGGATGGTTCCCTAGTTGTACTTCCTCTCAAAACAATTATCACCACACCTGTCGCAGGAGGTGACTGAAAGAGGACCAGGGGGCCTTAAATTTTGGAACGTAGATTGGCCACCACGGTTCCCCTAGCTGAGCCCGGCATTGCTTCCACTTGTGTCAGGCTTCTCATTTTCATCTATTCTATCCTACCTCGCTGGGCCATCTGGGCTGCATTCACAAAATACGACTCCGAGTAGAGTTGGAGTAGAGTAGAGTATCGCGGAGTAACTGGTAAGGTTAACTCTGAGTAACGGTATTTCGTGAACGCTTGGAGTGAATACAGAGTAACAGAATATGGTTAATAAATTAAGGAAGGTTATTTGTTTTACCATAACCTCATTTGCGAGGAATTTAATGTATAATTTCCAGGCGAGTTTTTCATAGCAGCGTGCTATATGAGTTATTACTACTTTCCTCACCAAGTTGTGCCTTAAAACAGTATCCATTTTTCTTTACCTCGTAGAAACAATCTGATTACATTGATGATGAATACTAATACATCGGCTTCGCACTGGTGCACGATAAGCCATTTAGGACAACTAACTGTAAAGATTATGTTGTTAACAACTACGACGAAACTGAATTTAAACATTTCCGATTGCCGGATCAGCATTCGAACATCTACTCAGAGTCATTGGCCCTAAACTTTCTAAATCCAAAATCGGGGAACGAGGAAAACAATACCCACGAAAAAAAACTTCTGATTGTAATTTGGCTCTTAGCACCTGATTCGTACAGATCTGTTTCGTGAGAGTTATAAATGCACTGTGTGGTATTTCTGATCGTATAATTAAATGGTCTCATTCAGGTCATCTAAAATATTAAAAAGTTACGTATTATACATTTCCCAAGGAAATCTCATAAAGTTGAGGTTAATAAATCAGCTGATTGTTCATAACATGAGTATTCTTATAAAAATTCAATCATGTTATTTCCGCCGATTATTAAAATTGACACGGTACCTATTTTTCCTATTTTAAACGAAAATATCCCCTTCTTTATTCAATACATAACGCCCTTCTTTGTCAACAACTAGAAAATAATTTGAATTCATTGGCATGTGGATACACTCGCAGTTAATATTTTTCACCGCCACCAATGTATGCCAATGTGTGCATTACTGCGCATGTCGAGTTAAATCAACCCACATATTTACGCGGAGTAAAAAGAGTATACTCTGAGTTAACTCGAATGCATTTTCTGAACGCCTTGTAGAGTTAACTCTTTACTTTTATGAACGGATAGAGTTAACTCCGAGTTTACTCGGAGTTGGAGAGTAGTATTTTGTGAACGCAACGCTGTAGTGACTTCGACGGTGTAAGTAACCTGCGTTTTTCCAGTGTAACCGATAATTAATTATACCACAAATGACGATGGGTGAAATCCGTTATATGTAGACCTATATAATACTAAGCCCCAGGGTCTCTTAACTTGGGAGCGTGGGTTGGCGACCACGGTACCTTTAGCTTAGGGTTGCCACCTGTCCCCTATTTGAGGTCAAATATTTGCGTCCCATATTATGACCTGTTGTCCTGTAAAAACAAGCGTTTGTCTTTCTTTTTCTATAAATATTTTTAAATCCGTATTTGATTTGAGCACCATTGAAGTTCAAAGTAGCTCCATGATTGTTTTTTCTCTTTGGATGCTCAGAAGAAGGAAATCTCGTGATGTCTCGCCATTTGCTGGTAAAGCCTAGCATTCTGGGTTATTTGCCTCGTCTTCTGCCTCATTCTTCCGTAGGTCTTCCATTCCAATTTCTAACGGGATTGCTCATGCTGTTTGAGACGAAATCTACGTAAATTGTCAAGTTATTCATCGAAGACATCAATGTTAAGATATCAGATGCATTGTACTGTTAAAAGAGTGGAAGTTAGTTTCTTTTATGAATTTCAATAATTATCTTATTCTGTTAATGAAACTAATTATAATCTAACTAAAATTAGTACCTAACGTTTGATTTTCAAGTATTTATACACTGTCACTTATTTTTGTGGAAAATCCCGTATTTTTAGGTGAATGTCTCTTATTTCTTGTATAAAAACGTGGCAACCCTATCTTAGTTCAGTTCTGACATTGCTTCCACTTACATGTGCCAGGCTCCTCGCGTTCATCTATGCTACATGACCTGCGTTGGTCAACTCTTCTTCTTTTCCGACTACGACGCTATTAGGTTCTGAGGCCTAGGAAATCCTTCACTTTCACGACCTTCGTGGCCCTTGTCTTTCTTTGACTGATACCTTCATTTTTCAAGGAATCGGATCCCTTCCATTTTCCTCCCACTGATTAGTGTTAATAGAGGAATGGTGTTCTTAAAACAATAATCACTTTTTTTCTATTTGCTTTACGTCGCACCGACACAGATAGGTCTTATGGCGACGATGGGAGAGGAAAGGGCTAGAAGTTGGAAGGAAGCGGCCGTGGCCTTATTTAAGGTACAGCCCCAGCATTTGCTTGGTGTGAAAATGGGAAACCACTGGAAACCATCTTCAGGGCTGCCGACAGTGGGATTCGAACCCACTATCTCCCGGATGCAAGCTCACAGCCGCGCGCCCCTAATTGCATGGCCAACTCGCCCGGTACAGTAATCACCACCACGACCACCACCTATATAGAACTAACCTACAACTCAACAATATGACATCACTAAGATAACTTCCGTCTACCAGTTCATCACAAATCAAAATAGTGACTGATCGTAGCGCTACGCAAAGTGCAATGAAGAACGAAAAAGTTGAGTTTTCACTGTGAGTTCTTCAAGCTAGATGGTTCTGGTAGAAGAAAAAGGAAACTTACGGATATGGACATATCACTTAATTATAGTAACAGTAGCATTACTTCTAATGCGATAACTGTACCATGACGAACATAAGAACAAGTGTGAGGACTCCTCGAGTTCAAGCGCACCCCTCCAGGCAGCGCTAGAGTGGACAAACTCCACAGTACCGAACAGCTTGTCTTACGATGATGCCAGAGGAAACGCGTTACTCCGTAACTGAAATTGCGTATGGCTTTTAGTGCCGGGAGTGTCCGAGGACACGTTAGGCTCGTCAGGTACAGGTATTTTGATTTGACTCCCGTAGGCGACCTGCGTGTCGTGACGAGGACGAAATGATGAAGACTACACATACACCCAGCCCCCGTGCCAGCGAAATTAAGCAATGATGGTTAAAATTCCCGACCCTGCCGGGAATCAAATCCGGGGTCCCTGTGACCAAAGGCCAACACGCTAACCATTTAGCCATGGAACCGAATACTCCGTAACTGATAAGTATATACACTGCCTTTTAAAAAACAATGAGAGATTACAATTAAAATACTACGGCAGGGTACAATGGAAATAAGAGCTACGGCCTTCATCTCATGCTGCGGAAAGCACAGGTTACTGGAGTGTACATATACAGTTCAATAGCACATGTAGTAGCTTTGTTGCATGATGGCGCTAATATATCGAGGGACATGTTGAATAATTTTAAGAAGTTGACAATACGTTGAGTGGTTATACGCAATGCACGGTACTGTCGCCTAGCTGATGATTTGCAATTTACATTAACGTTATTTGTTGATTCCAAATGTGGGACAAACTGCTTTGTTTCTGATATGAATAAGATTTTGTATGTGAATAGCAATTATAAATTGTTTGAATATAACTGACTTTGAAACATTAAAATCATAAAAAAAATCCTTCATTTCATCTCTGCCTAACGGACAGCTTTCTTGATGGTACACCATTTGTAATAATTGAGACATCGTTGGTCGTTATAGCCCTCCCAGATAAAAAACCCTGTCTGCGCCACTGGCTCTAGTTATTACGTAGGCTTCTACGCCTCTGTAAACGCTGGTGTGCAGTACTTGGCTTGCTCTACTACTGGGGAATATTTGTGATATAACGTCTTACCTTACTTCGTACGTATGGTTGTTGGTATAGAGATCTGGTACTGGTGCTGTGTTTTCCTCCTGCTTCTTGCTGTGGTCCAAATGGAGGAGATCAGGGCTGCAACAGAAAAAAACATACTGTATTTCTTCGTTCATTCCCATCCATCACATGATATTCATTTGTGCATGTCGAAGCCTTGTCCCGCTTCTCTACGAGGTCCGGTATGAAGTGAAATGAATCTTCGGAACGAGATCTTAAGACCGGATGATGTTACTGACTTCAACCTCATCAGCAGAGTTAATGAGATGAAGTGTATTACATGGAATGCCAATATTTGTGACAGACATTAAAGAATTTACTAACTCAGCCGGTATCGAAACCTTGAACTTGAGATCAGGAGTTAGATATTTTACGACCGATCTATTAAGTCGACTCAGTCCAGTTGCATGTCGTGTCTGGGCGAGTGGATGAGCAATAGCCTCCAAACCCAATGCTATCACGGCTTCAGAAAGTTTGCGATAAGCTTCCGTACAGCGTACAACGTGATTGCTTGTTATACAGCAGTAGGCTAATTGATCGGTATAAAGTGTTTCACGACTTCCGTATTAAGTGCTGAGTAGATTTTACAATGTAATTCGCAACGAAATTTTGAAAATTCATGAGGCTGAATTGTAGAGAGTAAAGCAGAATATCATTACACGTTACAACACTTGTCTCCAGTTGAGATACCGGTAGAGCACTTTCAACTCTTACTGCAACAGGGCGTTTAATTGTTTTTCTATCTGTTTTAAAATCGAATTGTACATTAATCGAAGTAGTTTGATATTCTATGGGCGGGCAGGAACGTTGTGACGGCGAGCGTGGTTTCGTTTACCGACACGTGACATGAAGGGAAGACACCAAGATTTTCGGGACTCACCCTGTACCATCCATTCTCAGCGTGATCTGAATGCCAACATGAATCTTTGGTTCCTTGATGTAATCTATGTTATTCTTCACCATTAACTGCATTCCTTTCCCTTTCCTTTCTTTTTTAAGAATTACTCGCTAATTCCTTACCTGGTATACAGATCAAAGGAATAAAGAAAAATAAATTTTTAAAAAAATTCTTTATCTCATCATCCTTACATGGTTGGTATGCAGCATTGTCATCATCACAAAAGAGGTATTCTCTCTAACTTATTTACTGTTGAGTACGATCGTCCATTCTTGATGTCCATCATACATTCTTTTTTTGGTCTTGCTATACTCCTTTTGCTCCATCCTTCCCTCCATCAGATTGGTGCACCAATTAAATAGATAAATGACTCGTACATTCTGAAGCCAATGTGAACAGAACGAGTAAATCAAACCAAGTATCCACCTGTGGGATCCCCTGCCAGTCGTAAGAGGCGATTAAAAACGGGCCGCAAGGGCTCTGAACTTTCGAGCGTGGGTTGGTGGCCAACGGGTCCTGAGCTAAGTCCTGACATTGCTTCCACTTATTTGTGCCAGACTCCTCACTTTCGTCTATTCTATTTGACGTCCCTTGGTTAACTCTTCTTCTTTTCTGACCCCGACGGTGTTAAGTATCGACGCCTAGGGATTCTTCCATTTTCACGCCCTTCTTGGCCCTTTTCTTTCTTTGATCGATAGCTCCATTTTTGAACTATCTTATCACTTCCATTTTTTCTCTCTGATTAGTGTTGTATAGGATGGTTGCCTTGTTATTCTTCCTCTTAAAACAATAATCACCAACACCACCTCAAACTAAGTATTAGCCTACCTACAGTACTAATATCTACTACAGCCAATCGTCACAAGAGTCACTGGCATGAGGCCTTACAACAGTACCCCCTGTGGGTGGAGGTGGTAGAATAACACACATGATACACCACGCCTGTCGTAAGAGGCGACTAAAAGAGGTCCCAAAGCCACTTAGCTTCTTAACTTAGGAGCATGGGTTGGCTTCCAAGGGTCCCTTAGTTGGGTTCCAGCATTACTTCCATTTACTTGCGCCATGCTCCTCACTGTCATCTATCCGACCTTACCTCCCTTGGTCAACTCTTGTTCTTTTCTGACTCCGATGGTATTAGAACATTCAAGGCCTAGGGAGTCTTTCATTTTCACGCCCTACATGGCCTTTGTTTTTCTTTGGCCGATACACTTTCTTTTTCAACGCATCGGATCCCTTCCATTTAGTGTTAGTGTTAGTGTTAGTGATTAGTGTTAGATAGATGATGGTTACGTAGTTGTACTTCCTCTTAAAACAGTAATCACCACCACCTCCAATCTCCCTTGGTCAACTCTTGTTCATTTCCGACCCCCAAGGTATTATTCTTCCGACGCCTAGGGAGTCTTGCATGTTCACGCCTTTAGTGGTCCTTGTGTTTCTGGCTAATACCTTCATTTTTCGAAGTGTCGGAACATTTCCATACTTTCCCTCTGATTAGTGTTAGATAGATGATGGTTACGTAGTTGTACTTCCTCTTAAAACAATAATCAGCACTTTACAATCGATAGCTACTCAGACCCAATAAGGTTTGTTATACTTACTCAAAATATGCGAAGTTATCCGTCTCCAAGTTGTCACAACGCACTTTGCTGAAGAGACCCCACAAGACTGAGCGAGGTTGCAGAGTTCCAGCGTCCAAACTGAACTCGGGACCCAGCGGGTACGGGAAACACCTTCAACAGTAGCAGGTGGCAAAGTTACATACAAGATATTCACGTTGTTATACATGCACAAAAAATGTCTGCAATGTGATGAGTTGGTGTATATTGTTACTCTAATGGGTGGAAAATAGTTTCTCCCGACAAGGAGTATATAATGTAAGTATACATAATGTTTACAAAAATTGACTAGCACAATGTAGCAACGCTGTATGGCAGCGTTGAACTGATTATCCCGCCTGTGAGTAGGGGCGGTAGAATGTATCCACGGTATCCCCATCCTGTCGTAAAGGGCGACTAAAGGTGGACCCATCATGGGAGCGTGAGTTGGCGACCGTAGGTTCCCTATCTGAGTCTGGCATTACCACCACATACCTTTCACTTGCTGTGGGCGGGGGCGATAGATAATACCCGCAGTATCCTCTGTCTGTCGTACGAGGCGAGTAAAAGTGGCCCCAAGAATTCTTAACTGGGAGCGTGAGATAGTGACCGCAGGGCTCTTAGCTGAGTCCTAGCATTGCTTCCACTTACTTGTGCCAGGCTCCTCACTTTCAACCCCCTGTGGGTGGGGCGGTAGAATAACACCCACTGTATCCCCTGTCTACCGTAAGAGGCGACTAAAAGGAACCCCAGGGGCTCTCAACTTCGGAGCGTGCGTTGGCAACCACGGAGTTTTGAGCTGATTCCTGGCATTGCTTCCATTTACTTCCGCCAGGCTCCTTATCCTATCCGACCTTTCTTGGTCAACTCTTGTTCTTTTCCGACCCCGACGCTATTAGGTTTCCGAGGACTAGGGAGTCATTCAGTTTCTCGCCCTTCGTGGAGCTTGTCTTTCTTTGGCCGACACCTTCATTTTGCGAAGTGTCGGATCCCTTCAGTTTTTCCCTCTGATTAGTGTTAGATAGAGGATGGTTGCCTAGTTGTACTTCCTCTTAAAACAGTAATCACCACCACCACCATCCTCACTTTCATCTCCCTCTGTGAGTGGAGGCGATAGAATAACACCCACGGTATCCTCTGCCTGTCGTAAGAGGCGAATAAAAGGGGCCCAAGGGCTCTGAACTTTGGAGCATGGTTTGGTGACCATGGGGCACTTAGCTGAGTCCTGCCATTGCTTCAAATTTGTGCTCATCACTTTCATCTATCCTGTCCGACATTCCTTGGGTAGCTCTTGTTCTTTTCCGACTCCGACGCTGTTAGGTTTCCGAGGACTAGAGAGTCTTTAGCTTTCATGTCCTTCAAGGTCCGACTCGTTGGCTGAATGTTAAGCGTACTGGCCTTCGGTTCAGAGGGTCCCGGGTCCGATTCCCGGCCGGGTCGTGGAATTTAACCTTCATTGGTTAATTCCAATGGCCCGGGGGCTGGGTATTTGTGCTGTCCCCAACATCCCTTCAACTCACACACCACACATAACTCTATCCTCCACCACAATGACACGCAGTTTCCTACACATGGCAGATGCCGCCCACCCTCATCAGAGGGTCTGCCTTACAAGGGCTGCATTCGCCTAGAAATATCCACACGAAATTATAGAAATTATTAGTATGCCCTTGAAGGCACTTGTCTTTCTTTGGCCGGTACTTTCATTTTTTGAAGTGTCGGATCCCTTACATTTTTTCTCTCTGATTAGTGTTATGTAGAGGATGGTTGGCTAGTTGTACTTCCCCTTAAAACAATAATCACCACCACCACCATCCTCACTTTCATCTATCCTATCCGACCTTCCTTGGTCAACTCTTGTTCTTTCCCGACCCCGAGTAGTGTTAGAGCGCTCGAGGCCTAGGGAGTCTTTCATTTTCACACCCTTCGTGGCCCTTATCTTTCTTTGGCCGATACCTTCATTTTCGAAGTGTCGGGCCCCTTCGACGTTCTCACTCTGATTTGTGTTGTATAGAGGATGGTTGCCCAGTTGCACTTCGTCTTAAAACAATACAGTAATCATTGCCACCACTCTTCTTTTCTCCCGCAGGTAAAAGTTAACAGAGGATGGTTGCCCACTTGCACTTTCTCTTAAACAATAACGACCATTTATTAAAGGGAAGAGCAAATTACATTATATGTATTTAAAGACATTGAATAATAATAGTGAATTACGTGAATTCACAAACATATGTTATCAGACGTATTATTTTTGGATGTCCTGGCAGAAATAATTCATTATTTCATTTATAGAACAATGTCATTTAAAGTATGGAGACAATTTACAAGGCATTCGGCAAGTTAAAATGTACATATAATAAACTTGCATGTTGGCAGATGTCCTCATTGTTTGGTACTCACGTCTGGCCAAAGACAGTGACGCTCGTCCTAGTGTCTACTGTACCATCGACGTAAACGACGTCCAACCTGCGAACACAACATTTAAATTAAGCCAATGATACCAATAGCGCTTTATATTTGTCAATCTTAAAGAAATTGCCAGCACTTCAGAGTTACAAAATTAGAAGTTATCATTATGATGTGTACATCCAGAATTTTGTAGTATTTATATATGTTTAAAATTTAGTTTTCTACAGTGTCTGAAGAAAAATTAGAATTTTAGTTTATTCTGTTATAAACAAAATACCATTATTTTGAAAAAATTGAATTTAAAATCGTATTTGCATAGAGTTAATTACAAAATAAAATTGCTTTGAAACTGTGAACAAATTATACATTCTCATTGAATCGATACAAGCATAGAAAAACTTATTTTTCTTCACTACACGGTAAAGTATAGAATCATGGAAATGTTATTGGACTTAGAAGACGAGAAAACGAGTCGTAATATATAATTGAGAACTTACGTTCGTATAGCAGCGTATAGATGACGCCACTGATCTACACTGGTTGCCAGTGTCAGGAGTGTCCGAGGACAAATTAGGCTCGCCAGATGCAAGTCTTTTTTTTTTTTTGATTTGACGCCATAGGTGACCTGCGCGGCATGATGAGAATGAAACGATGATGAAGACGACACATACACCCAGCCCCCGTGCCAGAGAAATTAACCAATTATGGTTAAAATTCCCGACCCTGCCGGAAATCAAACCCGGGAACCCTGTGGCCAAAGGCCAGCACGCTAACCATTTAGCCATGGATGCGGACGTTAAAATAAGAAATGTATATCCATACAAAATCAGAAAAATGTAAAAGAAAATATATTAAATTATCTTCAAGAATAAGTGAAATTGTTGAAGAAAATCATAGAACGTACCTGCATACGTTGTTCTGCCATTCATGCTCTTCTGTCATTTACAATGAAATTACATTTACTGAAATATCGTCCACCATTTATAATCTTCGAAGGACTCCAAATACATTGCAGAATTAGTAGCTAAAATCTGAGTATTATTTGAGCTTAACCACCAACGGTATTCACAAGCAGCCCAAGAGGGCAAAAACCACCTCAGTTTAAGTCTCCACGAGAAAAATAAAGAAAACTGATTAGGAAATAATCGTCAGTTTCACTTCACATTTATAGTTCTCTCAATTTCCTCGTTAACGACTCAAAATTTAATCAGTGCTACCACCCCCCCCCCCCCCTGAGACAGTAACCAGATGTATGTCTTGTATACACTCGTCTCTGTTGTGACGAATAACAGGTGGCTCTTGGCCAATAGCATGCTAGCTTTTTCAGTGAAAGTCCACGTAGAGTGCTTCAAAAGCGTACCGGTCCTGAAGCCGGCTCCCTTGTCAGGACTCCAGTGTTGCACACCTGCACGTAATTCTGTCCAGTCTCGCTGCTCGCTCTCAGTGGCTAAGTAGTTAAAACGGAGAGTTGACAACGCTGTATCTCGAGCTGAGAAATCCTGGCACTCCGCGGATAAGGAATGTAAACACAGCCGGCCAGCGAGGCTTCAAAAGCGTGCCGGTCGTTAACAAGGAAACTGCAAGAACTATCCAGTATAGGACATTTTATTAGGACTATCAGTTATCCATTTTAAGTACATTTTACATTTTATTATGTTTTAAAACCCATTAAGAAGTGATTTATAGGTCGTGAGAATTGTAAGTTCGAATGTGTCAGATTTATATGCTTTTCGCGTAACATCGCTATTCCAGAAAACCACCTCTCCTACCAATATTCAGCATAAGAAAAGACACCTACGTACATTGGTAACCTTTATCAATAACTGGCTTCAGTCGCCTCAGTTTAAGGAGATTCAGGTATGTCAAATAAGGACGAGAACCTTGAAAGTTAAATGAGACAACCAACTGTAAATACAGTACCAGTAATGTAAGAAAAAACCGTTCTTTCTGTCATGTAATGGGTATCTAAACGCGTCCCTTTGTGGCTGAAGGCGGTATAAAACATCCACGGAATCCCCTGTGTGTCATAACAGGCAACTAAAAGGGCCCCCAGAAGTTTTTATCTGGGAAGCACAGATTAGCAACCACGAGCCCTTAGCTGAGTCCTGGCATTGCTTCCACTTACTTGTGTCAGGCTCCTCACTTTCATCTATCCTATCCGACCTCCCTTGGTCAACTCTTGTTCTTTTCAGACCACAACGTTATTAAGTTCTGATGGCTAGGGAGTCCTTGATTTTCACGCCCTTCGTGGCCCTTGCCTTTCTTGGCTGACACCTTCATTCTTCGAAGTGTCCGACACCTCTTCCATTTTCTTTCTGATTCGTGTTACGAGAGGATTTTAGCCGAGTTGTAGTTCCTCTTAAAACAACAATCACCAGCACTACCACACTGTAGAAACGCAAAATTATATTGTAATTTTATAAATAAACAGTTCCAAATATCTCAGGGTTAACTTACATTTTGTTGTTGGTAGAATTTAATGCGTAATCCTCGGCGTTGAAACACTCTTCAGTAGCTATGTATCCCAACCTGAAACAAAGAGTAACATATTAAAAGCTATTCTGATCATGAGTTTTCAATCTTTGCCACTTCCCAAGAGAGACTCTCCACTGCTAATATTTGTCAACATTCTAGCGGAACGTACTCTGTGGTCAGGGTCCGTAGAATGCATCCCCTGCCTGTCGTAAGAGTGAGCTGAAAGTGGAACCAGTCACTCTTCACTTGGGAGCGTAGGTTGGCGACCACGTGTCCTCTAGCAGAGTCTGGCATCGCCTTCTCTTACTTGTGTCAGGCTCCTCACCTTCATCCTTCCTATCTGGGCTCTCTTGCTCAATCCCCCTGTGGGTGGGGGCGGTAGAATAACACCTACGGTATCCCCTGCCTGTCGTAACAGGCGACTAAAAGGGGCCCCATGGGCTCTGAACTTTTGAGCGTGGGTTGGCGACCACCAGGCCCTTAATTGAGTCCTGACATTGGTTCCGCCTTACTTGTGCCAAGTTCCTCACTTTCATGTACCGGTATATTAGCCGACTTCCCTTGGTCAACTCTTGTTCTTTTCCCACCCCGACGCTACTCGAGGCCTAGGGAGTCTTTCATTTTCACGTCCTTCGTGGCCCTTGTCTTTCTCTGGCCGATACCTTCGTTTATCGAAATGTCGGATCCTTTCCATTTCATTTTCTATCTGATTAGTTGTACTTCCTCTTAAAACAATAATCACAACCACCACCACCACCACCACCTCCCGAATGCAAGCTCACAGCTTCACACCACTAACCGCACGGCCAACTCGCTCGGTACATCCTCAATAGGGTTAGTGTCCGTCCAGAAAACAGGACCAAATCCGCATGTGCTATGCAGTTCGCATCCGCGACCCCACAGGTGTGGGAAAAAGTGGTAGAAGGAAAAGATTCATGTTTATGAGGAATCAGTAGACTAACATATACACGAGAAATATATTCTGAATATTTTCAGATGTAGTTTACCTGTAAATGTTTGAATCATCTGGAAGAGTCATACTCAGGAGATCACACAAGAACGTGATGGCGCCCCTCATATGCGGTGTTATTTTCACCTCGATACCGTCAACAATGAGCCCCTTTGACTCGTCATCGCACCTGGAATACAAGGATCATTATGCTAATAGTTGGATAAAAAGTAAATCTTCTTATAACTACTGTATTGCCTTATATGCTAGAATAAACCTATCAAGTAAAACAATTTAACATAATGGTAATCATAGTCAATTTATACTCTCCCTTCTGTCTTACAATCCACGAACCCCCGGTGGACGGGGTCAGTAGAATAACACCCACGATATCCCCTTCCTGTCGCAAGAGGCTGCTAAAAGGGGTCCTCACGGGCTCTTACCTTAGGAGCGTGGATTGGTGACCATGGGGCCCTTAGCTGAGTCATGTCATTGCTTCCACTTACTTGTTTCAGGTTCCTCACTTTCATCTATCCTATCCGACCTCTCTTGGTCAACTCTTGTTCTTTCCGACCCCGACGGTATTACGCGTGGAGGCCTAGGGAGTCTTTCATTTTCACACACTTCGTGGCCCTCGACTTCCTTTGGCCGATAACTTCATTTTTTGAAGTGTCGGGTCCCTTCCATTTTCTCTCTCTCTGATTATTGTCGTAGAGAGGATGGTTGCCTAATTGTACTTCCTCTTAAAACAATAATCACCACCACCATGGGGCCCTTAGTTGAGTTCTGGCATTGCTTTTACTTCCTTGTGTGATGCCTATCATTTTCATCTATCCTACATCACCTCCCTTGATTAACTCTTGAACTTTTCCGACCCCGATGATATTAAGTTTGTGAATCGTAGGGAATTTTCCATTTTTACGCCCTTCGTGGCCCTTGGCTTTCTTTGGCCGATACATTCATTTTGCGAACTGTTGGATCCCTCCCATTTTCCCTCTGATTAATGTTAATAGCGGATGGTTGTAAAACAACAATCACCTCCACCACCACCCAGTCCTTGATTTGGAGGTGAAATTCTCTAGAAAGACATTTCTGTTGTCTTTACGATGATCAATCAGTCGTCATAGAAAACGTGGTGCCATGAACTATGACTCCTGTGGTGTCGGGAGTGAAATTTGTGCTGTACGCTAGACAAAAATATCATATTTCATCACCAAATTTCTGGATCTTCAGTTGAGTTGATCTTCAATGGTGTGAAGCATGCCCTATTGCAGTTTTTCGTTCGACAAAAGCTGGATAGTGTCATCTTAAAACTTCGGAAAATGATACAATTGCTCAAGCACCCTGTGGGTTAGGACGGTAGATTACATCCACGGTATCCCCTGTCTGTCGTAAGAAGTGACTGAAAGGGGCCCAAGGGGCTCTTAACTTAGGAGCGTGAATTGGCGATCACGGGGCCTTTAGCTGAGTCCTGGCATTGCTTCCTCTTACCTATGCCAGGCTTTCCATTTTCATCTATCATATCCGACCTTTCTTGGTCAACTCTTGTTCTTTTCCGACCCCGAAAGTATTAGATTTGCGAATCCTAGAGAGTCTTTCATTTTTACGCCCTTCGTAGCCCTTGCCTTTCTCTGGCAACTTTTGAAGTGTCTGATTCCTTAAGATTTTCCTCTGATTAATGTTAACAGAGGATGGTTTCCCAGTTGCACTTCCTCTTAAAACAATAATCACCACCATCTTTCACCAGCAGGGTTGCAATTTTGCCAAATTACTGAAATGCATAAACCGAGTAAAGGTATAAGTGACACAATCGCACTATTCATTACAGGGTCTGGCTCCAGGAGTTGAAAATCATACAGCTTATACAGAAAAACTTACCTCACTTCAAAGTTATGGCCGTGTGAAGGAGCATCTTTCCGTCTACGTTCACTGTCGGTCCTGTAAATAGATCTGTGTAAATGTTATTCCTTGAGTTACGAAATTATAGTATGCACTGTAATATTCAGAATCGCACTGTTGATTACGCACTTACGATTTTTGTGCTGTGAGTTGTGGTTCGTCAGTGCCTTCCTTTGGACCTTCATCAGGAGCCAGGTCGAAGTTCGTCTCACACTTGAGGGAGTTGATCACATTCCAGAACAGACTGTGTGATGCCAGCTTATGGCCCATCACACTGAACACGGGCTGGGGTTCACACCTGCAGTTTGACACACAATTATCTGATGGCAGGACAAATGCTAGGTTAACAGTAATAGACAACAAGTTGTTAATAATAATAATAATAATAATAATAATAATAATAATAATAATAATAATAATAATAATAATAATAATACAATCCTTGCCCATTCTTCTACGGGGTCAGGTATTTTTTTTAAATCGTATGGCCTCAGCTACCGTGTGCAGACATTTCAATTTGACGCCATCTGGCTGTCTGCTCGTCAATTTCGACGTTCCGTTTTACTCTAGGCCCACTAGATGGCAGACAGGGTAAACCGGATCTCTCTTGGGCGTTTTTTATGGCTGAGATTTAATGAATTTTGTCGGGTAAACACCAAATGTGTCACCAGAGATCCTTTACATGCCGACATCGTACGACATGGAGTATCGAATGGATTTTTTTCCGCCCTTCAAAAATCCGGCTACCTCGGCCGGGTTTGAACCCGCTATCTTGGGATCCGAAGGCCGACAGTCTACCACGGATCCACAGAGGCAGGTATGAAGTGAGATGAATCTTCGTAGTGAGTTCTTTATGATCGGATGCCCTTTCTGACGTCAGCCTCATTAGAGGAGTTAATGAGGTGAAATGAATGTGATATATGATAGTTTGAATAACATCAAGGGATCTGCTCAAGGTTTAACGTCCCCATCTGACGGACGAATCACCATCAACAGCGTCGTATGCCCTCACTCCATATGAGCACTGCGGAGAGGTTTGGAATTTATACCAGGTTTTTGGCACGCAATCCAGTGATTGGAAATTGTATAACACCACCTCCCCTACCCTGCCAGCCAACATTCTGTTGGGTTTTTCGACCAACGGGACTCAAACCGTCTAACCAGGCAAATTTAGGTAAGATCATTTGACATTTTACGGACATATTCTCAGAATAAATAATCAGAGATTGGCCAAAAGAATTCTGAATCTTGCCCTATCAACGAAAGTAAAAACCGATTGACTGCTCGAAGTTGGAAAAGATCTTCAGGAAATAGTTCAGAAAATTAGTCGACAATTCCCGCTTTACACACCATCCAAGCACAACCACCAACAAAACCTGGTCAGAAGATCGCAGGAAAAGCCACAAGCGAGAAGATGAAGAGATTTTGGGAGAAAAAGGCAACGATATTAGCTAAATAAGTTCAATCGCGTTCCTCAGTTGGGCATTACGAACAAAGGATAATAATAATAATAATAATAATAATAATAATAATAATAATAATAATAATAATAATAATAATAATAATAATAATAATTGTTATAACGGGGAATTCGCCTGGAAAGGTTTACTGAAGCAAGTGCATATCGGCAGATCAGAGAATGGTGTCAAGATTAACCGTCTTGCTTCCCCTGATGGCCCGATCATCTTACCTAGAAACAACAGGCAAATGTACTAAAGGAACAAGCTCAAAAATCTGGTCTCCAGATTTTCTTTGAGAAAACTACGTAAACGACAATTATCAAAACTGCCCCTCATCACCTAAGAACAGAATCATGGAGGATTGAAGGAGTGGAGAGTTTCAGGTACGTCGGTAGAATAGCACTCATGGTATCCCCTTCCTGTCGCAAGAGGCGATTAAAAGGGCCCCAGAGACTCTTAACTTGGGAGCATGGGTTGGGAACCATGGTACCCTTAACTGAGTCCTAGCATTGTTTCCAGTAACTTGTATCAGTTTCCTCACTTTCACTATCCTGTCCGACCTCCTGTGGTCAACTCTTGTTCTTTTCTGGTTTACAAGGCCTATGGAGTCTTTCATTTTCAAGCCGTTGTCTTTCTTTGGCCGATATGTTCATTTTTCGAAGTGTCGGATCCCTTCCATTGTTTCCCTCTGATTAGTGTTAATAGAGGATGATTGCCAAGTTATACTTCGTCTTAAAACAATAATCACCACCACCACCTGTTACCTCCCTGGTCGGAAGCACAACTGTGATGGTGTCACATTTCAAGTATGCAGGTTGCAGGCTAACACAACAAGAATGGTGTCCGAAGCAGGTACAGCAACGAGCTAGAATAACATAGAGGGGCTGTATGCCTGTCATCAGCGCTCCCTGCTTGAAGCAAGTTGATAAGGGGCAGCCATGTTAACGGTTGTCAAAACAAAGCGAATTGGCGCGAGAGCATATGTTGAGGTGACAGGGAGATCGTGGATGCCAATTTAATTCCCTACGTTTTAAGAAGTGAAAACATAGATTCTCGCTTTCAAGAATGCCAGCCGTAAGCTCAGCGTATGGTTGTTCTAATCGGAATAATAAAACCAAGGATATATCGTATTTTAAGTAAGTATTACTGAATTATAGCCGAGATTCCTTTTTGTAATTTCTGTTTGTAATTAAATCCATTTTATTGTTTACTTAGCGAAAGTACAGATAGCCACGGTAATTATTTGTCGAATTTTGTTTCAGATTTCGTTTAAAAACAAGGAATTAACGGAACAATGCGTTGTGAGGGCGAAAAGAGATAAATGGTATCCCACTCAATTCAGTTGCTTATGCTCTGTACATTTCCAGCCCTATTTAATTTTCATTCACATTTACAAATAAAGGAAATGGAGCGCCCAGCACCAAGAAAACGTAACCACAAAAAAACACTTATTTCGTTCAAACGTACACTAAATATGATAAATACAGCATTTTACTGCTATTTTTGAAATGTATACAGCCTTTACTGTAGATGTCTGTTGTCTTGGATTTAAAACTATGTCACACTTCATAATGGACAACTTTCAAGCTTACCTTTCAGCTAGTAATCCCAGTATGATATGGTAATGGGAGAAACATGATATCCCCCCTATATTATAATAAATAATTACACTAAACGATTATTGTGGTAAAGTATTCATGGGCCGCCTCTTTGGTGTACTGGTTAGCGTGAGCAGCTGCCACCCCTGGAAGCCCGGGTTCGATTCCCGGCTCCGCCACGAAATTTGAAAAGGTGCACGAGGGCTGGAACGGGATTCTATCAGCCTGGGGAGGTCAACAGAGTAGAAGTGGGTTCGACTCCCACCTCAGCCATCCTCGAAGTGATTTTCCGTGGTTTCCCACTTCTCATCCAGGCAAATGTCGGGATGGTACCTAACTTAAGGCCACGGCCGCTTCCTTCTCGTCCCCCACAAGGCCCCTGTTCAGCATAGCAGGTGCTGCCGTCCCTCACAGTTGTATCCCCCGACCCAATGTCTCACGCTCCAGAAAACTGTCTTTGAGGTGGTAGAGGTGGGATCCGTCGTTGAGTCCGTGGGAAAAACCAACCCGGGAGGGTAAACAGATTAAGAAAGGAACACAGTACTCATGAGGATGCAATAATTTTAGAAATATGTACAGAATGAGGTTGTAACCTATTGTAGGTCCCAATGATTTTAAAGCTTCCTGTCATAAATATTTATGTCCATCACTTTTATTCTAATTTACGCTTAACCACAACAGCCAAGCAGGGTAACGCTCTTTTTCTGATTTCGAGGCCTATTCGTATGTCACTGTGCGATGATTTCGAACTACCGGTACCCTACAATCAACTGATCGTGATGTTGGCCTCGTGCCGCAATATGATGAAGTGGCGGTATTCGCTTTAATGCTTCAAGCTATCGGCAACGGTCTTTAATTCTCCCCCAGTGATTCTAAAATGCGTATTTTATACACTTTTCGTCATTTAAAGGCCATGCCCCCTTGCTTGTGTGACAACAATAAACATGGCGGACTTTCGTTCTATTAGCTTCACCCAGGCAGCGCTTCCGCCTCTCTATGTTATTTATTCTAGCTCGTTGAGGTACAGGCAGCGAAAAATTACTTTCACTTCAGCCGGAGCTGCCGCGCGAGTGGACTGGGACGGCTTTGTTCCCGAGTTGCGGGGATAGAGTGCGCGGTCAGGCAGTGCAGTGAGCGTGGTTAGATGTTAGTGTACACGCCATTTTCGAGTGGAGTTTTTATTGAGCGCACATTATTAGTGTTGGATTCCTACCCTTGTTCAATGTCACTTGTGTTGGCTGTCAGAATGGCGACTATGGATATTTCTAGTTGAAATATTTATCCAAAATAATAAATCTTATGACAGAACAATTCGCAAATTTCTCCGTCGTTTCCGTGACTCTGTACTGCTTGATGTAGAAGGGGGAGTTAAATGAAAACGGAACACCCGCTACGTGACCATGGAATGGTTATATTCAAAGGTAATTCCCAAAAGCGTTAATACATTTATTCCACTGGGAGACGAGACGATCAATTCCAGTTTTGTAGAAAGAGGTAGGTCGCTGACGGATCCACAACCGCATCCACTCTTGCACTTCCTGGTCCGAATTAAGCCAACGTCCACGAATGTCTTTCTCCAGATCGCCAAAATATGAAAATCACAAGATGAAAGATCCGGGCTGTGTGGAATATGTTGAAGTGTTTCCCAAACAAACCGCTGAAGCGTAGCGTTCGCCAGATTGGAAGTATGGGGGCTAAGATTATCATGCAACAGAATGACTCCGTCCGACAGCATTCAAGGGTTTTTATGGCGTGTCGCAGTTTCTACATAGTGTCTACATAGCGCTGCGCGACCAGAAAAAGATCCACAATTCTCTGCTCTTCTTCATGTGCCTTCATTTCTACAGCTGGACGAACATACTAAACCAGTGCGCGCACCAACAAAGACATAACCCAACGACTGCATGCACCTGTGAGTTGTCACTAAATAGTTCTTCTACTACAGCGATGGCAGTATCGATACGTAACAACAGTGTTGCCATCTTTCACGCGGAATCTGTGCCATGGCGGGTGTTCGGTTTCATTTGATTGCGCCTTGTGCCAAGGCCAACAAATATAGAATATTAGTTGGGTTTATTTTCAAAACGAGGTAACAGCCATTGGAATATTCGATTCAAAAGCACTACTGCAACAAAACTATGTAAATCCATTTCCTGAGCTGCTCAAAAACTCTTTAAGTTCAGGGTTTATGAAATGGTTCCAGGACTTAGTAAGTCTCTAACATACTTTAGAGTGATTAATCGTATTGTTTCAAAACTTTGTAAGTCCAAAACATCTATTATTATTTCTTGCTACAGTGTCCTGAAAGAGGAATGATTCAGCAAGAAATACGAAGAAAGAACATATTTTAACACTGCTTCAGTACTTGAAGTGCTACTGGTTTTTTTTTTTTTCAGTTTTCATCTGTCGGCCAATCAATGGTCTACGGATGATCCCAAACATTTTGTATACAGCATTGTATAAGTTTATAATTTCCATGTTCCGTATTGCTGACAATATAGTTATTGTAGAAAAATAAAGTAATTCACCTAATCAATACAATATAAAATTTGCAAACGAGGGAATCCACTTAATCAGTCCACCTAATTAGGTGGATTACCTCATTGGTATACAATAATTACACCATTGTCTTCACCGGCGATACAATTTGTTCCTTCTTGACGAATTGGCGCTCAATATTACTTGAGACCCGATGGTGTGGTAAAAAGTAGAAGCCTGGGAAAGGAGAGAACAAGATAACTTCCATAACCAATAATGAAACAAGGGAAAATCTTAATGCAATAAATCCAGCTACAAAAAGTTTGGAGTCAAGGACCTTTGGTTGAAGCATTTTGACCTGAGTGGCGCAATATGTAAAAGTAGGTGTTATACAAAGAAGTGCTGTCTGAAGCAGATAAAATCCTCCTGAAATGGATGATGAATCAATGGAAGACACTATTCCTATTGTCGAAGCTGGGTTCTTCACATTTTAATGAATGTATTCCGAATACAGAAGAAAATATTTGTTGTTCATTGACTTTTTCTTACTTTTCTCGATGCTGTGCTACATGTTTACAAAATATTAATCATCTTTTTTACTTACATGCAGAATAAATGCTCCAAAAGGAAAAGCCTCTTAATTCAAAACAGCTAAACCGCTCCAAAACTGCATCGAAACTACGTACGTGCAAAATACGAAGAGCGTGCTATATTGTTTTACACTATATATTTTTTCTACCCAAATGAAGTACAATACACATCAGTTGTTACGTCCACCTTCTCAACTTAATCTCCTTGTAACTGTATGCACTTTTGCCATCGATGTGTCAGTCTCTCCAGACCTTCCTGAAACCATTCTTTCAGAGTGCTGCGTACCCATGCCTTGACAGCTGTGTCCCGTTCTGCAAAATCCTCAAAACGGCTATCACGCGGAGGTTTCTTCATGTTAGCGAACAAGTGATAATCACTTTGTGCCAAGTCGGGAGTGTATGGTGGGTGTGGCAGCACCCATTGCATCGACTGTTGTTTCGTTTGTGGCTCATGGTAATGGAGCCATGTCTTATCACCAGTCACAAGCCTAGCCATGAAGCCGGCTGGATCTCGATAATGGCGTTGTGGAAGTTCTCTGCACACGTCCACACGTCTCTGCTTTTCGTCTGCAGCAAAAGTCTAGGCACCCACATGGATGACATCTTTCCCGTGGCTGCCTCCATTTCCGTGAATGTGATGCATTTGTTTCCTTGGATAGCCTGTTCGACCCGGGCAATGTTGGCTGGTGTTGACACTGTCTCATTCCTTCCAGAACTGGTTCCCTTGTTGGCCGATGTGCGTCCTGTTTTCCAACTTTCCATCCAGTTGTAAACTCTTTTCCATGCCGGCGCATGTTCTGAACAGATTGCCATAAGGCGCTGATGAATTTCTGCAGTGGTCACGCCCTCATTCCATAGGAACCAAGTCGTATAGCGCTGTCCCTGACGGTTGATTTCCATGTTGTCTGTTCCTACGCTGACAGTGTTGTTGTGAAATGACTATGTCGAGTGCATTCGTTGGCCCCTGTGCGTGTGCTGCTACCAAACGGTGGAACAAGTCGCTAGTTACACGTCATCACGTTCAAAAGTGAAATGTGAACCATACCCGGATGTACAAAAAATAAAGTGTAAAACAATATAGTACGCCCCTTGTATATTTCTTTATATCCGATTTCCTATTTATGCAATCTTTCCAAGACCATATTAGCCCCAAAACTATCGTTATCCGATACCGTATAGCATCAAAGAATTGTCAATTTCGGCTGTGAGCTTGCATTCGGGGGATAGTAGGTTCGAATCCCACTATCGGCAGCCCTGAAAATGGTTTTCCGTAGTTTCCCATTTTCACACCAGGTAAATGCTGGGGCTGTACCTTAATTAAGGCCACGGCCGCTTCCCTCCAACTCCTAGGCCTTTCCTATCCCATCGTCGCCATAAGATCTATCTGTGTCGGTGCGACGTAAAGCCCCTAGCAAAAAAAAAAAAAAATTGTTAATTTTCCCAAAGAACAATTCAACACAATTTTCTGTGGTTGTACGAACATTTCTAAACTTTGACTTACACAGTCTTGGAATTGAACGAGTCAATTGAGGCCTTCTGTAACGTAAATTAACTCCCGCCCGAGCTGCTATAGCTTACCGGTGAGTCGATCAATGGACTGCGGGAAATGTGTTTTCCCGACGTCCCCTGCATAATATGCTAACTTTACGTAGATTGACGGATGCAGAGTGGCCACGGCAGGTCCATGGTCCGACAGCTCCGCACTCCGACCGGCCAACCAAGCAGAGGAGCGGTGGCCACGACTATACCGTGGCTCTGCGCCTCTGTATTCGGCAGAGGGAGAGGGGCTGGTCCCCACCGTCGACTGTCCTGAGAATGGTTTTCCGTGGTTTTCCGTTCTCCTGCACTAAGGGGAGTGCCGGGACAATTCCTAGTATAGGCCACGGACGCCTAAGCTCACACATTTACCACACATCTTCGTCACTACCACAAATCTCTTGGCCTCAGGGACGGCCTCACCCTCTGGGAGGCCCGCCTCCCCCTTGAGGGGAAGAATGAAAACATTTAACAGTAGTAATTTCCGTTGTAAAATTCAAAACTTGAATCAGCATTGTAATAGGCGTCTTCCCAAAATTAACACATCTTGTGTGCAATCGTGACTTACGATTTGCAACTTGGGATGTCGTGAAATAGCGATACTGCCTTACGGTGTCGAAGGCTAGATACTAAGGTTTTCGTCAACGAACCTTCTTTGAAATGTAGATGATCAAGATCTCAAGGAGAGACCACATCACCAACGAAGAAGTATTCTGCCACATCAAAAATCTTTCGTAGTCTTAACCCTCGGAAAAGGCAGGACAGCAGCCCGTTTTGGTCACATCTTCAGCCATTACAAGTCCAACCTGAATCAACTGCTCACAGACAACAAGATAGAATGATGATCCTGCACGGACCCTTCGAATCAGTTTGACATCCTATATGCAGAAACATGAAGTAGGAAAAAATACGCCATGATGGTAGGCAAACTTCTGTGAAGAGACGGTATCAAAAGAAGAAAAAGAAGAACAAGAGGTTGTTCTCTTGTATTTAAATCTACAAGACTTTCAAATTTCAAATGTCTGGGATTTATCGGTGTATTTTGATATTAACTTG
This sequence comes from Anabrus simplex, assembly GCF_040414725.1. Classification (NCBI taxonomy): domain Eukaryota; kingdom Metazoa; phylum Arthropoda; class Insecta; order Orthoptera; family Tettigoniidae; genus Anabrus; species Anabrus simplex. The sequence goes on from NC_090271.1 coordinate 32,233,409, forward strand.
GTGACGTATACTTTATTAGCGATCTTATATCAGCTAGACAAAATATTAGGTACGTCATACATATCACAACAATTAGCGATGTTTCTTCTTCCAGAGCATTTCACCTACTGCTAATGGTGAAGGAGACCATTAGTACTTACCACAAATATTATAATATTCTGCAGTGTGTACTAACCTCCAGTAAAACGTATAGAGATTCTGACCATATCTCTTGTGTCCATCCTCGTAAATGATGTCAAAACTAGAACATAAAATGCATTATTTTTATTTTTATTATTTGTTCATTTACTCTATATAATAACATACATAAATATTGTGTAACTCAATACAAGAAATACGGATTATATAATCAAGTGGCAAAAACAATTGCACGACACATGTCCCATTGTGGGGCGGTAGAATAACACACACGCTATCCATTGACTGTCGTAAGAGGCCACTAAAAGGGGCCATAGAGGCTCTCAGCTTGGGAGCGTCGTTGGCCACTACGGGGCCCCTAGCTAAGTCCTGACATTGCTTCCGCTTGCACCAGGCTCCTCTTTCATCTATACTGTCCGACCTCACTTGGTCTACTCTTTCTTTTCCGACCCCGATGGTATTAGAGCATTCGAGGCCTTGAGAGTCTTTTATTTTCTCGCCCTTCGGGACCCTTCTCTTCATCTGGCCGATATCAGTTTTGGAAGTGTCGGATCCCTTCCATTTTTTCCCTCTGATTAGTGTTAATAGAGGATGGAAGCCCTGTTGTACTTGCTCGAAGAACAACAGTCACCGCCACTTTTTCCAGTACAGTACCTGAGACGTTCTCTCTCTCTCTGACTTATAAATTTTGAATCAAGTATTTTCTGTTTAGTGATAGACACCGCACGGCATACAGGGCTTCCCGGTGGATGACTTTTGTTTAGTGTTTCAGCTTCAGACTGCTTGACCGACAATTTGACTCAGTCGATAGGTCGTTATCTCTTTTTCTGGCAAGTTTAATCCACTTTCCTGATTTTTTCCCCGTTCTAGTGACATCGTTTCTGTTAGTCTCTCTGACGCAGGTAAAGTTCCTAATTTTCTCTAGTGACAGTTGGAGTCCTGCTTTGGCCGCCTGTTTTCGGACACAGTTGACCTGGATTGCCAATATTTCCAGATATTCAGCGTCCAGGGCGGTGTCGTCTGCAAAGACCGGGCAAGTTGCTGCCAGCCCTTCCACCTTGTGATCAGGTAGATAACTATGGACACCCAAGCTGATCAGTTCCTTGTGCCATTTTCAAGTAAATTGTTCAAGAGGAGTTAGGAAAGTATGTCCTTGTCTGACCCCTATTTTGATCTCGAAGCTTTCCGAGAACACCTGTTTGTGAATATCATCATTATGCAACACGCTTCATTTCATTGGCAATTGTTGAACTTCATCTTAAACTCCCCCTGTGGCTGGAGGTGTAGAATAATATCCACGGTATTCCCTGCTTGTCGTAAGAGGCGAGGAAAAGGGGCCCCAGGGGCTTTTAACTTGGGAGGTTGGGTTGGCGACCGCGGGGCCCTACCTGAGTCCTGGCATTGCTTCTGATTTCTTGTCCAAGGCTCCTCACTTCATGTATCCTACCCGACCTCCAATGGTCAACAGTTGTTCTTCTCCGACCCCGAAGGTATTAGGTATCGAGGTCTAGGGAGTCTTTAATTTTCACGCCCTTCGTGGCCCTTGTATTTCTTTGGCCGATACCTTTATGTTTCCAAGTGTCGGGTACCTTCCTTTTTTTCTCTATGATTAGTGTTATGTAGAGGATGGTTGCCCAGTAGTTGTTCTTCCTCTTAAACTAACAATCACCACTTTTCATCTTAAAACTCATTGCGATTTGCCCGTGTTGTGAAGTCTACAATACCACTAACATTTACATTAAATGTTTCAATATTAGAAAAAAATGAATTGTCACTCACCTTTTGTTAGCGATGGTTTGCGAATTATAATCTTCGAGATCCAGGTCGATATCAGTTATGTATTCTGTTCTGAAAGAGAAGCAAAGCATACTGTAGGTGGTTTGTGATGGAAGTTGATTTGCGCTCGGAACAACACAGAAAAGGACATGTGGAAAAAGAACGCAAACAAAACAGAAAATAAAACTATACTGCCTTGTAGAATTACACTGACTTGTCTAAATTTCATTCCAGCATACTTTAAACTCGTCCTTGACGAGTTGGTTTTAGTTACTGGAGAATTGTAATACCACCCAGTGACTGCAGCAGAGACAGAACACGTCAGTCTAATGTTACTGCCGATAAGTTACTCTTACTAAAGTGTTTTCATTCTTCCCCTGAAGGGGGAGACGGGCCTCATAGACGGTGACGGCGTCTCTCAGGCCAGGAAATTTCAAAATCAAATCAAAATCTCTTTATTTGCAAATGAGGTGTCTACCTCGGTGGCAAATGGTACACTAAAATACATTATTGTCAAGCACTAAATTTTAAATTAACAGGAGACGAAGAAAATTTTTCTAGAATACAATATTATACAATTTACGCTAATAATGTTTTCTATTAAACACACACATCATCCTTAATAAATTTATATTGTTTACAAAATTCTACTTATAATATCTTACAAACATAGTCAACTCATATACAGTACGGTATGTGAAATTACTTCTAATAATACTATACAACTGGTATAAGATTAAAATTAACACTGAATTTATTTACATATTTATATTTTACCCATTTTGGAACCTAAGTAGCATAACGACCTGCTGCGTCTTAACCAGAGCCCCTTTTGCCACCACTTTTCAGAGTTCCTGAAGGGCCTTCACAGCTACCGTAGCGGTCCCAGGGCCCTCGAAGTCCCCACTGTACTTCACCCCTACAGGCAGTCCCCTACTTGGGCTGTCCAAACTCCTTAGACCAGGGGATGGAATTAATTTAATCACACACATTTATTATTTACAATATCCTGCACTGGTCGAATGCCCTCTAACATTTTATTATCTCTGTTGTTGTTTATTCTCTTCTTGAATATCTGTACAGATTTTGGAAAAGGATCAAACACTACCCCTGGTAAACTGTTCCACTCCTTCACACCCTTCCCAATGAAAGAAAATTTACCCCAATCGCTTCTGCTAAAATTCCTTCTAATTTTGTACTTGTGGTCAGTTCTACCAATATAATTATTTTCCAACCGAAGCCTCTCACGGATATCTCCCCATGCTTCTTCTCCTGTATAGGCTCTATATAATCCTATAAGTCTAGTTTTCTCCCTTCTCTTACTTAAAGTTTCCCACCCAAGTTCCTTTAACATTTCTGATACACTACTCTTTCTCCTGAAATCCCCTGTTACAAACCTTGCTGCTTTCCTCAGCACACCATCTAGTTCTTTTATTAGGTATTCTTGGTGAGGATCCCAAACACTGTTTGCATATTCCAATAATGGACGAACCATACTTAAGTAACTTTTTTCTTTTAATTCTTTGTTGCATCCTTTAAGTAGTCTCATTATGACATGTAACGATCTGTATGCTTTCCCAACAATGTCATCAACATGACCCTTCCAGTGCAAATTACTTTCAAATCTCACACCTAAGTATTTGCACTTGCCATCTTTTGGGATAACTACCTCATCCAACGTATATTCAAATTCAGTTTTAAAGCTCCTGTTTGTAAATGTTGTAACAGTTGATTTGCCTCCATTAATCTTCATATTATTTTCTTCAACCCATTCTTGGATATTGTCAAGGTCCCTTTGTAATTCTGAACAATCCTCAATGTTATTTATTTCCCTATAAACAATTATGTCATCTGCATACAATCTTATTTTCGATGTTATATTGTTCCCTAAATCATTTGCGTATATTAAGAAAAGTAACGGACCGATTATACTACCCTGTGCAATTCCCTTCCAGACTTTCTCTTCCTGTGATATATTATTTCCTACTTTGACTTTCTGAACCCTTGAATTTAGAAATCTTCTTATCCAACGTATAACCCTTACATCCAATCCTATTCCCTCCAATTTCTTTAATAATATTCCATGTTCCACTCTATCAAAGGCTTTGGAAAGATCTATGGCTATGCAATCTAACTGGCCTCCTGAATCTAACTGATCTGATATGTCCTGCTGAAATCCCACCAGTTGTGCCTCGCAAAAAACTTTCTTTCTAAATCCATACTGGCTCCTCATGAACCAATTTTTATCATCACATATCCCTCTGATGTACTTTGCTATTAAACTCTCCAGTATTTTACAAACTATACTGGTCAGGCTGATTGGTCTGTAGTTCTCTGGTTTCCTTTTATCACCCTTTCCTTTATAAATTGGTATTATTATAGATTCCTTCCATTCCTTTGGTAACACACTATTATTTATGACATAGTCAAAGAGAAATTTTAAATAAGGCACTATATACCACCCCATTGTCTTTAATACCTCCCCAGTAATTTGATCACTTCCTGCTGCTTTTCCTTGCTGAAGCAGTTGGATTTCTCTGAAAATATCTTCATTTGTGAATGAGAAGCTTCTTGTTTCCCTCTGTGTCTCTCCCTCTCTATCTTCTGTTACGGTTTCCAAGTCCTGACAATCTTCTACTGAAACTCGGAATTCCCTACTAAAGAGGTTTGCTTTCTCAGTATCTGCTAAATAGTGTTCACCCCCTTCTCCCACCATTGTAGGAATTTGGATTCCTTTTCCTTTTTGATTCCTAATATATGAATACAGCTTTTTCCATTTCCCTTTGTGGTCATTACCCTCTTGAAGAATGCCATTCATATAATTCTCTTTTGCTTCCTTTTTCACTCTATTCAGTTCCCTCATTAGCTGTTTTCTACTTTCTCTACTCTCCCTACCTTCTTTGATTTTCCTGTTTACTATTCTACATTTTCTTTTTAATTTTCTTATTTCCTTTGTATAATAAACAGGGTCTGAGGTCATTTTACCCTTCTTAACAGGTACAAATCTCTTCTCTCCTTCCCAAATGATTCCTTTAAATTTAGCCCAAAGTGTATCCACATTATTCCCTTCACTTATCCAACAAATGAATTGTGATTTAAGGTAAGTCCCAAATTCATCAACTTTAGTTTTTCTGTATAATTTCTTGTCTTTTGTGACCCTCTTATTAAGCATTTTTGGTACAAGTCCTACATCCATTATTACAGCCTTATGGTCACCTATTCCTTCAATTACCTCAGTTTTATCAACAATTTCCCATGGTTTAACCAAGAATACATCTAGCCAGTTATTGAGACGAGTTGGTTCTTGTACTACTTGTGTAAATCATCCCTCCCAAATTAACTTATTTGCCAGTTTCTGTTCATGGGCTTCACTTGCAGCTCCATTCCATTCAACTTCAGGCAAGTTTAGATCTCCCCCAATTATTACCGTATCATTATTGTTTTTATGAGTATAATCTATTATTTTCTCAAATATTTCCATGTCTCTTTCCTCTCTTCCAGGCCTATATGTTCCTATAATTTGTCGTTGTAATGGAGTTGTGTGGAGAAGGTGAGAGGGTTGGCGGCCGTGGCCTATACTGTAAACTGTCCCAACATTCGTCTTAGTGCAGGAGAATGGAAAAAGACGGAAAACTATTCTCACAACAGCCGACGGTGGGGAGCAGCCCCTCTTCGTCTTAACCCAGTGGGTGCGGGCGGTATAATAACTCCCATGGTATCTCCTGTCTGTTGTAAGAGGCGACTAAAAGACGCCCCAGGCGCTGTGAACTTGGAAGCGTGGGTTGGTGACCAAGGGGCCATTAGCTGAGTCTTGGCATTGCTTCCACTTACTTATGTCAGGCTCCTCACTTCATCTATCTTATCCGACCTCCCTTGGTCAACTCTTGTTCTTTTCCGACCCCGACGGTATTAGATCACTCGAGGCCTAGGAAGTCTTTCATTTTCACGCCCTTCGTGACCCTTGCCTTTCTTTGGCCGATACCTTCATTTTTCGAAGTATCGGATCCCTTCTTTCTCTTTCATCAGGATTAACAGTTATCCGCGGCTTCGCTCACGTGGATTTCGAAGTTTTTAAAAACTAATCGTTCCCCGGTACTGCACTAAGGAAATATCTGAAAATTCCTCAAATATTAAAAACTCACCGAAAAATTGAGTTTCATTTACCCCAGAAACTCTCTGTAAACCACCTTTGCGGTATTGCCCTTTGGAGCTAAGATGATCATGCGAAGTAGAAGTGTAAGGAACAGTCTTCTTTCAAGTAGAAAGACAAGAAACCTCATCCCCACCTAAGAGGATTTTCCGAAAACAAAAGATATGTTTCTTAATTTTTAAAGGAGACTCCAAATACAAATTTTCACATCTGTAACATGTTAAGTTTTTGACATATACTGTGGATATACCGGTACACATTTTAAAAATCTGCCCGCTTTTTCAAGTATTTTCACCCCCTTAAGTGGATTTTCCGATACCAAAAGAATACGCGTTTCTTTATTTTAAAGGAGATTCCAGAAAAACAATTTTCGAGTCTTAACATCTTCTGTTTTTGAGATATCAGCATCCTCATAAAAAATTAAACTTCTTCTTCTTCACTTCTTTCCACCCCTCTCCCCCTAAGTAGACTTTACGAAAAGAATAAATACGTGTTTCTTTATTTTTGAAGGAGATTCAAAATCCAACTTTCACGTCTAAAACATATCCTCATAAATAGAATTCAACTCCTTTACTTATTCCCTCCCACTCCCCATTAAGTCGATTATCCGAAAACCAAATAATACATGTTTCTTTATTTTTCAAGAAGATTCGAAAAACAAATTTTCACGTCTGGAACATCTTTAGTTTTTGAGATATACGGTACGTACCTTCATTCAAAGAATTCAACTCATTTTTAAATCATTCGCTCCCCTCCCCCTCCTTTAAGTGGATTTTCCGAAAACAAAAGAATACGTTTATATTTAATTTGAAAGAAGATTCCAAATACAGACTTTATTGCCTGTAACTTCTTTAGTTTTTGAGATATATGTATTGTCATAAAAAATGTAACTCCTTTCTCACATCCCAAGCACATTAAGTTGATTCCCCGCTCTCCCTATCACACAAAACAATGTGTGTTTATTTTTAAATCAAATTCTAAATACCAATTTTCACGTATGTAACCTTCAGTTTTTGAGATATATGTTTCGTCATAAGAATAATTGAACTCCTTTTTCACCCGCACACCCCAAGTTGATTTTCCCCAAAAATTGCCTGTTTCTTTATTTTTAAAGGAGATTACATGTACCAATTTTCACGTCTGTAACATCTTTAGTTTTTTAGATATAAGTATCCTCATACACATAATTCAACTAATTTTTCAAGTCTTCCACCCCCACCCCCATATCTGGATTTTCCGAAAACAAAAGAATACATGTTTCTTTATTTTTAAAGGAGTTTCCAAATATCAGTTTTCACATCTGCAACATCCGTAGTTTTTGAGATTATAAGTACCCTCATACAAAGAATTCAACTAATTTTTCAATTCCCTCAACCCACTTAAGTGGATTTTCCAAAAACAAAGAAATACGTATTTCTTTTTTAAAGGAGACTCCAGATACCAATTTTCACCTCTGTAACATCTTCAGTTTTTGAGATATCACTAACCGAATGAAAAGAATTCAATCCCCTTTTCAGTCCCTTTTACCCTTACCCCTTAAGAGGTTTTTCTGAAAAAAAATGTTTATTTTTGTAAAGAGTTTAAAAATACAGTTTTCGCGTCTGTAACCTGCTAAGTTTATGAGATGTTCTGTAGATATTCTAACTTTAAAAATTCACCCTCTTTTTCAGTTCCCCTTAAAGTGGATTTTCCGAAAATAAATTACCGTATCTACCTTTCCCTACTTTTGCAGGGGATTCCAAATACCATTTTTTACGTCTGTAACAATTTACGTTTCTGAGATATACTGTGTTTATTGTCTTTTTAAAAATTCACCCCAATGTCACTCCTGTTCACCCCCAATTAATTGGACTTTCCAAAAACAAAAAACGTGACTTTCTTTATTTTTAAAGGGTATTACAAATACCAATTTTCATGTCTGTAACATCTTCAGTTTTAAGATATAAGTATCCTCATGAAAGGTATTCAACCCCTTTTCCATCCTCTTCACTCCCCTGAAGGGGATATTCCGAAAACGAAAAAATTCATGTTTCCTTATTTTTAGAGAAGATTCTAAATACCAATTGTTACGTCTGTAAAGTTTTAAGTTTTTAGATATGCTCATTTTAACAATTCAACCCCCTCTTCCCCTTAGCGACGGAATATACAAAAATACTCCCTTAGTGAGCACCTACACTCTAATGTAAATGTATCACCAAAATTTCATTTCTTTATGTCCGGTAGTTTTGGCTCGGCGATGATGAATCAGTCAGTCAGTCAATCAGTCAGTCAGTCAGTCAGTCAGTCAGTCAGTCAGTCAGTCAGTCAGTCAGTCAGTCAGTCAGTCAGTCAGTCAGTCAGTCAGTCAGTCAGGAGATGTTACTTTATATACTTAGATTATTGCGTAGTTGCACTTCCCCTTAAAACAATAATCACCACAACCACCACTGGACTTAGGACATTGTAGGTAGACCATCACTTCTTCCGGCTCGGTGATATCAAAGTATTCGAGTCCCAGGCTGTTCGAGTGCGCTTTCTTTGATGTTTGTTTTGTCATTTCAGTAGTCTTCTTCAGTATCTTTCTGATCAGTAAGTACTAATGGCCACACGTTATTTAAGCTTATTAAAAAGCATTGGCAACAACTACCACTATTGCCAACTAGTTCGTTATTATGAGGACTAAACAATATTTCAACGTCAATGAAGAACTTGCCAATAAAACATTACGTATGTGAATATCGCCTTTACTAAAGGTCGTAAGGTAAAAACATATGAGACATAAAAGATTGATAATAGGTTGTCTATAAGGGGCATTCAAAACGAAACGAGCCGGAGGCTATACAATGAAAACCTGTACCGTTATTTCAAAAGTATTGCCCAGCATTGTTGAGGCCTCTTACAGCCTCCTCTAGCTCACCTTGGATTTTTAGGGTCACGCCGACGCTGCATGCTTCCACTGGAGACTTTGTCGTTTTGACTCGGGTTCGAAGTGATGACACCAGCGACCACTCGTGACAAGAACTCATCCCCTTCCTTGGCATAAGATGTTCAAGAGAGAGGTCCATTCGACATGCTTCCTGTTTTGGTTGAATACTGTGAGGCACCCACTGGGAGCACATTTAGCGAAATTCCAATATCTCCTTAATGATGACGCGAACACTCCCGACGCTCACTCCGACCTCTGCGGCGATGGCTCCTATCGTAACTTGCTGGTCTTACATAATGAGGGCATCCACCTGCTGGTAATGCGGTGTGGCGTTCCAGACCGTGCATCGTTGGCCAACGACATCCGTCCTTCCCTGAATCGCTTGACACTTGCAACGGACTTGCAGTGTTCTCCGTACCCTTGTCCCATTCTTCAATGAATTTTGGTTCCCCTCACTCCTTCTGATATCAGGAAACGCTCTACACCGCTTTTCTCTTCTTTGAAGCCCCCATTTCACTGTTGTCAGCACGACTGGGTGCAGTGCACGATCAACGAGTGCTCGTAGTCATGTGGTGTGCACCCATGTCCTTCCAGCGGCGAGTTCAGGTCCTCAGTGCCCTTATAGGAACCACACCTTCTTCCGCAGACAATAGCATTACGATCCCTTCAGCGGTTTTCATTTTATAGCCTCCAGCTCGTTTCTTTTTGAATGGCCCTCATATAATTGTTGTTAAGGCCGGAGATATTTGGAAGTATATCAAAATTGTATTAATCACGAATCCCTCTGGTTCATCAGTGATATTCCAGGGAAAGTATTTCAATTTGTAAAACAATTTAGAGACGCTACAAACGACGTGGATACTCCAGCCCGTGCTTCTTCAGTTCTCTAAACGAACGAAGTCGTACTTAGTTCATACTAAAAAAGTGGTAGATTTCAATGAACGAGCATATAAATTCGTAGGAGCCGAGGTGTAAATCAGCGCCATTCACATTCTGGCCCTCTTTCAGACATATGAAAATGTTGGCAAATAATGGTAGGGAAAAGGTCTACTAAGAGGTGGGGGCAGATGCGTTCTCAGTTAAGAGATCCTTCAACACCTCCAGCTGCAGCTCCATCAAGTCACAAGTTACTACTAGTGACGTAGATCTCTATTCATCTTTTTCTTCTTCCTCTTCTTCCTTCCATCATCTGTAGGGTCGCGGGTGCGAACTGTGCCGTACATGTGGATTTGGCCCTGTTAAAAGGCCGGATGCCCTTCCTGACGCCAACCCTATATGGAGGGATGTAATTACTATAGCGTGTTTCTGTGATGGTTGGCAGTGCAGTGTGTTGTCTGAATATGAAGAGGAAAGTGTTGGAACAAACACAAACACCCAGTACCCGGACCAGAAGAATTAAAATCCCCCACCCGACCTGGAATCGAACCCGGGATTCTCTGAACCGAAGCCCTCAACGCCGACTATTCAGCCAATGAGTCGGACGAAGTAGATCTCTATTACGTCGTGGATATTGAAAATGTTGACTATCTTCTCAACTAGTGGGAAGAGGCTTGTTTCTTTCTGTTCCAGCAAAATGTACGTCCAGTGAGCGTAACTTTTGCAAAGCAGGTTCACTAACAACGAACAGAAAAACTCAATTATATCCAGACTGGGATCATAACTAGCTGTTATCCGCGTCTTTGCTCGCGTGGATTTCGTAATTTGATAAAAGTAATCAATCCTTCCTCGATACAGTACTGCAATAAGATATTATCTGAAAATTCCTCAAATATTAAAAACTCACCGAAAAATTGAGTTTAATTTACTCCAGTACCACTTTGTAAACAACGTTTGTGGAATTGTCTTTTGGGGCTAAGATGACCAGGATCCTCGCTCAAGTCAAAAATAAAAATAAACGTGTTTCTTTATTTTAAAAGGAGATTTCGAATACCATTCTCCACGTCTGTAACACCGTCAGTTTTTGAGATAAGTATCCCCATAAAAAGAATTCAAAATTTTTCTGTCCTTTTCACTCCCCCTCAAGTGGATTTTCCGAAAGAAAGAAGTACGGTTTTTTTTATTTTCAAAGAAGATTGTAAATACCTATTTTTACATCTGTAACTTGTTAAGTTTTTGAGGCATACTCATTTTAAAAAATCACCTCCAAGTTTCATTTTTTGCATCCCCCATTAAGTGGATTTTTCAAAAATAAAAAATTCGTGTTTGTTTCTTTATTTTTAAAGGGAATTCCAAAAATCAATTTTCTCGTCTGTGAACTGTAAAGTTTTGAAATATACATATAGTCATTTAAAGTTTCACCTCCTTAGCGATGGAATATCCGAGAGTACTTCCTTAGTGAGCACCTATACTGTAATATAAACGTATCTTCAAAATTTAATTTCTTTATGTCGAGTAGTTTTGGCTCGGCGGTGATGAATCATTCAGCCAGGCCATGTTAATTTATATATATATATATATATATATATATATATATATTCTATTTGCTTTACGTCGCACCGACACAGATATGTCTTACGGCGACGATGGGATAGGAAGGGCCTAGGAACTGGAAGGAAGCGGCCGTGGTCTTAATTAAGGTACAGCCCCGGCATTTGCCTGGTGTGAAAATGGGAAACCACGGAAAACCATCTTCAGGGCTGCCGACAGTGGGGCTCGAACCCACTATCTCCCGATTACTGGATACTGGCCGCACTTAAGCGACTACAGCTATCGAGCTCGGTGTTATTTTATATATAGATAAATAATGTTGATAAATAACATCGTATGATGTGTATTAACGTATATGTACGGTATGTATAGTATACAGTAATATTAAAAAGTAGCTTCTAAATACAAGGTACCAGGAGTTCACATGAAAAAACTTTATTTCACAGGCAGATATAAGGAAACACAGCAGTAGGGCTCTCATAAGCATTACTGTTCAACATAATCACCCTTCTTGTTCAGCATTTCCTCCAACGGTACACTAAGGCACCGTCCAGTACCTCCCGCTGGAAGCACTGTAACAATTCACGCATGATGTTATCTGCGTGTGGCCTGGCTTTGTCGTGCAGCAACACGACGTCTGTTGAGAGAAGTCCAGGCCGTTTCAACTACTTGCTACCTGCAAACGCTCCAGTATGTCACGGTAACTGTTAGTATTTACTGTCACTTTCCTGGTGAGGAAATTAATCACCAAGACCATCCTTCTTATAGCCCTGACATAGCACCCAGTGATTTCTACCTGTTCGGACCGTTGAAGAAGCACTTGGGTGGTAAATGATTCAACAGCAAATACAAACATTCATCAAACCGGCATAAGGTAGCTTCAGGGACTAGAGGCAGATTTCTTCCATGCCGGCATCGATGCCGTGGTGTACCGTTGGAACAAGTGCTTGGAGAAAAAAATGACTATGTCTAATAGTAGTAGGTATCAGTGCCCTGATAGTATCCTTATATCTGCCTGTAAAATAAAGTTTCTTCGTGTGAGCTATTTTACCTAATTATTTGAAGCACATGTATAGACCACCATTGGGCTGAAGAGGTGCTCTAAAGCAGGCGTGCAGGAATGCCGGGTGATTGGTCGCCGTGGCGACTGCAATTTTCCTACTGGCGTCTAAGTCCCCCCCCCCGCCCCCTTTTAAAATCAGTTTTCTGTTTTATTATACATTCTTTCTTCTCCTACCCATCAATCAAGGCCCCGTAGCATATGACGTCACTGAACCACATTCAAACCAGGCCACGATATTCACGAAAATAACCGCGAGACCAAAGAAAATAACTATAATTTTCTTTGCACTGGACCGTCGATGTATATCAACGAGGGGGAGACCAAAAGAGACTTAGCACTATCGATAGAGAATAATCGATGCGCGTAGCGCAGGTGGCCCTCATTTGTTACGGAAAAAATGAGAACTAATTATCTCATAGTTACATACAGTAGAAAGTACAGTGAATCTGTGAGACGGGAGCTCGGAAATCTCAACTTTTAAAGATCATGAAGAATTCCTCTCTCCTGTTTAAGAGGGAGCAGCTATTTCTCAGCACTATCGAACGACATGCAAAAAGCAGAACAGCATCACTTGAACTACCCCGGGCCCAAATAAAGATACACCTCCATTAGTGGCATTTTCCAAGAGACACAGCTGCTAATTCTGCTGTCGATTTGTAGAAAGAAAACCTGATTGGTTATAGTAGCAGATATTTCAAGGGAAGATTTTTGGTTCAGGGAACTGTAGAGAACTGCACAACCGTAGTTAGTACCTTTGCATGGCCAAAAGGAACTGATCATGAAAATCATGGTGTTGATGAGATCTCAATTTTTGCGGAACTTTTGAGAGAACAGCTTGCTAAATGTGAAAGTGGTGGGAATGCATACAAAATGAGTTGTATGTTCAAAATTCTTGGAGTAAGGAAAAATTGTTTGAACTGTTGGAGATGGCAGTCAGTAACAGATTTCCTATTCTGAGAGATCTGCTATTGTGTGAGCTAGGAATTAGTCAGACGAGTTTTATCAAAGATTCAGACTGTCATTGAAAAAAAAAAAAACATTTTTTTGTGATTTGATGATGTTTGAATGAACCTGCGATAAAGGAATTGGATCCTGCAAGGAATGTGAACCAGTCGTTTCTTAGCAGCAAGGCCACAAGGCACATCCCTGGTCACAAACTATCATGTAAGAATTAGATCATTATTCTGCAAGATTGTAAGTCTATGTTCAATACGTTGTGAATTTGAAAAATGCAGCTGCACCTACCGGATCAGGCACAACAACGAACTCTACGAACATCAGGGAGACAAAGTCACGTGTGCGAGGGAAAGGTGACTGATTTTCTACGAGCACATGACCCGCCTGAAACCGTGAAGGCTCACCAACAGAATCCTTACAGTAACAAGTAGGGGAAAGAGTTCCAAGAGCAAATGGATCACCTCAGTAAAATCAGACCTAGAGGAACTGCAGATCCCATTAGAGACCACAGAGAACCGATCTAAGTACCGACAGGCCATTCTACAGGATGTCTTCCCACTGACCCTCACAAGCAAAAAGAGTACAGGAACCACCAGACCTAAGTGGACGGAAGGAAGGAAGCAGGTACATAGCCAGAAAATGAAAGCATACTGGAAGAAGGAAAAGCAGAAAAATACCATAGCTAAGAGTTAAGATGAGTCCCTAGTAGGCCAAAACGAACCGCAAAAGAAGCTGACACTATAGTTTATAGCTGGTAGTCCTACAATATCTCCCTAATGTAATACTTCTGGATGGTTTAAATGTGTAGATTGGAAAAAAGTAATACCGAGGTCAACACTAAGTCGCGCAGCTCGATTATTTATAGGTTTCAGGTTGATGGAATCCTTGCTGGCTCCTAAACATTTGGGCTGGCTCCTGAATTCAGAGAAAATTTCTGCAACCCTGCTCTAATGAGTGAATGTTTTTATTCTTATGGACATGTTTTATAAGTGTTTGCAATAAAGCAATCAAGCAGGCATATTGTGTACAAGATACTGCACCCATATTTTAATGTGTAAAGTGTACAATACGTTAATGTGATCCTAGAAATCCTAGTAATGTGATCTTAGTGTAACGAATTGGCCGCTCGCTTCAGAGCATTATAATCAAAATCAAGCAGAAACCCTTGATAAATCCCTAAGAAGTTTATAAGTAAGGAGTAGGAAATGAACATTGCCAGCCAAAAATATTCACCTACTTGAAGGAGAAGTGACCGTTGTTCTCTTCTGAGGTGGGCAGCGCGGAGCAGAGCAGCTGAAGAGCGCTCTGTAAGTGTGGCGTCACGTGGACCTTAATCCCATCTACAGTCAGGGACTCATTGTCCAGGTCACAGCTGTAAAGAAATATGGCACATGTCTCAAGGCTAGTTTGTTTAGTCGTATTGTGATAACAAATTATATACAGTTGACACAAGACAAAATTACACTTTGAAGTCCGAGCTTTCCGGCCACTTAATTAAATTTGGAAAGAGACTGAACAAGTCATCAGGAAATGCAAAGTATGAATAAAGAGGGCAGCGTTGGACGAGATGTTCTTTTAAACTGTATTCGGTCGTTAGTGAGCTGATCCAGCCCCATTTCTACAGAACGTAGTTACAGTTCAGTCCTTTGTTAAGGCGACATCAAAGGTACCTTGGTAGGTCAAAACCTTTTGGCTTCAATACGGTGAGCATTTGTTCCCAATGTTTTTAACGACCACTCCTTCTTCCCGCTATCATTTAAAGTAAATCTATCCGCAATGAGTTTCCCGGTGATGATACTTGCTGGTCTTCTTGATCGCAATCGTTGCTGTAGCGGATGGCAGAATTCCTGATGCAGTGGTAAAGAAGGCGTTAGTAGTAAGGCCACAAGGCACATCCCTGGTCACAAACGTCTTCTTATTTCAGTAAATCAGTCCTTAGACAGGTATCAGCATCTTCCTTCATTTGCTTGTAACTTCTTCCTCTCTTCGCATATGTCAGCATTCCAAACTTCCTTCTTCCTCCCCCTCTTTTTCCTTCAACTTTTCCCTCCATGATTCGCTGTAGTGGACAGTTTCTACGTAATATGTAACCAATCCAAGATGTACTCCTCTTATGTATCAACATCATGAAGTTCCTCTCCTCTCCTGCCCTGCTCAGCACCTCCTCATTTCTCACTCTATCGGTCCATTTCATTTTCTCCATTCTTCTCCATAACCATATTTCAACACTTTTTAAATATTTTTGTTCCACGTTTCAGAACCATAAGACACCCCACTCCACATTTGGTAAACCTCTTCCTAAGTTTGATTGGTATGCTTCTAGCTGTCAGCAAACCTTTCACTCTCGAGAAAGCCCTCTTTCCTATGGATATTGTGAGTCTCACTTCTCTGTACAATTTCAGCTGGAAGTTATCAAGCTTCCCGAATACTGGAATGCTTGAACCTGCTCTAATACTATTCCATCTATTGATTCATCACTAACTTTGTTCTTGCCAGTGTTCAATTTCATTCTAAATTCTTTACCCACACTTACAATATTCTCCATCATTACCTGGAGCTCTTCTTCTTTTTCTTCTAGCACAGACATGTCAGTAGAATATTTGATGGTTTTAATTCTTTCTCCTCCCACTACAAGTCCTTTCGATTTTCCCAAGGCCTTACTGATTAGCATATATTTTGAAAAGTATCGGTGACATACAACAACCCTCTATCACACCTCTTCCAATACTTATCTCTTCAGTTTGATCGTCTTCTACTTGAACTACCACTTTCTGGCCCATCTGACTTTATCAACCTCCTATCCAGTATCGTTCAGAATCTTCCTCAGCATACACCAGTCTGTCAAATGCTTTCTTCCCAGTCGACAAAACAAACAAACTACCATGCAAGAATTAGATCATTGTTTTGCGAGATTGAAAGTCCTACGTTAGAAATCTTCTCAGTTGAAAGAGTGAATTTCTTTAAACCCAAACGATTTTACATCATGCTGGAAGTCAGCCAATGAAAACAAGAAAAAACCCTGTGGGCGGGGGCGATAAAGTACATTCACGGTATACCCTGCCTGCCATAAGAGCAAACTAAAAGGGGCTCCAGGGGCTTTCAGTTTGGGAGCATGGGTTGCTGTCCACGGGGACCCTAGCTGAGATAGTAATTCCTTCCACTCACTTGTGTCTGGCACCTAACCTGCAACTTTCCTATCCTACCTCTCACGGTCAACTCTCGTTTTCTTCCTATCTCGAAAGAATTAGGTCTGCGAGGCCTGGGGAGTCATCTATTTTCACGCCTTTCCTTTTCTTTTACAGATAACTTCATTCTTCGAAGTATTGGAGCTCTTCCATTTTTCTTCTGATTACTCTTAAGAGAGGATGGTTGCCTAGTTGCGCTTCCTCGTAAAACAATAATAATCACCACCACTACCAAAGTAGAAGGGAGCAGTAGATTTAAACCGAGAACATGGAATTAGCAGCGCTCGCCAGCCGGCAGCATGATCCTAATGTTAACCTCTGAGCGACAAGCATTTAATAAATAAGAGAAAGAAGGATCAAAATAAGAACAATTAGAATAAGATTTTGAATAACAATTAGACTAAAAATAAGACTTAGAATCATTACTGGAATCAATATAAAATTAGTAATAGAATTTTTAAAATTTTTATTTACTTCGCACCGACATGTCGACGATGGAACAACCAAGGTCTGGGAGTACGAAAGAAGCGACCGTGTCCTTAATTAAGGTACAGGGCCAGCATTTGCTTAAAAATAGGAAACCACGGAAAACTATCTTCAGGTCTGCCGACAGTGAGGTTCGAACCAACTATCTCACAAATCTAAGCTGATAGCTGAGTGACCCCAAACCGCATAGCCACTTGCACGGTGAATTAGAATGAAAATTATAAGTGGAATTAAAATTAAAAGCCCGCCTGATGGCCGTGATTGTTAAGGCGTTGAAGTCTAAACGGTCTGACACCGAGGTTAGCCTGTTCGAGTCCCGTTGGTCGAAAAAATTTCACCCTCAGAATGTTGGCCGGCAGGGTAGGGGAGGTGGTGGTATACAATTTCTAATCACTAGATTGCGTGCCAAAAGCCTGTATTAAATTCCAAACGTCTCCCAGTGCTCATATGGAGTGAGGGCATATGACGTTGTTGATGGTGATTGTTTTGTCGGATGAAGACGTTAAGCCTTGAGCAGAACTCTTGGGGCTATTTGACAGGAGTAGGCTATGAGCCGCCACCGGGCTCCACGCTCTCCCTTCCTACTATAATAAATCACGTCACTCATTTCGTCTCATTAAATCTCCCCCTATGGTTGGGGCGGTAGAATAACCCCACGGTATCCCCTGCCTGTCGTAAGAGGCGACTAATAGGGGCCCTAGAGGTTCTGAACGTTGGAGCGTGGGTACGCGACCACGGGGCCCTTAGCTGAGTTCCGATATTGCTTCCACTTACTTGTGCCAAGCTCCTCACTTTCATCTCTCCTATCTGACCTCTCTTGGTCAACTCTTGTTCTTTTCCGACCCCGACGGTATTAGAGCACTCGAGGCCTAGAGAGTCTTTCATTTTCACGCTCTTCGTAGCCCTTGTCTTCCTTTAGCCGAGATCTTCATTTTTCGGAGTGTCGGATCCCTTCATTGTTTTCTGATTAGTGTTATATAGAGGATAGTTGTACTTTCTCTTAAAACAATAATCACCACCACCTCTCATTAAATTATCTGATGTGGTTGATGTCAGGAAGGGCATCCGGTCATAAAAACTCGCCACGACAGATTCATTTCATCTCATACCTGACCCCGTAGAGAAACGAGACAAAGTTTGGACAAACAAACAATTAAAATTATAGTTCAATTAGAATCAGAATGAAAATAAGAACAAGAATTAGAATTAAAATTGGAATGAGACTAAGAAATAGAATTCAAATTTGAATTAGAATAAGAATACTTACCTCATTTCGCAACTATGACCGTACGAGGATTTGCCATCGACGTCAATGCTGCTTTCATCTTCTTTATTATCCAAAATATCTCGTCTGAAACAGAGAATACATAGGAATAAAAGCAAATGACTTATTTCTAGGTGTACACTACCTGATCACCCTACAGCCTGCATGTCACTGGAGCCCGAGCTGCTGTTACGAATGGTGGTTGAATTGATGCGAGATACATACAGAATGCGTGGAGCAAGGGAATTTAGTGACTTCGTACATCAAATGGTTATTAGTAGAGGCCGGATTTCCATGCAAATACATGTTTTTAAATAAGCTAGTTACATTTCTCAAACTTTGCAAATATTCGCTTCATGACTTCATGATTCCTAACAACCGTTCTTTTTCACTGAATGTTTGCATGTTGTTGTTTTTTCTTTTTCAGAAGAAAATTTATGCATAATGCATATTTTGAAGATTTTGTATTTAATAGCGAATATTTGGACGTTCACATTCCATAGTATGACTTTTCTTCTGACTTTGGTGCATATATAACGCTAACCTGCACGATAGTGCCTTTTCTGAATGTCGGTTTGCAGAATTTGGGACCGTTCTTCCACGTTATACAGTATGTCTGTTATTGAGAGACCCAAAGAATGTATTCCAGGCATCCTGTCTGGCAATCAAAGTTAGTACATAAGATAGAGATGCTATGAACCCATTAACCAAGCACTTTCTTAGGCCTATCTGTTGCTTGAGTAAACATTGACGTAAGCCGGAAGGCCCCACGTCGATCTCTTTAATTTTTAGGAATAAGGTGTCCCAGTTACAAAAACTGTTATAAACTGAACCGTAAATTGTGCATTACTAAATGACGGCTCATTTTTTCTTCTATGTTACATGAACAAAACAAAACTTGTATCGCGCTTCTGAGACGCCGCATTACTGAGATATCCGCTTACAAACTTGGTTTTGCACAGAACCTTCCGTCGTTATCCTGGAATTTCCTACCCGGAACTCTCAATCGTCACACGTCTTTGTTATCGCAGCTTCAATCTTTAACAGTTTGAGGACATCATCATCTACAATCATCGCACGGAGCTTATAAAAGACGTGTTGTGATGAAAATGCAAAGACGTACAATTTGACGTCACTTTGTCCAAAATATCTTTATTTAGTTATGCACCTTTCACTTTCTGTGTCGTTGAAAGGTCATATTCTGTGCTTAAGAATGTGCTGACAGATAAACAAATCAGGTTAAATCAAGACAATTTGGAGACATTACTGCAGTTATTGTACAATGTTTCAAAAGGAACTGAATTTTGATAGCGCATATTTTCCAGATTATTGTACATATTTTGCCATATGATACTGCTTGAGTACATGTATATTTTGAGATTGGATAGTGCATGGAAATTCGGGCTCTAGTTATTAGTCGGGCTGAGTGGCTCAGACGGTTAAGGCGCTGGCCTTCTAACCCCAACTTGGCAGGTTCGATCCTGGCTCAGTCCTGTGGTATTTGAAGGTGCTCAAATACGACAGCCCCGTGTCGGTAGATTTACTGGCAAGTAAAAGAATTCCTGCGGGACTAAATTCCGTTACCTCGGCGTCTCCGAAGACCTTAAAAAGTAGTTAGTGGGACGTAAAGCAAATAACATTATTAATTATTATTCTAGTTATTAGTATGCAATCCACCTGGCTCTTCTCAATTTGCCCAAATTGACTGTGGAGGAGATGATTGTGAAATGAAAACGGGAAGACATGACCGCAGCAAAACTACGGCCAGATCGGCTACGTGAATGGGACCGTCGAGCATTGTAGAAGGTGGTACGATACTATCACCCGGGAATTCCGCAGCGCCACTAATAATTTCGTGTGGCTATGCGTAGCTTGGTGCAGCCGTTGTAAAGCAGACCCTCCAACAAGGGTGGGAGCATAGTGTTATGTGTGATGTGCGAGTTGCAGGAATACTGGGGAAAGTACAAACACCCAGTCCCCGATTCGGAGGAAATCATAATTTAGGGTTGAGTTCTCTGAGAATCGAACCCGGAGCCTCTGGGTTGTGTCTTGATTGCGAACAGTCCGGATTGCGAACAAGAGATTAG